>NC_051064.1:33136664-33501039 GCF_004664715.2 Peromyscus leucopus | reverse complement strand
AAAGGTGAGTGCCACCACTGCCTGGCTCTGTGAAGAAACTTATGGGAGAAAAAAAAGAAGCTTCCCTCTGAATACAAAGAGGATGTGCACAGATAAAGAAGGAATCCCTGCCAAGAGAGAGCCAAATCATTCTGAGTCAAGCTTCCAATGCTTAAGTACTTTTTTTCCCTAGAGTTATAACCAAAACAAAACAAAAACAAACAAGCAAAAAACTCATTCTTTTTCCTCCTCCCTTCTTTCTAGGTCAATCCTTTTTAAATCTTTGCTGCGGTTTGAGTCTGGGATGTCCCTGAAATTTGGGGAAGTTGTGGAAACTTTAGACCAAAGGGTTTTATTGCTGGAGGAGGCAACTGGAAGCAGGGCTCTGAAGGTCATACTCAGCTCAGGTTCCAATCCTGTGCTCTGCTTGCTGGTCTGTGCCATGTCAGAAGCTGCTGCTGTATGTCTGGTTGCTATGGACAGAGGTATACCTGCCAACAGGCCTTCATCACCATCACGCTTGAAATCTTCTGAAACCATGAACCAATTTAAGCTTAAGTAGCTTCAGTGAGATGGTTTGTTGCAGTGATCGAAAATGGATCTCCTTTTACATTCATTTTGCCGTTCACTCAAAGTAAGCATCAACCACCAGTCTTCTTTCACTGTACAGAACAGCACTCCTCTGCCAGTTGTCACTTGGAGTTCTGTGTCTCATGCAGCACCAGGTGGAGTCAGATGTAACTCTCTTTTGCTGGACATCAGCTAGATACAATTATTTGGCTTGCTGGGATGACTCCATAAAATCAGGTTGAACTTCTAGTTGCAATAGGGTTATGTTTAGAACAATTAATTCACTTTAATCTGAAAATATTGTACATCTAAAATGCATTATATATATATCCAAGCACTAACTAATCTTTTATTTATTTATTTATTTATTTATTTATTTATTTATTTATTTATTTATTTTACAATACTATTCAGTTCTACATAATAGCCACAGATTCCCTTGTTCTCTCCCTTCCTTCCCCCATCCCCTTCCCCCATCCTACCCCCCATTCCCACCGCCTCCAGATCAAGGTCTCCCCGAGGACTGGCATCAACCTGATAGACTCAGTCCAGGCAGGTCCAGTCCCCTCCTCCCAGATTGACCCAAGCATCCCTGCATAAGTCCCAGGTTTCAAACAGCTAACTCATGCAACAAGCCCAGGACCTGGTACCACTGCCTAGATGCCTCCCAAACAGATCAAGCCAATCGACTGTCTCACCTATTCAGAGGGCCTGATCCAGTTGGGGGTCCCTCAGCCTTTGGTTCATAGTTCATGTGTTTCCATTCATTTGGTTATTTGTCCCTGTGCTTTATCCAACCTTGGTTTCAACAAGTCTCGCTCATATACACCCTCCTCTTTCTCACTAATTAGACTCCCAGCGCTCCACCAGGGGCCTAGCCCTGGATATCTGCATCCAGATTCCTCAGTCCTTGGATGGGGTTTATGGCACAGCTATTAGGGTGTTTGGCCATCCCATCACCAGAGTAGGTCAGGCCCAGCTGTCTCTCAACCATTTCCAGCAGTCTTTTGTGGGGGTATCTTTGTGGATTTCTGTGGACCTCTTTAGCTCTTTGTTTCTTCCTTTTCTCATGTGGTCTTCATTTACCATGGTCTCCTATTCCTTGTTCTCCCTCCTTTTTCTTGATCCAGCTAGGATCTCGCGATCTCTTTCCCTCGACCCTCGCTATTCATTGCTCCCACTCATGTCCAGGCTGTTCATGTAGATCTCAGGAATTTTTCCATATCTTTCTTGGGGTCCCATTTTCCAGGTAGCCTCACTGGTGATGTGAGTAGCAGTCCAGTCATCCTTGTTCCACATCTAGCATCTTCCTATGAGTGAGTACATACCATATTTGTCTTTCTGAGTCTGGGTTACCTCACTCAGGATGATTTTTTCTAGATCCATCCATTTGCCTACAAAACTCATGATGTCATTGTTTTTCTCTGCTGAGTAGTATTCCATTGTGTATATGTGCCACAATGTATTTATCCATTCTTCAGTTGAAGGGCATCTAGGCTGTTTCCAGGTTTTGGCTATTACAAACAATGCTGATATGAACATAGCTGAGCAAGAGCTCTTGTGGTAATATTGAGCATTTCTTGGGTATATGCCCAGGAGTGGTATAGCTGGATCTTGGGGGAGATTGATTCCCAATTTTCTAAGAAAGTGCCATATTGATTTCCAAAGTGGTTGTACAAGCTTGCATTCCCACCAGCAGTGGAGGAGAGTTCCCCTAGTTCCACATCCTCTCCAGCATTAAGTGTCTTCAGTGTTTTTGATCTTAGCCACTCTGACAGGCGTAAGGTGGTATCTCAGAGTTGTTTTGATTTGCATTTCCCTGATGATTAGGGATGTTGAGCAATTCCTTAAATGTCTTTCAGCCATTTGAGTTTCCTCTGTTGAGAATTCTCTGTTTAGTTCTAAAGACCATTTCTCAATTGGACTGTTGGTCGTTTTGCTGTCTAATTTCTTGAGTTCCCTATATATTCTGGATATCAGTCCTCTGTCACATGTGGGGTTGGTGAAGATCTTTTCCCATTCTGTAGACTGTCGCTTTGCCTTTCTGACCATATCCTTTGCTCTACAAAAGCTTCTCAGTTTCAAGAGATCCCATTGATTGATTGTTTGTCTCAGTGTCTGCGCTACTGGTGTTATATTTAGGAAGTGATCTCCTATGCCAATCTGTTCAAGACTACTTCCTACTTTCTCTTCTAGCAGGTTCAGAGTAGCTGGATTTATGTTGAAGTCCTTGATCCACTTGGACTTAAGTTTTGTGCACTGTGACAGATATGGATCTATTTGCAGCCTTCTACACGTTGATACCCAGTTATGCCATCACCATTTGTTGAAGATGCTTTCTTTTTTCCATTGTACACTTTTGACTTCTTTGTCAAAAATTATATGTTCATAGGTGTGTGGGTTAATGTCAGGGTCTTCAATTCGATTCCATTGGTTCACATGTCGGTTTTTATGCCAATACCAAGCTGTTTTTATTACTGTAGCTCTATAGTAGAGCTTGAAGTCAGGGATTGTGATGCCTCCAGAGGTTGTTTTATTGTACAGTACTCTTTTGGCTATCCTGGGTTTTTTGTTTTTCCATATGAAGTTGAGTATTATTCTTTCCAGGTCTGTGAAGAATTGTGTTGGTATTTTGATGGGGATTGCATTGAATCTGTAGATTGCTTTTGGTAAGATTGCCATTTTTACTATGTTAACCCTACCTGTCCATGAGCATGGGAGATCTTTCCATTTTCTGACATCTTCTTCAAATTCTTTTTTCAGGGACTTAAAGTTCTTGTCATATAGGTCCTTCACTTGCTTGGTTAGTGTTACCCCAAGGTATTTTATGTCATTTGTGGCTATTGTAAAGGGTGATGTATCTCTAATTGCCTTCTCAGCTTCTTTGTCCATTGTATATAGGAAGCTACTGATTTTTTTGAGTTGATCTTGTATCCTGCTGTGTTGCTGAAGGTGTTTATAAGCTTTATCAGTTCCTGGGTGGAATCTTTGGGGTCACTCAAGTATACTATCATGTCATCTGCAAATAGGGAAAGCTTGACTTCTTCCTTTCCAAGTTGTATCCCCTTAATCTCCTTATGTTGTCTTATTGCTCTGGCTAGAACTTCAAGTACTATATTGAATAAGTGTGGGGGAGTGGACAGCCTTGCCTCGTTCCTGATTTTAATGGAATTGCTTTGAGTTTCTCTCCATTTAATTTGATGTTGGCTGTTGGCTTGCTGTAAATTGCCTTTATTATGTTTAGGTATGTTCCCTGTATTCCTGATCGCTCCAAGACTTTTATCATGAAGGGGTGTTGGATTTTGTCAAATGCCTTTTCTGCATCTAGTGAGATGATCATGTGGTTGTTTTCTTCCAGTTTGTTTATATGGTGTATTACATTGATGGAGTTTCATATGTTGAACCACCCTTGCATCCCTGGGATGAAGCCTACTTGATCATGGTGGATAATTGTTCTGATGTGTTCTTGGAGTCTGTTTGCCAGTATTTTATTGAGTATTTTTGCATCAATGTTCATGAGGGAGATCGGTCTGTAGTTCTCTTTCTTTGTTGCATCCTTGTTTGGTTTAGGAATCAGGGTAATTGTAGCCTCATAGAAGGAGTTTGGTAATGTTCCTTCTGTTTGTATTATGTGGAACAATTTAGAGAGTATTGGTATTAACTCTTCTTTGAAGATCTGGTAGAATTCTGCGCTGAAACCATCTGGTCCTGGACTTTTTTGTGTTGGGAGACTTTTAATGACTGTTTCTATTTCCTTAGGGGATATTGGACTATTTAAATAGTTTATCTGGTCTCGATTTAACTTAGGTATGTGGTACCTATCCAGAAAAATGTCCATTTCTTCTAGGTTTTCCAGTTTTGTGTAGTAGAGGTTTTTGAAATATGACTTTATAATTCTCTGGATTTCCTCAATGTCTGTTGTTATGTCCCCCTTTTCATTTCTGATTTTGTTGATTTGGATTCTCTCTCTCTCTGTCTTTTGGTTAGTTTGGGTAAGGGCTTGTCTATCTTGCTGATTTTCTCAAAGAACCACCTCTTTGTTTCATTAATTTTTTGTATTCTTCTCTTAGTTTCTAATTTATTAATTTCACCTCTCACTTTGATAATTTCCTGGCATCTATTCTTCCTGGGTGACTTTGCTTCTTCTTGTTCTAGAGCTTTCAGGTAGCACTAACTAATCTTAAATTCACTCACAACATTTAACTTGTCATTGGGCATCTCAAGAAATTTTTTACCACTGTGCTATAAAGAAGCCAAACTTCTGTGTAGCTCAGTCTTTATTGAACACAAGTAGCTTTCAGATCATCCTAAAGCTAAACGTTGAACCACTGAACAGTCAGGGCCATCTGTAGTTTATATTGGCTTGGCTGAAGATGCAAAGCATTCTTCTGACATGTCAGTGTTAGTCAGCTTCTCATTATTGTGTCAAATGCAGGAGAAAATCAACTTGTAAACAGGAAAGGTTAGTTTTGGCTTATAGTTTTATAGATTCTAGTCTACAACTAGTTCATTCCATTGTTTTTAGACCTGTGGCAATTCAGTGCATCATAGAAGGAACATAGAAAGGCACAAAACCATTCAGCTCATAGCTGGGAACAAAAGAGAGGGAGGGCGTGAAGGAAGCAGAATTCCAATATTCCCTTCAGATTTATACCACAGAGTGACAAGCTTTTAATACATGGGTCTTTAGGGGAAATTTCAATTAAATCAATGACATGAGCTTCTATAAAATGGCAATTGGAAGCTAGGAAGATGGATCAATCAGTAAAGTGCTTTCGGAACAGACATGAAGATCTGAGCTTGGATCTCTAGCACCCACATAAAAAGTCAAATTCTGAAGTTCATTTTTGTATGATCAAACTGAGAAGATGGATCCCTAGAGGTTGACTGCCAGCTACTCTGTCCTTATTAGCCTACTCTAAGTTCAATGAGAGATCATGTCTCAAAAAAGTAAAGTGGAAGGCAACTGTGGAGGACACTGGAAGTCAACCTTTGACCTCCATATGTATACACACATTTGCACATACACTCACAAGAACACATACACATATACTACAGATGCCTCCGCATGGTTATTTAGAACCTCACTCTCCTCATCTCTCAGCCAAATCCTTGTATGTGTGTGAATTTCATTATGAGTTTTCTTTCAGACTAGAGATATTGCAATGTGAGTTTTTCAGTATATTTTTTTACTAAGTTAATATTTACCAGTATATAATGCAGAGAGACATATATACTAATTGCTTACATAGGGACATGAATTTTCACAAAGTCAGTGCCCCCATGTCAAAGCAACACAGATCGGGAAATCCAGCCTTCCTGTTAGTGGTACCCTGATTCTTGCATCTGGCTCCTATGATCCAACAAGCTTTTGGATATTGGTCTTTTTGGAAACCATTGACTTCCCTGTGTAAACATCTATTACACGTTCAGAGTAGGCACAACTCTGTCTATCTTAGTTTTTCCTCTTTTGATCTTTAGTATTTCCTCTTCAGGGTTTAGCCTGTGATCTTGAAAGATCAAAATTTCCTAGAACAAATGAAGTGCAACAAAAAGACTCTGTTCCTGTGTCTACAAGAACAACATGAATTCAGAAGTCTAGGATGACAATCAGAGAGCAGAAGATGACAACATGGAGTTGCATTATCAACTCAAGCTTTGGCCAAGCCAGAGGAAGTCATTTACATTCCACTCCTTTTACAGTTCACATCCTATAGCCACTTGGCTGTCTCACAATAACCAAATATCTAATTGTCTATCAACCTACGAGTGGTAGTGAGCTTGTTGGTGACATTTGTGGGCCTGTTCTTGTGTCCTTTTATCTGTAGCCTTTATTATGACTGCCTTCTACATGTTCTTTTCCTTTATTGTCTTGTACATATCATGTGTCCCTGATTTAACAAAAGCAGCCTTGTGTTTGTCATTGCTGATCTATGAGCAATAAAAAGCAACAGTGGTTGCCTCCTTATCTCTAAACACCAAAGCATCCAAGTGTCAGAGCAGTATGTGGTCACTAAATTGCCATGAAACACAAGCCACAAATCCAATATACACCATTTTCCATGAAGAGGTATCTAAAATTGCTGTGAATTCTTTCCATTTCTTTGATACTTTTAATTATTTTCTTCCTTATGATTCTCATAAACACATTTTAATGCTAGTCTTACTTAAATGGAGACGCTTTTATACATTTCCTTTAATTAGTCTATCCATCAGCACTTATTGTAGCAGAGCACCTATCTCAGGTAAAGTTGTTAGCAGTGTGAAAGGAAGATAATTTGTGGCATGGATCTTGTCCTTGAAAAAATAAAGTTATATCAGAAGATGAAGAGCACATATAGATAGTGATGCTAGTAGTAGTGGTAGTAGTAGTAGTAGTAGTAGTAGTAGTAGTAGTAGTAGTAGTAGTAATTATTTATTTTCAATGATGATTGGGCTAGGCACTGACTCTATGAGTATAGCAGAATATCATTAGTAATCACTTCCATGCCTTTTTTCCTTTTTATCAGTCCTGTTTGGATTTACCACAGGACTCTGAGCCATCAGCCTAAATGCAGACTATTTAGGCAGCATTCAAGATGGGTTCCCTCTCCAGACTTGTTCTTCAGGTTAGACCAGTAATTGCTAAGGCACACCCACAAGCTCTGAGTCACCATTGCCCCAGGACATCTTGTAGGTAGGGCAGATTGTAGGTCATAGATTTTGAGTCTGGATTACTGTCCCAGTCCCACCTCTGGGAACATAATCTGGTTACTGAAGATGGCTGGTTCAGGTTCCATATTCTTCATTACTAAGGGTGCTTGGGGTTCCAGGAAGTTTCCACTGCACTAGTTATCCAAATCACCCCCTGAATGCCCACCTATTTCACTCATCCTCCCTACTCTCTCCCTCCTTCCTTCCTCCCCGCCTGATCCCTCCTGTTCATATCTCTACCCATCCCTAGGCAAACCATAAAAAAATATTTTATTTTCCCTTCCCATGGAGATCCATGTATCCTCTATCCCACCACCTAGACTTCTCTATTTTATCTCAATTCTCCAGATCTGTGAATTGCAGTGTGATTATTCTTTACTTTATAAGTGAGTGCATATTATGTTTGTCTTTCTTGGTCTGAGTCACCTCACTCAGGATAATTTTTTTCTTGTAACATCTATTTAACTGCAAATTTCATAATGTCATTTTTTAAACAGCTGAGTAATACTCCATTGTGTAACTATATCATGTTTTCTTTATCCATTCTTCAGTTAAGGGACAACTAGGCTGTTTCCAGTTTCTGGCTATTATGAACAAAGTTTCTGTGAACATAGTTGAGCAAGTGTCCTTGTGGTACAATGGGTCATCTGTTGGGTATATGTCAGAGAGTGATATAGCTGTATATTGTGGTAGAACAATTCTCAGTTTTTTTAAGGAACTGCTGTATTGATTTTCATAGTGGCTGTAGGAGTTTGCACTCCCACCAGCAATGGAGGAGTCTTCCCATTGCTCCACATCCTTTCCAGTATGAGCTGTCATTTATGTTGTTGATCTTAGCCATTCTGACAGGTGTAAGATGGAAACTCAAAGTAGTTTTGCATGTCCCTGAAGGGCACTAGATTTTGTCAAAGGCTTTTTCAGTATCTAATGAGATGGTCATGTGGGCTTTTTCTCTCAGTTTGTTTATATGGTGGATTACATTTACTAATTTTCTTAGGTTGAAGCATCTCTGCATCTCTGAGATAAAGCCTACTTGATTATAATGGATGATCCTTTTGATGTGTTCTTGGATTTGGTTTGCAAATATTTTGTTGAGTGTTTTTACATTTGTGTACAGAAGGGAAATTGGTCTGCAATTCTCTTTCTTTGTCAAATCTTTTTGTGGCTTCTGTAACAGGGTAAGAATGGCCTCATAAAATGAATTTGGCATTGATCCTTCTGTTTCTATTTCATGGAATAATTTGAATAGCATTGGTATTAGCTCTTTTTGAAGGTCTGGTAGAATTCTAAAATCATCTGGCTCTGGACTTTGTGTGTGTGTGTGTGTGTGTGTGTGTGTGTGTGTGTGTGTGTGTGTAACCTTTAATGATAGCTTCTATTTCCTTAGGGATTATAGGTCTTTTTAATTGTTTACCTGGTCTTTATTTAATCTTTATAAAAGGTGTCTGTCAAGAAAATTATCCATTTTTTTTAGATATTCCAATTTTGTGTAGTGCAGGTTTTAAAAATATGACCTAATGATGCTTTGGATTTCCTCAGTGTCTATTGTTATGTCCCCCTTTTCATTTCTGATTTTGTTGCCTTTATTTTGATTATTTCCCACCTTCTATTTTTCTTGGCTGTGCTAGCTTTTGTTTGTTCTAGAGCTTTCAGTTATGTTGTTATGTTACGATTATGAGATCTCTCCATTTTTTTTTTTTATGTAGGCACTTAGTGGTATGAACTTTCCTCTTAGCACTGTTTCTTTGTTTTGTTTGGTTATGCTGTGCAATAATTTTCATTGAATTTTAGGAAGTCTTTAATTTATTTCTGTCTTGACCCAGTGTTCATTCAGTAGAGAGTTTTTCTATTTCCATGAGTTTGTAAGCTTTCTGTTGTTGAAGTCCAGTTTTAATCCATGGTGATCTGTGAGGATGCAGGGGATTGTATCAATTTTCCTGTTTCTGTTGAGATTTGCTTTGTGACTGAGTATGCAGTCAATTTTGGAAAAAGATCCATGAAGTGCTGAGGAGAAGGTATATTCTTTTTTATTTGGGTGAAATGTTCTACAGATATCTGTTCAATCCATTTGGTTTATGACATCTGTTAACTGCAGTGTTTCTTTGTTTAGTTTTTATCTGGATCACCTGTCCATTGGTGAGAGTGGGGTACTGAAGTCTCTCACTATTATTATGTTAGGGTCAATATGTGGCTTAAGCTTTAGTAATAATTCTTTTACAAACTTTTATAAACATTGGTGCCCTTATGGTTTGGGCAAAGATGTTAAGAATTTACACCTCATCTTGAAGAATTTTCCTTTGATGAGTATGAAGTTCCCCTCCCAGTCTCTTTCTATTAGTTTTGCTTTGAAGTCTATTTTGTTAGATATTAGAATGGCTACACAAGTTTTTTTAAACCTTTTCTTAGAAAATCTTTTTACAATCATTTACCCTGAGGTGATGTGTATTTTTGATGTTGAGGTGTGCTTCTTGTATGCAGCATCCATTCTGTTAGTCTGTCTTTTTATTGGGAAATTGAGTCCATTGATACTAAATAATATCAGTGACCAATGATTGTTAATTTCTATTATTTTGTTGTTGGTGGGAGAGAGAGAGAGAGAGAGAGAGAGAGAGAGAGAGAGAGAGAGAGAGAGAGAGAGAGAGAGAGAGAGAATATGTGTCCTTGCCTTCTTTTGGTTTTACTCTTGTGAGTAAATATTATTTATTTCCTGTGTTTTTATGGGTGTAGTTAACCTCCAAGTGTTGGAATTTTCTTTTTAGTATTTTCTTTAAGGCTGGATTTGTAGGAATTGTTTACATTTGACTTTCTCATGAAATATCTTATTTTCTCCATTTACTGTGATTCAGAGTTTTTTGGGGGACGTATAGTAGTCTGGCTAGCATGTGTGATCTCTTAAAGTCTTCAGGGCATTATCCAGGCTCTTCTGTCTTTTAGAGTCTCCATTGAGAAGTCAGGTGTAATTCTATTCAGTGTGCCTTTATATATTACTTGGTCTTTTTCCCTTGGTGTTTTTGATTCTTTCTTTGTTATGAATTTTAGTATTTTGATTATTATGGGGTGAGGGGAATTTCTTTTTTTTTTTTTTTTTTTTTTTTTTTTTTTGGTTTTTCGAGACAGGGTTTCTCTGTGTAGCTTTGCGCCTTTTCCTGGAACTCACTTGGTAGCCCAGGCTGGCCTCGAACTCACAGAGATCCGCCTGGCTCTGCCTCCCGAGTGCTGGGATTAAAGGCGTGCGCCACCACCGCCCGGCCTAAGGGGAATTTCTTTACTGGTCCACCGTATTTGGTATTTTGTATACTTCTTGTACCTTTATAGACATCTCCTTCTTTAGGTTAGGAAAATTTTCTTCTATGATTTTGTTGAAAATGTTTTCTGGACCTTTCATCATGGATTCTTCTCCTTCTATTCCTATTTTTCTTAGGTTTGGTCTTTTCATGTCCAAGATTTCCTGGGTGTTTTGTTCCAGGAATTTTTTATATTTACTGGTTTCTTTGATTGATGAATCTATATCTTCTATAACATCTTCAATGCCTTATATTCTTTCTTACATTTCTTGTATTCTTTTGGTGATGTTTTGCATCTGTAGTCCCTGTTCACATACCTAGATTTTCCATTTCCAGAATTTCCTGTTTGCATTTTCTTTATTCCTTCTATTTCCATTTCATGTCTTGAACACTTTGATTCATTTCCTTCACTGTTTTTTTTTTCCTTCATCTTCTTGGATTTCTTTAAACTTATTTCCTCAAATTTTTTAATTGTCTTTCCTGGATTTCCTTAAGTGATGTATTCACTTACTTTTTTAAAGACCTCTATCATCGTCATAAAGAGAATCTTAAGATCACTCTCTTATGTTTCTGCTGTGTTGGAATATTCAGGACTTGCCATACTGGGATAGCTGGGCTCTGGTGGTGATATATTGCCCTGCCTGTTATTGTGTCCTTACTCTGATGTCTAGGCATCTGGGTTTGTGCTGATTATATGTCTAGGTGCCAATGTCTTATTTTGCCTTTGTTGGATGGGGATCGTGCTCTATGGTTTCTGTTTTCTCTCTGGTCCTTTGGCTTACATGGTCTGTGATTGAGGAGATAGTCAACATCTGAGTTGGGGTCTGGGCTTCTGGTGGCTGGCATAGTCTCTTGTCAAGCAGGGGGTCTCCAACTGAGTTGAAGACACAAGTTATGGTGGACTTCTTGGCTTCTCATCCAACATGAAGTCTCTGCCCAGCTTAGTGGCTAGAGTGCAGGTGGTCTTTGTGGCCTCTAATCCAGCAAGGAGTAACCTTTCAAGTTTGTTTCTGGGATATAGTGATGAGGAAGGGAGGGAGAGACTGGGAATAGGCTGTGTGGCCCACCTGGTTATCTGTAAGGTAGGGTCTGTTCTCCTGGGGGACAGGGCCTGTGATTGGGCAGGGTGTATCTGCCTGAGGAAGAAAAAACATTGGAGGATTTCTGCAGGGGTAGCATGCATACCTGTTCTTTTGGGAGGCAGGGTCTGTGGTTGTGGAGAGGGTAAAAATTGGGGACAGGAGGTGTTTGCTGGAAGAAACCTTGAAAGTGGGAAAAGTCTAGAGGCTGAGGCCTGCCTGGTCTAGCAGGTATAGCCTGTGGTTAGGCATGGTGTGTCTGACATATAGATCTTAAATGGAACAAGAGATTTTTAAAAATTAATATGGATGCAGAAGAATGAGATTGAGAACAATTGCTTTAAACTGCAAAATAGAGTTTGTGGTAAACCAAGTTATACTTCAAATAGCCTTGAAAGTTGAGTTGTTTTGGGCCATGTAAACACTGGGAGAGGGTTCCCTGGCAGTACCATCAGAATAAATATGGGGGGAAAGGAGTTTGTATGAGGGAGGATTTTTTTTCAGACAAAAGAGACAATTACCACACCACAGAAACATGTTAAACACCTCAGTGTGGCATCCACAATTCAGAGCTAATCTCACAAGCCTGGAGTGTATTGTCCTATATTTCTTTAGAGACAGCTGAATCATCAAGGACTTGTCTTTTTCTCTCAGCACATCATTCTTACCATCTTGGATCAGCTACAAGTAATTGTTAACTTTCACATCTTTTCTGTTGTTTAATATTTACAATGGAACACATGTATTGTATAAATATGTATGTACATTTCAGTATTTATATACAATGTATAATGATCATATCAGTCAAATTAACATTGTTGGCCACTCAAACCCTTACTATTGCTCTGTGTTGGATACATTCAAACTTTCCCTTTTAACTATTTATGAATATATAATAAGTATCTATTATCCTTACCCCACTACACCCTATAGCATTTATACTTACGCCTCCAATCTGGCTGTATTTTGATACCTTCTACCCACTGTCTTCTTATTTACTTTCTGCCCCACCCTGCCCCCCAGCCCCATTTATGTCCCAGCTCTTCATTCCTTACAATCACTGAGTTTTGTCATTGTTAGATTAAAAATTGTTTTTCTTGTTAATAGTCTCAGTCTCTTGAATATTTTCTAGCATGTAGTAAATGCTTAATAAAGGTATTATCTTTATTAAGAATTCATTTACTTCCTACTATACAACATAAACTCTTAGTGAACACAATCTTGCTAAGAAGACTTCAAAAAATTCTTATCCACGATAATTATTAAAATTATGAATGCATGAATGATTGAACTAATGAGTGATTATATCAGGCTGAACTAATGAGTGATTTATGAGGCTGATGAACTTGTAACTACTGATGGATGACTATGTATTGGTGAGAGGCTTACTGCCTTCACTATTTTCTGGCAATTTCTTTTTTAACTTTCTGTTGGGTGCTCTTAAATCCACCTTTAATACCTATGATTTCCCCCTCTAAACAATTGATGAAGACCATGGGACACACGCTCACTTCCACTTCCTGAGATCAGACTAAAAATCAAAAGTCCTTCCAATGTGCGATCAGGTTTTAAAGACTTGTATATTTCGTACCCTCCACTTCCACTTTGCAGTCAGTACTGTTTTAGGCTTCTATTTCCTTTGCTTTTTGACAGTATTCTAAAATGCCTGTCTTAATCTTGAATTTCAGTGTAACCCTTACTTGGTCTTTTTCCTGGAAGCTGCTTGGGGGAACAAGCACTTGGCTGGCCTCCCACAGACCCAAACCCTAAATTACTGTGTTGGTGCTACAGTTGATGCTGCTGGGAAATGCTCGGTGGGCAGTGAACACTGTGTGTCAATGTTGTGGAACCGCCCCTGTCGTAATAGCCATTACCATCTTCATCAGACATATAGCCCAAGCTACAGAACTGTCACATATATGCAGAGTGTCTAGGTAGGTTCCATCTAGGCTCCCTGGAAGTTGGTTCAAATTCTGTGAATTCTCATGAGCCCAGCCAGTGGTTTCTGCAGGTTTTCCTGAGATATTCCTGGCCTTATTCCCTACAATCTGTTCTCCCTCTCCTCAGCAGGACTCCAGGAGCAAGGCCCAGTGTTTGGCAATGGGTCTGTAGCTTGTTCTATATGTGAGACTCCAAACAATGGAAGCAGAGGCTATCCCCTGTGCTTGGACTGGCTGTTGGCAACTATACCTCATGCTTGATTGCCTTGCCCAGCCAGAATACAGGCTTTGTCTTATGGCAGCTTGATATAACATGCTTTGCTGAAGCCCATGGGAGGCCTGCCCCCTTCTGAATGAATACTGAAGGGGGTAGATTGAGGGTGGGTGGGGGGAGGATGGAGGGAGGGAGAAGAGAGGAAGAAAGGAAGACTGCAGTCAGATGTAAAATAAATAAATAAATTGATAATAAAAACCACCCCAAAACTCTCATGATCAGGCCTCTTGACAACCTTTTGTGGAAGGAAAAGACTGAGAGCATTATTAGGCCCTCACTGGAAGTTCCAGCCATGCCCTCTTGAGCCTCTTGGCCAGCTGTTCATAAGTCTTGCCCAGCTACAAGTTGTCTAGAAAGGAGCTAAATTTTATAGAGAGTAAAAGTATAAAGTTAACTGAAATTGAGGCTCCATCTGTGTAGTGCTGCAGAAGCCAACATCTATGCTGGGGTAGGAATTTTAAATGACTCGGCTGTTTTTGGTCACCTATGGTCCTGTAAGTAAAACCCGTCACCATTGCTTCTGCAAGTAAACCAAATAATGAACTCATCATTTCACAAAGCTAGACTCTGGAGGGAGCATTACATTGGCCTGTCTTTGGTACCTCAAATGGGGAGCATCGATGTTTGCTCCCAGCAGTGAGGGAAAATTCACAAAACAGTTAGTCAAACTGTCTCTAGGCTGCTGTTCCCACTGAGAGCCATGCCCTCTAGTCTGGGAAGCCTATGTACGCAAGCATGTGCTTACATTCGTGTAAATCTCTGGTTTCCTCTCAAACACCCTTTCCTTTCTCCTCCGGAAAACTTGCATTTTTCATGGCTTTCTTTTTCTGTGAACAGATGGTGCATCACTGGCAAGTGACAAATAGCTGTCTTCCCAGGAAGTGCTTGGAAACAAATGCAATTAATGATGAATAGTATGGCAATGGAGGGTGTGGGAAACCCTTGAAGTAAATGAGTCCAGCACATAATTTTCCAACTGTAACCATAGCATCCACTTTAGAAAAAAAGAGGGAAAATGTGTCAAAAGAAACATAATTTGACTGCTCACCATCATATATACTTACCCTGGAACCCAATTATTAGGAAAATAAATATTTTCATGTCTTAAGGTGATATTCCAGAAGACAGCAGTCCTATTTAGCCTTGTGTAAGTTGTTGTTCTGAATTCTGATAAATAAATACTTCATACCTATATGGGGGTATATAGCAAGGCCAGTGACTTCTAATAAATGTGATAAAGGATCCAGACTACATATCTGCAAGGTCTTGTCAATCATATTAACACATACCCATCATAAACTGCTTACCCAGATTTTCTAAGTGTAAGAGACAGGACACAACAGTACAGACCTATCTACATTTTTTTTTTCAGTATGCATTATCAACCTAAAATTTTGTTCATTGGAGTATAAATAATGCTACAGAGCATTCATTTTGTGTTTTAGTAACAAAATATTTGAAATTGAGTAATTGATAAAGAGTAGAAATTGGTTTCTTATAGTTGTTAAGACCAAGGTCAAAAGTCTGCCTTTGGTGGAGAATGACTTATATCCCATGGCAGAAGCAGAAGAGAGAATAGCAGAGTGCGAAGGGGCAGGATAAGAACCATCCCTTTATCCAGAAGCTACTCCCAGGATGACTAATCTGTTCCTGAAACAAAGACCATAAATAGATACTAAACCATACATGCAGGCAAGTCATTCATGATGGAAACAACTGTTAAATGCCTAAGTGGCATTTAACTGTCAACGCTGTTGCATTTGGGTATTGTTTCCAACAAATGAATGCTGGGAGACACATTCAAACTGTAGAACATGCATTCTCTATAATTCAGCCAAATTTTATCTGTGCAGGGGGGGATGTGTTTGTGTGGAGTTGATTATACCTCTGCCCACAGATTTACTGCTTGTAAATCTTAGTTTCGTTTTTCATAAAATGTCCTTGAATTGTAGGCATTTTTCAGGAAGGATCTGAGTTCAGTTTACCTTTGTATGGCCATGGTTAAGACTTCAATTGCTGTCTGATTAAATAGCTTTATAAAAGTGTTCAATATTAATAAAGAGTGGTCAATTGTGAACAGTAAATTAAACATTTGACTAATTTGCATACATATACTGGATTATGAGTTAGACTAGAATGCACATATATTAGTGTTTATCCTCTTTTCTTCTTTTAAAACATGTTTATTAAGTGTAAAATTGTTCTCTCAGCTAGTTTTGGTGGGCTTTTTTCTGTCTTAATTATTTTAAATAATTTTATCGATTCTATGTCTCTATAATTCACCCCATATTTTTATGAAATGTATATTAGAATGAAAACTTATAAAACAGAACCAAGAAAGACTACAAAAGTAGATGAAGTTATATATAATCTCATCTTAGTGAGATAATAAATGAAATAACTTGGACATAATAATCATAAAATACCATTATATTTCCTCACTTTTCACTGATATTTCATGTTTGAAAAGGAGAATGAGTATTATATTTCTTTACGAACATAATTTCCTTACCAATAACATCACAGATTGAAATAAATGGGGTGATTGTGGCTCAAATGCAATATGAAATAAGTCAGTCATAGTAAGTGACTAGTAACTTGTGTGCCCATTACCACCTACCCCTTGGGTTTCTGTAATTTAAGAGATGGTAAAACATTCGACAGTACAGATACACTTGTAGTTCAGCAATCACATTACAAATGGGCTTCCTGGACCACCAGCCTCCCTCTCCTCCTCTTACCCACCAACCTTCATACTTAAAGCACCATTTCACATTATATTTTAAAATTCTACCTCAATTTCACTTTCTCTTCTGTCTTCCTCTCCCTCACACATCAAAAGTATCTATATTGATCTGTAATTTCATGTTTCATTTCAGCATTAACATATTGTAACAGAGACTTTGTCTTCTGCTGACAATGCATTTTATCTTTTGAGATAGTATATAAAGTTCACAGTGGGTCTATTTCTAATTTTGCTTTTCAGAATTTCACTAGAAAGAACTGTTAATACATAAATGTAAGTATAGATGCAAATACAGTTGTGTGTGTGTGTGTGTGTGTGTGTGTGTGTGTGTGTTTCATTTCAAATGCCCTGGGAAGTGTAGTATGGGCTCACTTGAACACACACATTGAGTTAAGTGAGTTAATTTGGTGATAATGCTGAAAGAAGATACTGGAAACTCAAGTATAATTTAGAACTTGCAGAAAAAATCAGGTATTCCATCACTGAATTCATGTTTGATTCAGGGCTATTTTTTTTCTCTGTGTACAGTGCTTGATATGGTCCCTAACACATAGTGAATGTTAGATGATTATGGAGATTGAGAAAATTTGATTCCATCAAGTTTTAAACATTTCATTTTTACTTTGCACGTTAGGCATCAACGAATAAAAGTTTTCTGAAACAGTAAAAACACTTCTTTAAATCATAAATTTTCCAAGTTAAAAGGATAAACAGTGCACTTTGAACTCATTTGTGTATTGTATTGGTTCATAAGTAATCTCTGCTGTTTCTAAGCCTGCTGAAGGGTACAAACATTCAAGTGACCTGGATTCTAGCTCTGTTTTCTGCTAACAAGCAACACGGTTTATAAGTAGCATTTATACCCGTGTCCCAGCTTTGTGAGTTCTACCATAAAAAGATTTACTAGATTGCCTCCTGAAATCATTATAGCACCTATGTTCTATTGTAGAATAACATTTAGAATATATTGGATGGACATATTTTCTATAAGGATATAAAATAATATGTTTCCCATTACTTCATATAGATCTTTGAATAGACATGCACATGACAGGAATTAAGAAACTTCAAGAACTTGGCAACACAATTGCTACCCTCACAGAACTTCCAATACTAAGATGATTAAATCCCTGTCCATTAAATGTCTATTAGATGAAATTATAAAAGAACAGAGTTTCTGTCAGGTGGTGGCTCACACTTTTAATCCCAGCACTCGGGAGGCAGAACCAGGTGGATCTTTGTGAGTTTGACACCAGTCTGGCCTACAAAGTGAGTTCCAGGAAAGGTGCAAAGCTACACAGAGAAACCCTGTCTCAAAAAAACCAAAAACCAAAAACCAAAAAAAAAAAAAAAAAAAAAAAAAAACCAAACCAAACAAACAAACAAAAAAACAGTTTCCAGAGGTCTATGAAAAGATTCACAGAATGCTGACATGATAAAATTCTCATGATAATTTATTAGATATCCTACATACACAAAAGCCTCAAAGCTGTATTTTCAGTCTTCCTGGGGCCTAGCCTGTCTGTACAAGCCAGATGCACAGCCCCAACTTTAAAATGATGAAGTCATGAATTAAAGTTACATCAATGGAAAGCTGCCTATTGTTGCACATTTTACCTTCAGAATCCATGAACATAGTACATGCAATATTAATATCTACAACAATGCAATGTACATATGGAGTATCTTCTCTTAGCATCATTAAAAGACACCTGAAGATAATTTCATGAGGTAATAAATGATACTTTTTCATTTAAGGTTGATAAGAATTATTATTGACCTTAGAAAGTCGACATTCTATGAGTGTCTGAATATTCATTCTACATTAGTATTCCCCTGGAAAGATCTGGGTTGGGTGATGGGCCTTCCTCAACCATAATCCACGAGCTAAAAACTTAGGCAGTCTTTTCAAGTAACAACACTACTAATATTTTCACAACTAATTGCATTCCAAATAGCTTTCTAAATTTTCAAACTTGAAACCTCTTCATTCTATGAAAGTGGCCTTTGGATACAAGTTCTGAACCACAGACTTATGCGCACACTTTTTACCACATGTAATACAGCACAGTCTTCTTTGGGTGGTATGAATCTGAGATCTTCCCAGGCCCCTCAGGACATCCTATTTATTTTACAGCACTCCTGTTTCAGCACCACCTTTTTTTCTTATCTATTTTAACTTCATAGTTCTCATATACAAACAAAGAAAACAACAAACTTTAAGACCAACTTGTTTGTGTATTCTGTGTACGCATCGCTTTATATTACATTTGGTAATAAATAATCACTGAGACTGCATTCTTTGAACTCTCTCGGACTACTTCATGCATCGCCTGTGGCACACCATTTAAAATCCTGCTCTTTTCATTTCCGTTGTTCTTCTATTAACCTTTAATCCCATTGCATGTTCAAATTTACAGGTGGAGCTATCATGAGATAGTAGTACTTTCACAAGATTATTTTTGAACTTATTATTAGTAATATAAAAATAGTATAAAATAACATTTTTAACCCCCAAATACCATCATTTTAGCATGTAATCAATATAAAAGTATTAATGTATCTCAATTCTCCATGTCAATTTAAAACTCCAAAACTCTGTGTGTACTTCATACTAAGACATTTTTCAAACCATGAGTTATATTCCCATCAATGATACTTGAATGTTATTTATGTTATATAATTACAATTGAAAAGGAAGTTTTAAAAATTAAAGTTTTTCCAAACATATTTAAAATCCTATAAACACAGAAGGATAATTTTTCGATAAAAGTTTAAACCAAGTAAAATTTAAAAAAAAAATAAATTTGCTTTCTCAATCCCTGTAGCCACATTTCAAGGAATGCTATGGCAAGTACACAGCATCCAGGAGACCTGGAGAGCTTATCTCATCTACTAGAAAAGAATAGACAGATGTAGACTTGAGAACAATGAAAAAAATAAGTAAAGCTTAGAAACAAGATAAATTTCATAAAATCTGTTTTTAAATGTCTTTGAAATTCTAGGGAAAATGTGATTCTTAAATAAGCCAACTTTGTCTATGTGGATAGGGTGTGTGGCTACAGAAGTTTGAAGATGCCTTCCTCCACCTCAGCCAGGCAGATGAATGGATTTGTTCTGTAAAGGGAGAGATTGTTAAGCTGCAAGAAAGAATTTCTCTCTATTCAGAGTAAGAAGCCCCAAGAGCTATATCCCTGTAGCTTTTAAAATTAGGACAAATGTGCCTCTGCCTGGATGATTTAGTTTTAGGTCTTCCTGGATTGCATCCATGAACATCTCAAGGTCTCTTCTTGCTCTGAGCCTGTGATTATAATGATCACCTATGGATAAATGAGCCACATTTCCAGTTGTTTTAAAATGCTGGGAAAGCAATTGATCTTTTTGACTGCATGATCATTGATGTAGAGATTTTTAATGTGTTTTTTCCTTGAGATGGACTCAGTTGGTGATTGAGGTATCATGTCGCTATGAACCCTGACAAACTGGGAAGCACTGGAGTGATGGAAAGTACTTTCTGTGCCCATGAGTGTGATCAATAGGCAGAAAATCCCATAGCTATTTTTGAGAAGTCCACACCCCTCTTCCTTAAATGATCAACCAAAGACTACTGGCATGAAAGCATGTCCATGTTGATCTAAGTTCATAAGTGTGCCCATGAACTAGATTCCCAAGTGGTTTCCTTTGATTGCTTTGGTTGTTGGCAATGCCCCTGAATCATAGACAAAGAGGGCATCTCAACTAGATGCAGCATCCAGTTTTCCAGGAGATCATGTACAATTTGCCTCAAAAGACTCATTAGTGATAAGTTCTTTGGGGCTGTCAATTTGATAAAGTAGTGACTCTCGATATTAAAAAAAAAAAAAAAAAAAACAAAAAAAACCTCTGCTTATGCTGTCAAAATCTTTTCCTAAGTAAGATTTAGTTAAGCTCTTGTCTAACTTCTTGTGTCTATTAGTGCTAAAGAATCTGGCTTCTTAAATGCTATACTTGCCTTTTGAAACATTTGGATTAGGGGACTAGAAGTTGCTGCTATGATACTTGAGACTAGCATGGGTTTCTTAGACCTAATAATAGCTATTACCATCCAGGTACCAAACTCCCCTGAAAGTGCACAGAAAGCAAACAGGCTAAGAGGGCAGAGAATGTTCTAGAATGTGCTCTCATGTTTGATCTAATCTTATTCAGAAATTAATCATTTGTTTATTTAAATTCTATGCTAGATGAGAAAGTGCTGGTGAATATTAGCCTTTGGGTTATCATGATACAGAGGGCAAATTTCTCAATGGTGACTGTGTTTCCCAAGTTCTGTAATGACTTACGTAATTGGGTGCAAAATATTATTGAAATTAAGTGAAAGAGGAAATGCTAGACAATATTATCTGAGAGTAATTATTTAGCAACTTTTCATCGCTGTATCTTGTAAATCAATATGTTAGTGCTAAGTAATTTAATTACTGGTCCAAAAGAAGGCAATGGAAAGTTTCATACTGCTGGGTATATGCTGTAGAATATTTTGAGACCTATGTTGTGCTACAATTAGGACTCTTTCTTGGAGGTCTTATTACCACAAAGGTACCAGATCTCTGAATACTGTTAGAGGGCAAAAAAGTAAGGCATCAGTAACAAGCTGGGTTCTCATTTCTGTGCACAACCTTTTCTACTTAGGGGTGTGCAGTGGATCAAAGCGGGGAGTGAGAGCAGTAAGATCGGACTATGATGCTAATAGTGCTACATTGGAGTCACAGGCTTTTGAGATTTTTAGAGAGGAAGACTATAGCTGCAATTCAGCCGACTTCTGTACCGTTATTGTCTATATTCCATGATATAATGGTGTTTCATAACAGCTGAAAGAAATTCCTAGTGTTTTGCTTTGGTTCTGAAGGATGATGATCTAATCTTACATTCTTAGGGAATGTAAGAATAGAAGACAAGACTGGATTTATATTTATTTATGAAAAACAAGGACAGATGAATAATATCTTGATGAACAATGAGTTTAAGCAAGCCAAGATTCTGTTGGCTTTATGAGTAACAAACAGGCAATATTTCTGATTTGTTTCAATTCATGTTGCCATCTCCTAAGTTTTTGACTATAGATCTAACGGCAGCATTGGATTTAATTATGAATTAGTGATTGATTCATTTAAAGAATAACTCAACTGGATAGCAGGGAATTGAAAAATGAGCAGACCCTGAAGGGACACTCTGGCAGTGATAACTAATTCTGCCTGCTGATAGGAATCAGCATAGGTCACTCAGAAAATAGCCCTGGACAGAGCCAGTTATTCACCTTCCATCTGCAGTGAATGCTTTCCTTAGCCTTGCTCTACTGACATCAATTAACCCTCATGACATTCCTCAATTATGTGAACTCTCCAGGCAGACTCCAGTCTAAGGCAGCATCTACAACATTTCAGATTTATTTTGCTTTTCTTGCAAAGGTTTTATACTGAACAGCTATGATATTTCCACTCTTAATTCTTAAGAGCACTTTGTCCATCCGTTTCAGTTATTTGCTTACTCTACTGAGTGCATCTTGGCATTTTATGAATGAATACAAGTCTCAAGTGAATTCTTGAGGTACTCTAGTTTAATAGCTGCTTTACTTTGGTGTTGTGTATGATCATATTAAAGACTTATTAATTGCATATAGGAATTGATGTTTCCAATGTATCCTCTCTCAAGAACCTACACATAACCATCCATTGCTCTATCAATTCAATCCTCACAAAAGCTACATATAAGAAGAGTTTTTCACATATACCCCTTCTCAATTCAGCCATTTTTTCTTTTGCCTAACCACTGAGATGGCTTACTTAGAAAAATCTTATTGTGAGCTGACAATGCTTGCACCATGACTTTGAACTTCTCTGTATCTAGAACAGGAGCTAACATTTTTTTTACACCAACCCATGAGGCTTTGGTCCTAGAACTCTGACTAAGGGCTGTGAAGGAGTGGAGAAAGAACTGACACATAGACACATGCACACAAAAGCTGAGGTCTGGTAGGATGTGTGGGCTCTGACAAACCTACACCTACTACTTACTGACAGCAACCTAGAGCCTCAACATGTTTAGTAAGTACAGTGGGAGGGGGCTAGCTAGTTTCCATAGGAAGTCTCTGTAGGCAAGCAGTCTCAGGCTGTAAACATCCTGATGGAGGGAGAAGCTGTAGGTGCTTGTGTTTGTACACACTGGTTTCTCATTTGCACTCAAACCCTGAAGAAAGCTTTGTTATCTTCCTTGGGCCCACCCAAGTAAGGCTTTGCCACCCTTATAGGCCTAAGACATTGATGTTGTTGACCTGGCAGGGCCCATGTCAAGAATGATTGTTCACTCAGGACTTGACTCACTCAGGGATTCTCCATGCCTTACATTTTAAAATTTAGCCAAAGTAACATTACCTTTGAGTATACATTTCATCATTTAGTCAGGTCTCAAACTTGCTATATAGTTAGACAGACTTTAAATTCAGATCCTTATTTTTTTCCATAGGCATTGATATTAATGTGTGCTCCACCATGCCTGGCATTACAACCATTACCTCTCTGTCTTCACTTACCCTACATACATAACTGTCAAATGTGATTTGGTCCTTCTTCATTCTTATCTTCCTTGTCTTGTCTCTTACATTCGTACATAGTTAACATTGCTCATAATTGTTTTGTTCTAAGAGAACCAAAATAAACACAGCAGGAGTTGTATTTACTTCTTTTGTATCACCAACAGTAAACAGGGGAATAACATCATATTCAGATACTAGAAATAATGCTCTATAGTCAATTATTTCCCTATTATAGCCTTCCCACTCCCTCCTAATTTCCACAGCCTCTTATTCTTTAATTATTTTTCTTATACACAGACACATACTTTGTATACATACATATATATGTATATATATACAAATAATTATATACAATTGTAAATACAAAAAGTTGCAAGTGCTTAGTGTTGCTTATATATTGTTTTAGGGCTGACCATTTAGTACTAGGTAAACAATAGTGGGGAAGAGAGTCATCCCTATGGAAAAATTATTGTCTCTGTCAGCAGTCATTTATTGCCTGTGGTACTTTATCTAAAGCTGGGCCCTATGAGATGTCCCCTGTCCAGTGGGCATGCAAGCTGACATTGTCATTGTTCATGTTTTGTTTAGACAACCATATTGTTTAGACTCCATGAGTGTAGCCTCCCTGCCATAACTAGAAGACACAACCCTACAGCAAACTTCATTCCTTCTTCCACAATAGCTCCTGAGCCTTAGGTATTAGCATGTTTCTGTAGATGCAATGATTGGACCTGAGCTCCCCACAGGTATTCTTGCATTTTAAGTATTTTTTTTAACATTAAAGACAGCCAGTCAAACATTTTGACAACATGGCAGAAAGAAGACATGATTTTTGTGGAAAATGTGGTGTGATTTTTAAATTTTGGAGGTTGAAGCAGTTATAGGTCATCTAACTGAACCTATCCAAAAGGTTGTTTAAAAAGCAAGGCCAGAGATTCAGATTGTACTCAAGCCTATGGAAGAGAACTTACTCATTAACATTTATTTGATTGTTTCATTGGCTTATTATAATATAACTCAGTTCATTCCAAAGGAACTACAAGCAGCTTGGGAAACTGCAAAGGTAGATGAAACAAACCGACTGAATATTTGGTTGGCGAAAGACTAGGAGCTGGAAAAGAAACAAGAGTAAGCATTGTTTTAGTCCACTATTCAGCTTCTCATCGTAGCAGTGACATACTTGAGTATCTGGTCAAAGCAAAAAGTAACATACTAACAACTGTAGAATTTATAAAAGTGTATAAAGTGAAATGCACCAAGATATTAAGTAGTACAGCTTTCCTACCATCCTCAGAATGGAACATTCCCAATAGGACCCAAAAGAAGCATTTCATTATATAATATCATAAACAACTACGACATCACCATTTTCCCTGGACTACAAAGGACAGTGGAGCATTTCAGACCATCCTTCTTGTAATGTTCCTCAGTGAGAACATTTCACCTCAGGCTTAGAGTTTGTGCTTATCTTTTAAAACTAGATCTACTGAGCATTCCTTATACTTATACATAGGGTTGTTTTTCTCAACAAAAGAACCTTTTTGTTCTGGTTTTTATATAAAATATTTTCCTGAATATAAATACAGGTATTTTCAGAACCATTTTTTCAAAACCTAGTAGCACTGAGTCCATTCCACGGCCTCTGCTCTGACTCAGCCTCTCCACTCCGAAGGATAGATGCTATGAAAGCTCTCACCTGTGCTTTATGATGAACTGTTAATTACAGCATTGCTGCAGCAGTGGGAGAGCACATATAATTAAGTGACCTTTCTACAAAAGGTTTGCTGATAACTGTCTAACAATTTGTCATAAGTATATTTAATTCGTGATTATACAGGTAGATATATATTGCTATGAGCAAAATTTGAAACATAATACTGAATAAAGAGGGAAAATATACACAGCACAGCACCATGTATATAACTATCAGAAATAGAAGGAAAATCATGATGTGGACTTTGCATTCACTAACATCGGTAGTAACAGAATGAAAATGCGCAGCATGGCAGTGATGGACTCCAACTTTGAATCATTCCTGCCTCTTCAGAGGACAAGCAGGAGGCATTAATGTGAGTTGGACATTAGCTGAGTCCACAATGCTTTATCCTTCAAAAATAAACAAGGAGCTAGAGAGATGGCTCAGTGGTTATTAGTGCTTACTGCTCTTACGACCTCCAGTAACTCCAACTCCAGAGGATGTGGGACTGTCCTCTCACTTCTTCAGGATTGCCATATTCACAAAACTCACTCACATAGACATCACACATATTTATGAATAAAAATGAATCAGCAAATTGGTATTCTGATATAAATGGAGCTTTCAGCACATTATATATCCTTGAAAAAATTCACAAAATAAAAATGGAAAAATTATAGGACATAGATATCAACAATTATTCCTTTGAGTATTCATATTTAGACTTAGTCACATATTCCCAAGAAAGTTCATTCAACTACAGAAAACATTCAAATTTATTAAAGTATATATTTAAACTTTTGTGGGTGTTCAGAGTATTGCTGCTTTTGACCTTTTTGACTAGATTTGCAAAATTCTGACTTAATTATTTGAGAGAATTATAATTACATTTTTTCTTGTAGATTCTGGGATATTCAAAGAATAGTCACATTATGAGAGTATGCTAGTTATCTGTAACCAGTGCAACATACATCTCTCATTGAACATGTAGCCTGGAAGCAAGCAGTGATTTCTTTAGAAGCTGAGCATTTGAAAAGGCTAAAAGGTATACTGTGGCTTTGGGGGAAAGCATATTACATCCTAGTTCTGTGCTTGGAGTTTTGGATTCATACTTAGTTGATAGGAGTCAGACTCTATCAGGGAAAGTGTGTCTGGCACATTTAATGAAAGGCATTGGTAATTCATAACAGATCATTTGGGGCAACCTGTAGGATGAAAGATGCAGGAACTGTAAAGAATGACTGAAGGATTAGAATAAGAAAAGGAAGGGCTGGAGAGTACATAGATGACAATGATATAACACAGTGCATAATACAAATAGGGACATTTGAAGAGTCAGATAATTTTCATAGTTTGACCTGAGACTATGTTGAAAGTTTGTGAGTCATCATTTAGTGTGATTATCTGACATTTAACATATTCAAAACCTCAGCTTGTTTGGCCACATGTAAGATGTAAATGGTGTTTGCCCTTTAGTAGGCATGATGAACAGGTTAAGAACTGGTATTTTGGAAAATATATTAGTATATATACTCCCTGTAAAATCCAATCAGGATCCAATAATCAACATTAATCAGAAGTATTCATGCTTCTTTTATAAAACTGACAGAAATGTCAATATAATGAATTCTAAGTATTCTTGCATGATCTGTCATGTGACTTAATAGCAGTAAGAAACTATTTGCTTACAAAGGAACTCACAACAGCTTTTTATTCTCACACAGGTGTATACATATGACATTATGAGGAAAGTACAAACAGCTGTTTTGTCATCAACTATTATTGCAATCCTATAAAAAGTTGTGGATGGAAGATCAGGAAGTGACATGGATGTGAGAGTGATTGGCCCCTGACGTGTTTCCCTCAATTCTCCATAGAAATAAATCTTTTCTAGACACAGACAGGTTAATTAGAAAGGGTTTTAATAGGAACAACAACAAAGTAACATAAAATGTTGTCATAAGAAAACATGTAAAATACCAAGGTGTCATGGTAGACCTTATGATTTTCCATGACAGTATCTTGTCCATTCTGCTACTATCTCTGTAGTGACCACACGATTTGTAAAACATTATCAATTTACATTGTCACTAGTGATCTTTCTCTCTAGTCCTGAAAGCCACAGAATATCATATTCCCTGTGTAGTGACGCAGGCCACCAGCTTCTGTTGAAAGCAAAGTTGACAGATAAACATCTTGCTGACCCTTATTAGGCAGCAGATCCAACATCCCTAATACTTAACCTTCATAACTGCTCATTTCTCAGACCAATACACATCATACAGTCAATACCATTTTGAGTTCATCTTTCTTTTATTTGAAATAAAAAGCTTCTTAAACTATGTGATCACTGTTCATGAAGCTTGTGGAAAGAAGAGGAACAATGTAAAATATAAAAGATCTACATTTTGTATCATTATAATTGGTAGATATGATTTTTCCAATTATAGGAAAACTGAGGCTAAGAGTAGCTAAGTAACATGTCTGTAGCTATAGTGACAGAAGTAGAATTTTAATCAGGTCTGCCTAAAACAAAGTCCATTTTCATTCTGCTGGACCAGCAGTTCTTAACCTATTTCTTCTTTATCATGCATAACAGATGAGATACATTTACAAACACATTCCCATGAGAAAACATGAGATAGAGTGTAATTCCTTGTCTTTACCTATAACTCAACCTGTTTATTTGCTCCTTCAAAAAACAGACAAGATTGCAAATGGAATGTCAGTCTTATAGGATAACCTTGACATTTCTTTAACTTCCCAGACAAAAAGTTATTTTGTTGAAATCTGCTGTGAACTAACATAAAATAATTTTTGACAAATCTCACTGATAACCTGCACATTTTTTTTGCTCCTCACTATATGTTTTATAGGTTAAATGTCTTTGATTCAGTATCCATATATTAAACCCATAAACCACATGGTGAGGACATCAGTGTATGGATTTGGAGGAGGTAATTAAGTTATGAGAGTAGAAAGTCTTGTAAATGTTACTTTAGAGTCTTTCTAAAAGGAGCCTAGAGATCTAGCTAGCCCCTTACAGTGTGCAAGGATATAATGAGAAGACAATATCTCTGAACCAAGAAATAGCCTTCGCCAGACAATGAGTGTGCCAACACCTGGAGCTTGGTCTTCTTGGCTAACAGAAATGTGAGAAATAAAATATGTTGTTCATAAGCCACCAGTTTATCATAGTCTGTTAAAAGAAATCAGCCAAGACCACACCCATAAAGTATCTGTTTGCACATCGGGAATGTGCTGGAGGTATAAGGATTCACGATACATATAGTGAATGAAAGAGTAGCGTTTATACCAGGCGGGGCTCTATTTTTCTCAGACTTGGAACATCTGCACTATCACTGAACATAGGCTAGAGCCTTTGAGACCCCTCGCCTTTTGCCAGGGTCTGCTCTTGATCCTGTTTTGTTTTCTTTGCATTGAGCAGATTTACTTTGATTTACATATCCTTGCTATGTGAAATGAGGTTAGAGGAAGCTTCAATACATAATGTCATAGAATGTCTCATTTAAGAAATGGAGCGGGGGCTGGAGAAATGGCTCAGAGGTTAAGAGCGCTGACTGCTCTTCCAGAGGTCCTGAGTTCAATTCCCAGTAACCACATGGTGGCTCACAACCATCTGTAATGAGATCTGGCACCCTCTTCTGTATACATAATAAATAAATAAAATCTTTAAAAAAAAAAAGAAAGAAAAAAATGGAACATCAGTAAAGTTAAAACTCCAGTGGTTGCAAGGACAAAGGATCTGATGAGTACACCCAAGTCTTAGGACTTCAGGATGAGGTTGAACTAAACTGTGACTTAAACACTATATCCATTTGGCTGTTTCTGTCTCACAGTCCCCATATCATTAGCAGGCTGCTGTAATAAATATATTTTCTACATAATTTCAATGAAATAGTCCAGCAAACTGAAAACACATTTAAAAATGAGACCTTTATTCTTTGATCTTGAGATCATACCACAGCAGTTGTTTCAGGAATCCCATGAATTCAGACAGAACATACTTATATTCATTGCTGTGGATATTGATGAGCCTTGATTAAGAAGGAATAATAAGAAGATCTCAGAAAATTTATTGTTTTCCTCTATAAATAAATTCCTCTCAGATGGAAGAAAATATGAATAATACTGAATTCTGCTTTTCTCTATACTCTGTTTCTCTGATTTTGTTTGTTTGTTTTGCTTAAATTCCATCAGTTTCTGACAGCAGTCCATTCTCTCATAAAGAAAGGGGAACACTCTAAGATTCATGGTTTGCACCTTGTTCATAGCTTCTATTGTCTCTGCTAAAACAACTTACCTCTCTGGTGGTATAGTTCCAAGGCCCAGAGTCAGAGACCTGAAGCAAAATGCCATGGGGCCTTACATAATTGAGAGCAACCTCTTCAGGACACAAAAGCAAGTATTCCTGGCCACATCTCTAATTCTCTGAAGTCCTGAGGGCGCCTCATGTCTTCCAAGTCATTAACTATACATGACAATGAACAAGTAGCTCCTTCTCTTTTCCATTCCATTGAGAATAGACACAGCACACAAATTCTTCTACCTTCACTTAACATGCCTCATGGGTCAGAACTAATTTACTTCTTTATCCTGAACATGCAATGTGAAAGCTGCCTGTTCCCTAAGCTATATGCTTTTATCCCTAACTTAGGAGTTAGATATGATTGGTTGCTCCTTCCTTGTACCTCCTTTTTTACTCCGCACTCTGCTCCATCTATCCATCTTCTTCCCTTTCTCCCTCCTCTTTTATTTAAAACACAATCACTTTACTGTGAGCACTTTTTGTTTGTCTGTCTCTTTGCTCTTCTTATCTAGCGGTGATTGCAGCATGCACACTCTTTATTGTAAGGCTTTATTATGTGTCTGTCAGTCAGTCTTTCCTCTTTTACTTAACATCAATTGCAGCACCCTCATGGGGAGATTGCAAGGATTTAGTCACATGTCATTATTTCCTCAAGTAGAGTGGGCTTTTCAGGAATACAAATAACATTTCTTTTTTCATATGGAGCCTATCGATGACTTGAATATACTCTGTTTAGTAAAGAGAATAGGTTAACACATAGTTAATTTTACAGTTACATAGATGTGGAGTGAAGTAAATTATTGATCAGTGGTTATTTTGCCTCACTTTGTGCTCAGATGGATCATATGGAGTTTGGCTCAGTTAGAGACAGACAGACATATTTAATAAAATCACTAGACCACATCCTGTTGAGTAGCCACATGCTCACCTACCCTCCTGGCATGAAGGCCAACTCATAGCTGCACAAAAACAATCAATCAATCAATCAATCTCTCTCTCTCCTCTCTCCCTCCCTCCCTCCCCCCCTCTCTCCTGGACAATAGGAAATCTGAACTATGTCCTTGTGTTCGGCTTCCCACTAAGTATTACTCTGACTGCTGCTTCCCTGGGGTGACAGTAATGAAGAGAAGGCTTACTGTGCCTCACCTCTGCATGCCTGGAGAAGTGCCCTGTCACTTAGGATCTCTGGGAGTCCCGACAGTCATGCTCTTCTGGCTGACTTTGGCACTTATGTTGGTAAAAGCTGTTAATCTAATGCTTGCTTTCTTGACCACAACTCATTTGGGCCTTGGAGCTTCTTCAAATAGTTCTTTGTCAGTGGTGCCCATGAGAACTAAAATGATCATTTGGCACATATCTTGTCATCACACCGAGTAGGACTGCTTTCTGAAAGTTAGGAGAAACGTATAGTCCCCAAGGTAGAAAATATACAGGCCTGACAGGGAAATAAAGCCACTTACCTATGCCATGATGCAGGCCAGAGCAGTATCCCTCTACTCAGTCCTCAGGGCCAAGGCTTTTCACCTTTACCATTTAATGCAAAGTATAACATCTATATTTGTATTGAGGGCCCTAGGGGACAAAACTGCATTACAATAAATGCATGCTTTGTAAGCAACAGCATAATAAACATGATGCTATAATTATCCATGTTTTCACAGAGCTAGGAAGCTAATCTCTTTAAGAATTAGTGTCCCTGGCAGACAGGCTCAGCATTTTGCATTTGCTTTGTGATGATACATAGCCATGTAATGTGTATATGTCAGCATTTTGGGCAATATTTAGATGCACACCACATTGTAACTATTTTCATGTTTTGGTCTGATTAGAAGCTCATATTGTTAGAATCATTTATGGATTGGCTCTGGCTCAGTTTCACACTATGACAAAGGTTACTAATGTTACTTAAGGCTATAATATCTTCTTCAACAGCTTCTGGATTCTCTTCTTCATGCTAGGTTAAGTTTCCAAATTGATTGTAGTAGTGATATTTGCTGCACTGGAATGAAACATCCCAGGCCACATTCCATATCATTCTTGACTTTGGCATTTTATAATCAAGCACTGATTTGTTATTGATTTAGATTTAGAAGATATTACCTTCCAGAACATTCTTTTTGTTTTATTCATGCAACAAACATTTGAATGTATTCTCAGTCATCTCTCTGTTTCTGTGACAAAATACTTGAGACAAATCGACATTAAAACCTTTGTGGTGAGGCAAAACTGCTCACATTATGGAGAGTAGGAATGAGCAAATGCTAAAATCCAGTTCAAGGGAATGCCCCCAATGACCTAACTTCCTCCTATAAGAACAAGCTCTGAAGGCTCTGTCACCTCCATTTGGTACCATATGGTGGTGACTGAGCCACCTCAATGCTTTTGGGGGGGGGGGACATTCAAAATGTAAACCCTTTCTGGGATGCTAGAAATATGTTTTCTGTTGACCTGGGTGTTGATTACACAGGTGAGGTCTTTGTTGTTGTTAATGCATTTAATAGCATCATTACTGTTTATATTATACTCCAGTTATATGTTGTAATATGAGGGAAAATGTTGCATAATAAGTGTTCACCCTGTGTAACAACAATTGATGAGACAAAACTTTTAAACATTCTAGGAGGAGAAAAATTAAAAAAAACAGTTGCATAAAATATTTAATTCTGGAATCATGGAAATGAAGTTGAAACGTGACAAGAAACATGAGAAAAGATTCTTTGATTTTGTACTTTGTCCTTGTGCAGACTTAACCCTTATGTAGTCATCCCCTGCTTCTCCCTGACAGAGTTTCAGATGCTTTAGATAGAAGAAACACCTTCAAGGGGCATAAATTACATTGTGGAGACTGAGTTGCTTTCCACTTTGAAGTTCCAGGGAAGGTTTTCCTTCTCCTGCACTGTTGCTTTGCTTTGTAGATAGTATTTTAAAGTTTCTTTCACTTGCAAAATTGTTCTACTCTTTCCTAGAGTTTTTGATCATTAGTTGCTTAATAAGATAAAATTTATGTGTATAAGTTAGTAGTTCAAGTGAACAATTACATTCACAGAAATGAAAATTGTGCCTGGAATCTTAAAATGCTTCACACTCTGAATATGAAGCAAAGTCATAGTAATGTTTATTTGCGGTATTAGTTATGAAATAAGATGGAATACCAGAATTAAAAACCAAAACAATAGAGACCTTGAGGCTGCCCTGATCGTCCCTGATGTAAGTCACATTATCACCAAATCATGAAGCAGGAGACTGGTTGAGCTTTGCCCAGCTTCTAAGTTTTCTGAGGCAGTCTCTATTCTCTGGTGATTATACACGCTTGGATCTACAATCATCATTAAGTCCCGTAGTTAACCAATGAAAGTTCTTGTACTCTTTAAGCTGATTCATGGTGTCCAGTAAGGATGCATAGGATACCTGAGTCTCAGTGAACCTGGCCATGGCCAGGCAGAGTTTAGTGGTTTCCCATGAAGATTAATGACCACCAAACGTGGTGGGATGAAACATTTAGACCTGTCTAAAAGAATACCAGATGACAAGGTTGCTAATAAATAGAACAGCCCACTTACTAGGCTTACTTTAAAGTGCAGCTTTTCTCTTACAGTGCTGATTTGATAAAACTATCACGTCATATCCACCCATGCATCATTTATTAATTAGTAATTATGTAACCTCAATCATAATTAAAATGTAATTTTATTCCCCTTAAACTAATGTAGGATGAGGATTACTTGTAAACTGTATAACTCACCAGGTTTTCCTTATTCATGCAGAGATGAACAGAGAGAGTTCTGTATAATAGCTCATAACAGAATTTCCTGGAGAGTTTGCAATGCCAGAGTGGTGTCCCTGGTGCCAGCTTCCCTTGTGTGAGCTGGGAACGGGGCATTTGCATTCCTAACAGAGTTTAGGAGAATTGGAATTTGTTGGTGCTTCTGGGCCACATTTCAGAATGACAGGTCTACCAGATGCCTCTTTGCATGGCTGTTTCTCCCTATCAGAGAAGTGCATCTTTTCTTATTGTAGGAATGTTATACCATCACATGTATTATTTTTCTTCTTTATACATTTCTAACTCTTTGAAAGTGCCTAGAATGGTCCTAACGAAAGTATTCATAATCAACTTTTCACAAAACATAGCTAGACAAATAACACCCTAACTACAGCAGATGTATAATTAGAATTCAAATTGATTTGTATGCTTGCTTTCCTTGTGAGTAGTATTATTTATAAGGCTTGAAATTGGACTGTCTTTATGGAGGCATTTCTGCCATTCAGCTCAACACTAAGTGATTCTTTGCATTCAAAACTGGTCGAAATAACAAATGAGCATGGGATGGAATTCATACACTGTTTGTCTTATGGAAGTACTAGCAGCATATGTCAATGTGTTGCTTCAGTCATCTACATAGATGGCATGCTTGTCAGTCATGTATATAAATACAGAATCACATAGATGGATATTGAATATCCAGCATTAATTAATATACATACATAATATATATATATATATGTTCAAGAAATGTTTTTATTTAAAGAATGTTATTCTAAGAGGGCTATTTCAACACAAATAAGTAATATTTATATCTCAAGAGTAGAATCGCCTTGTCTTAGTTACTGTTCTATTGTTGTGAAGAGGCACCCTGACCCAGGCAACTTATAAAAGAAAATGTTTAACTTGGGGACCTGCTTACAGTTTCAGAAGATTAGTCCATGGCCATCATGGTAGAGAGCACGGTGACAGAAAGGTAGGCGTGGTGCTGGAGTGTTATTTGAGAGCTCACATTTGATAAATAAATTATAGGCAGAGAGAGAGAGAGAGAGAGAGAGAGAGAGAGAGAGAGAGAGAGAGAGAGAGAGAGAGAGAGAGAGAGATATGTTGCTGGAGGGCTTCTCTCCAGGTTCCACCAAGCCCCGCAGTCCCACAATCCACATATAAAATAATCACTCAGATGCTTATATTACTTATAAACTGTATGGCCATGGCAGGCTTCTTGCTAACTATTCTTATATCTTAAATTAACCCATTTTTATAAATCTATACCTTGCCACGTGGCTGGTGGCTTACCGGCGTCTTTACATGCTGCTTGTCCTGGCGGTGGCTGCAGTGTCTCTCCCTCCTTCATCCTGTTTCCCCAATTCTCCTCTCTCCTTGTCCCGCCTATACTTCCTGTCTGGTCACTGACCATCAGTGTTTTATTTATATAGAGCAATATCCACAGCAGAGAGAGAGAAAGAGAAGGATTTGTCCTGGCATGAACTTTTCAAACCTCAAAGCCCATCCTCAGTGACAAACCTTCTCCAACAAAGCCATGTCTCCTAATCATTCCTAAGCAATTCACCGAGATCCAAACAGTCCAATATGTGACCCTATAGGGGCCGTTCTCATTCAAACCACCACCCCCCTTATAACCACATTATTGTAACCATGCATTCTAACACAATGTTGACAAATTCTCATGAGCATAAGTTTTACAATGAAGGCAAGGGTAATAAGCTGCTTTCCCATTAAATCTGGAAAACAAATATTCAAAGATGTAATCAAGTAGAACAATTATGGAAACCTATGATGTGTACACTAGGCATACATTTTCCTATGATAGTAATGTATGTACTTTTATTCAAGGAGTGAGAGGATCTCAACTGAGTGAAATTACTGAGTGGCATTTTCTTTGGGTACTGGACAGCAGAGTGTTCCTTTATGCCCTGGGCAGTATATTTAAGGACACTGTGATGGAAACCTAAAGTAATAAATTCTGTGACCATGATGGGTCTCTGAAAGGACCTCTGAAATGCTCCTGAAATATTTGCTGCCTTTTCTTGACTCTTTTTTTGTTTCTATTTTATTTTATAATTTAATTTAATTTTACATATCAGCCATGGGTTCTCTTGTTCTCTCCCCTCCTGCCCCCTCCTTCCCCCCAGCCCACTCCCCATTCCCATCTCTTCCAGAGCAAAGACTCCCCTGGGGGTTGAGTTCAACCTGGTAGATTCAGTCCAGGCAGGTCCAGTCCCCTCCTCCCAGACTGAGCGAAGTGTCCCTGCATAGGCCCCAGGTTCCAAACAGCCAGCTCATGTACTGAAGACAGATCTGGTCTCATTGCCTGGATGCCTCCCAAATAGATCAAGCTAATCAACTATCTCACTTATCCAGAGGGCCTGATCCAGTTGGGGGCTCCTCAGCTATTGGTTCATAGTTCATGTGTTTCCATTCATTTGACTATTTGTTCCTGTGCTTTTTCCAATCTTGGTCTCAACAATTCTCTCTCATACAAACCCTCCTCTTTCTTGCCAATTCGACTTCTGGAGCTCCATCTGGGGCCTGGCTGTGGATCTCTGCATCCGGTTCCCTCAGTCATTGGATGAGGTTTCTAGCATGACAATTTGGGTGTTTGGCCATCCTATCACCAGAGTAGGTCAGTTCAGGCTCTCTCTTGACCATTGCCAGTAGTCTATTGTGGAGGTATCTTTGTGGATTTCTGTGGACCTCTCTAGCACTTTGCTTTTTCTTTGACAAAAAGAGTTAGAGTTCAGACTGGTTACTACCCATATTCTCTTAAGCAATATTTAAGTAGAATCAATATGTCTAGCATTTCCCAACTTCCCCATGCTGATATGTTTTTATGCATAATTCAAACAGCCATCTAACTATGTTATATATCAGGTATGCTTACACTCATTCAGTGTTACTAAGAGTCTCTGTTTGCCAACAAAAGAGATGATCCAAAACGGGGATGCCATCATCAAACATGAGGCCTATACATCTCATTAAGAACAGGACATACATGTGTGACAAGATAAACTCACATATTGAATTCCTCCACTAAACACTGAAGTATCTCAGGGCCAGAAATAAAAGAACAAGTTATATTGTACATTTACTTTGGAATCAGTTCTGAGAAGAGACATATTTGCATAAATACAACATCCTAACTGGCCTAGCTGTTAGACACATAAACCACAGTATAAAAAAAGTGGTCATTGACTAACTATAGAGAGTTGCCCAATACTTTCTATGTAGGTGTGGTCCAGAGACAGCAGTACAGTTAAAAATAAGAGCTAAGAGGTGTCTTTTGAAGCCGTGATTGCTGGATTTTACTGGGAACACAGCAGAGTTGAATATGTCTTCATTGATTACATGTTACTGGGGAATCTGTGCGTTTCCCTTGTGGTGCTAACACTGTTGAACAGTGCTCAACATGTTTTAATGACATATTAGGAGCAAATTCATTTGCATTAAGAGTAAGTTCTTTTTCCATCTTACTTATCAGGAATGGTCTCTTCTTTTAGATTGCCATCACAGCCAGCTACTTCTCTCTAATTGCACCTGACTAGCTCTCATAATGCTCTAGTTTAGTTCCTTCATGTTTCTACATTACTCATTCAGCACCTCTCAATTATGATTTCTTTGACTGTTAGTATGTCGTTTACAAATACTGGTTATAGTTTTTTTTAACACTCCCAGAAAATGAATGCTACTTGAAAGCAAGTAAGAGTCTTATTGCATGCACAACAGATTTGGTCATTTAAAAGCTAGTTTTCATGAGATTACTTCTGAGAGAAATTACTGCTGTATGCTGGATCTGAAGAACCTTGAGCATGGTAGTTTTCACTTTTGGCAGACTTAGAGACATCAAGTTCAATGGCAACATTGTCACCCATATGCCATGCCTTATGGTGATGGCAATGCTGCTGCCCTTTCCTGTGCTTAGACATCTTATTTCTATCATGGGAAGTGGCTCATGGCTTAGAGTCTCTGGTCTCTGGTGAGGTTGTGCCACAACCATTTTGAATGTAGACATGGAACTCATTGTGTAGCCCACCCTTCAAACTAGCCATCTCCCTGCCTCAGCCCTGAGAATTATTAGATCACAGGTGTTTGCCACCACAGTACTGCACAATCTCTTCTCATCAGACATGAGGTGTTATATTTTTATTTGCTCATTTATTAGATGATTATCAAGTGTACAAAATAAAATGGCATGGCTGTTCTTAAGACTGCATATAATGCATGTTGACATGTTTTCCCGTTACCTTCTCTCATGTCTGCATTGACCTGAGCCACTTCTTTCCCAATAAATAGCCCGCCTTTTGCTTTGCCTTTTCTTTTAAAATTGTTTCTTCCTAGATTTCACATCAGAAAAAAAAAGGGATACTTATCTGTGACTTGAAGAAGAATGGCCCCCATGAGCTCACAGTCACCAGGGAGTGACACTACTTGAGAAGAATTGGGAGATGTGGCCTTGTTGGAGGAAATGTGCTACTAGGAGCAGGTTTGGGATTTAAAAATCCCGAGACAGAACAATTATTTCTCTCTTCTGGCTATCTGTCAGCCTGATGTAGAACTCTTAGGTACTTTTCCAGCAGCATATCTGACTGCTTGCCAACAAGCTTTTCACCATGATACTAATGATCTAAACATCTGAAACTGTAAGCAAACCCCAGTGAAATGCTTTTGTTTATAAGAGTTGCTGTGGTCATGGTGTCTCTTTACACCAATAGAACAATGACTAAGACAAGCTTGTTTCTCTTAGCTTAGTGATCTCTATTTCCTTTTGTTTCCCTAAAAATGACACGTTTTGTTAATCTGACCTTGAATAATACTTTATCATGTAAATATGTGTCATTTTTCTTAAACCACTCACCCACTGGTAGCACACAGGCTGATTTAGTATATTGGACTTTGTAAATTGTGCTACAATAAATGTAACTCTGTGGCTCATTCTATTGCATGATGAATGACTCCTTCCGGTATGTCCCAGAAATGATAGAATAGATTATATGGGAATTCTAATTTAGATTTTTAAAAAAATTTCCACACAGCTTTCCATGGTGACTAGACTAATGTACATTCTCACCAACGAACTGTAAGCTTTCCTATCTCCACAAATCCATCTTTGTTGTTCTTTTTCTTCCCTTCCCTCCCCACCTTTCAAATAAACCTTTTAGTCACTGTACAAAACAATGGATTTCCTTGTGACATTCTTGTAAGTACATAACATTGCTCTTTGCTTACACTCCCTTCATTAGCTCCTGTTCTCTCCTCTGTCCCTTCTGCTATTTCTCTTCCTCCATGCAAATAGGTCCTCTTCTGTTTTCATGGTGTGTGTGTGTGTGTGTGTGTGTGTGTGTGTGTGTGTGTGTGTGTGTAGTTAAATCTATTCATTAAGGCTCTGCCTGGGAAAGAAAACGTGACATGTGCCCTTTTCCCCAGAGAATTACCACACATTTGATCCCCATTCCTCCCCATTTTGGTACTATTTCTATCCCCTCATACATTCTTTTCAACTTTGATGATTCACACACACAAAGTGAATTTAATATTTAAATATAAATTTTGCATATGAGAAAAATGCAGTATTTGTCTTTCTTGGTCTGTGCTATTTTTTTCCAACATGATTTTCAGTTCTATCCATGTTCTTATAAGTAGTATAATCTCATTCTTCTTTACAACTAAATAAAACTCTTTTTTTGTATGAGCAGTATGTCTTTTTGAAATTTATTTATTTATGAAAAAGGTTTTATTCATTTTACATACCAGTCCCAGTTCCCCCTCCCTCCCCTTCTCCCACCCTCATCTCCCCGAATCTCAACCTCATCCACTCCTCTGAGAGGGTAAGACCTTCCTTGGGGAGTCAACAAAGTCTGGCATACTAAGTTGAGGTAGGAATAAGCCCCTTCCCCATATGTCATGGCTGAGCAAGCTATCCCACACTAGGAAGTATGTTCCAAAAAGCCATTTCATGCACCCTGGATAAGTCCTGGTCTCACTGTTAGAGGCTCCCCAAACAGATCTAGGCACATAACTGTCACCCACATTCAGAGGGCCTAGTTCATTCCCATGCATGTTTCCCAGCTGACAGGCCATAGCTCATCAGCTCTCACCAGCTTGGGTCAGCTCTCTCTGTGGTTTTCCCCATCATGATCTTGACCTCACTTGCTCCTGTAATCCCTCCTCCCTCCTTTTCAACTGAATTCTAGAAGCTCAGCCCAGTGCTTGGTTGTGGATCACTACATCTGCTCCATCAGTTACTGGATGTAGGTTCTATGATGACAATTAGAGAAGTCATTAATCTGATTATAGGGATAGGCAAGTTCAGGTACCCTCTCCATTATTGCTAGGAGTCTTAGCTGGGGTCATCCTTGTGGATTCCTGGGGAATTTCCTAGCACCAGATTTCTCCCTACCCCCTTAATTTTTTCCTCTACCAAGATATCTCTTTCATTGCTCTCCTTTTCCATACCAAATTTGTCTTTCTAGGTCTGGGTTACTTCACTCAGGATGGTTCTTCCTAGTTCCATCCATTTGCCTATAAATTTATAAAACTCTATTTTACACACACACACACACACACACACACACACACACACACACACGTACATTTTCTGTTTATGAATATCTAAGCTATTGCCTTGTTTGGCTATTCTGAATGTGCTGCAATAGACACAAATATACACATATCTCTAAGGCATGCTGACTTAGAATCACTTGAGTTTATAACCAGAGTGGTACAGGTGGATCACATGATAGTTTTATTTTTAGGTTTTTTTTTTTTTTCTTCAGAAAATACTGCCTTGATTTCTACAGTGGCTGCACCAGTTTAAATTCTTAGCAGCAGTGAATACTGGATTTTTCTTTCCCTGAATTCTCACTAATATTTATTGTTATTTGTCTCTCCAATAATAGCCATTTTTATTTGGTCCAGATGGAATATTGATGTAATTTTTATTTATGGTTCCCTGGTGGTAAGGATATTGAACATTTTTAATCTATTTTTTGGCTGTTTATATTTATTCTTTGAAAACTGTCTACACAGTTCATCGGCCCAATTAATGACTGAACCAGTTGGGAGGTTTTGATGTTTAATTTTGGAGGTTCTTTGTAGATTCTTAATATCAATCACTTGCCAAATGTCCAGTTGGTAAATATTTTTTCTAACTTTGTATACTTTTCTTCACATCTGCTGATCCCACTTTACTATGCAGAGATTTTAAATTTCATAGAAGTCTATTTGCAATTCTTTCCATTGTTTTCTGAGATATTAATCATTTTCAGAAAACTCCTGCCTATTCACTTACCTTGAAATGTTTTCCTCAAGGTTTCAGATCTTAAATCAAAGTCCATGGTGAATCTAATTTGAATTAAGTTTTATAAATGGCGAGATAGAGATCCAGTTTCATTATTCTACATGGAAATATCTACTATTCACTTGTTGAAGAGTCTGTTTCTAACCTATGTCATATTTTTATTAAAGAATTTTTTCTTCATTTTATATACCAATCACAGATTTCCCTTTCTTCCCTCCTCCTGCCTCTCCTGCCTCCCCCCACCCCAAAACATCACTCATTCCCTCCTCCAACAAGGCAGGATCTCCCATAGGGGGTTATTTGTAACCAGAGCCTGGTACATTCAGTAGAGGCAGGTCCAAGCCCCTCCCCCTGCATCAAGGCAATGCAAGGTGCCCCACCATAGGTAGTGGGTTTCAGAAAGCCAGCTCATGCACCAGGGATGGATCCCTATCCTACTGCCAGGGGCCCCTTAAGCAGATAAAGCTACACAACTGTCTCACTTATGCAGAGGGTCTAGTCCTGTCTCATGGAGGCTCAACAACTGTTGGTCTAAAGTTCAAGAGTTCCCACTAGTTTGGCTTGGTTGTCTCTGTAGGTGTCCCCATCATGATCTTTATGCCTCTTGCTCATTGAATCCCTCTTCTCTCTCTTTGACTGGACTCCTGGAGCTTGGCCTGGTGCTTGGCTGGGGATCTCTGCATCTGCTTCCATCAGTTACTGGATGAAGGCTCTATGATCACAGTGTTAGGGTACTCACTGAACTGACTACTGGGATAAGTCAGTTCAGGCACCCTTTCCACTATTGTTAGTAGTCTAAGCTGCGGTCATCCTTGTGTATTCTGGGTTACCCCCAGAACCTGGCTTCTCCACATCCCTGTGATTTCTCCTTCCATCATGGTATCCCTCTCAATGCTCATGCACTTTATCCCTTCTACAGCTCAACCATTCAGTTCCCTAATGTTCTCATCCCCTATTCCCCACTCTTCATTGCCCACCCCCCAGTTTATTCTTGGAGGCCTCCTCTATTTCCCCTTCCCAGGGCAATCCATGCATCCCTCTTATGGTCCTCCTTGCTAGCTAGTTTCTCTGGATCTGTGGGTTGTAGTCTGGTTATCCTTTGCTTTACATTAGTATCCACTTAAGTGTGAGTACATACTATGTTTGTCCTTCTGAGTCTGGGTTACCTCACTCAGGATAATATTTCTAGTTCCATCCATTTGCCTGCAAATTTCATGATGTCATTTTTTTTTTTTACTGCTGAGTAGTATTCCACTGTGTATAGGTACCACATTTTCTTCATCCATTATTTGATTGAGAGGAATCTAGGTTGTTTCCAGGATCTGGCTATTACAAATAATGCTTCTATGAACATAGTTGAGCATGTGTCCTTGTGGTATGATTGAGTATTCCTTGGGTATATATCCAAGAGTGGTAGATACCCAAGAGTGGTCTTGAGGAAGATTGATTCCCAATTTTCTGAGAAACTGCCATACTGATTTCTAAAGTCGTTGTATAAATTTGCACTCCCACCAACAGTGGAGGAGTGTTCCCCTTGCTCCACATCCTCTCCAACATAAACTGTTAACAATGGTTTTTATCTTAGCCATTCTGACAGGTGTAAGATGGCATCTCAGAGTCATTTTGATTTGCATTTCACTGATGACTAATGATGTTGAACAATTCCTTAAACATCTTACAGCCATTTGGAATTCTTCTGTAGAGAATTCTCTGTTTACCGCTGTAGCCCATTTTTAAATCAGATTTTTTTTTTGGTATTTTGCTATCTAGTTTCTTGAATTCTTTATATATTTTGAAGATCAGCCCTCTGTCAGATGTGGGGTTAGTGAAGATCTTATTCCATTCTGTAGGCTGTTGTTTTTGTCTTATTTACCCTGTCCTTTGCCTTACAGAAGCTTCTGTTTCTGGAGGTCTTATTTATTGATTGTTGCTCTCAGTGTCTGTGCTACTGGTGTTATATTTAGGAAGTGATCCCCTGTGCCAATGCATTCGAGACTACTTCCTACTTTCTTTTCTATCAGGTTCAGTGTAACTGGATTTTTATTTAGGTCTTTGATCCACTTCAACTTAAGTTTTGTGCATAGTAACAGATATGGATCTATTTGCAATCTTCTACATGTTGATATCCAGTTATGCCAGTACCATTTGTTAAAATACTTTCCATTTTTCCATTGTACAGTTTTGGCTTCTTTGTCAAGAATCAGGTGTTTATAGGTGTGCGGATTAATGTCAGGATCTTCAATTCCATTGGTCCACATGTCAGTTTTTATGCTAGTACCAAACTGTTTTTATTACTGTAGATCTATAGTGGAGTGTGCAGTCAGGGATAGTGATGTCTCCAGATGTTGCTTTATTGTACAAAACTGTTTAGCAATCCTGGGTTTTCGTTTTTCCATATGAAGTTGAGTATTGTTCTTTCAAGGGCTGTGAAGAATTGTGTTGGGATTTTGATGGGGATTGCATTGAATCTGTAGATTGCTTTTGGTAAAATTGCCACTTTTACTATGTTAATCCTACTTATCCATGAGCACATGAGATCTTTCCATTTTCTCATATCTTCTTCAATTTCTTTCTTCCGAGACAGGTCTTTCACTTGCTTGGTTAGAGTTAACCCAAGATATTTTATATTATTTGTGGCTATTGTAAAGAGTGATGTTTCTCTGATTTCTTTCTCAATCTGTTTATCATTTGTATATAGAAGAGTTACTGAATTTTTGAGTCAATTTTGTATCCTGACATATTACTGAATGTGTTTGTCAGCTGGAGGAGTTCCCTGAAAGAATTTTTTGGGTTACTTATGTATACTATCATATCGTCTGCAAATAGCGAAAGTTTGATGTCTTCTTTTCCAAGTTGTATCTCCTAGATCTCTTTTTGTTGTCTTATTGATCTAGCTAGGACTTTTAGTACTATATTGAATAGATGGGGGAGAGTGGACAGCCTTGTCTTGTTCCTGATTTTAGTGGAATCTATTTGAGCTTCTCTCTATTTAATTTGATGTTGGCTGTTGGCTTGCTGTAAATTACCTTTATTGCATTTAGGTATGTTTCTTGTATTCCTGATCTCTCCAAGACATTTATCATGAAGGGGTATTGGATCTTGTCAAAGGCTTTTTTAGCATCTAATGAGATGATCCTGTAGTTTTTTTCCTTCAGTTTGTTTATATGGTGTATTACATTGACAGATTTTTATATGTTGAACTCTGCTTGCATCTCTGGGATAAGCCTACTTGGTTGGTCATGGTGGATAATTTTTTTGATGTGTTCTTGAATTCTGTTTGCCAGTATTTTGTTAAGTATTTTTGCATCAATGTTCATGAAGGCGATTGGTCTGTAATTCTCTTTCTTTGTTGCATCTTTGTGTAGTTTGGGTATCAGCGTAAATGTAGCCACATAAAAAGTGTTTGGTAATGTTCCTTCTGTTTCTATTGTGTGGAACAACTTGAAAAGTATTAGTATTAGCTTTTCTTTGAAATTCTGGTGGAATTTTGCTCTGAAACCATCTGGGCCTTGGCTTGTTTTAGTTGGGAGACTTTTAATGACTGTTTCCATTTCTGTTATAGGTCCATTTAAATTGTTTATCTGGTACTGATTTAATTTTGTTATGTGGTACCTGTCCAGAAAATTGTCCATTTCTTTTAGATTTTTTAATTTTGTTGAGTATAGGTGTTTGAAGTATGACCTGATGATTCTCTGGATTTCCTCATTGCCCTTTGTTATGTCTCCCTTTTTGTTTCTGATTTTGTTAATTTGGATGTTCTCTCTGTGCCTTTTGGTTATTTTGGATAAGGACTTGTTTATCTTCTTTATTTTCTCAAAGAACCAATTCTTTATTTCATTGATTCTTTTTATTATTCTCTTTGTTTCTATTTTATTGATTTCACCTCTCACTTTGATTATTTCCTGGTCTTTACTCCTCTTGGGTGAGTTTGCTTCTTTTTGTACTAGAGCTTTCAGGTGTGCTTTTAAGTCACAGTATAGGATTTCTCCATCTTCTTTATGTAGGCAATTAGTGCTATGAACTTTCCTCTTAGTACTGCTTTCATAGCATTCCATAAGTTTGGGTATGTGGTATATTCATTTTTATTGAATTCTAGGAAGTCTTTAATTTCTTTATTTATTCTTTGACCGATAGTTGATTCAGCTGAGCATTGTTCAGTTTCCATGAGATTGTAGTTTTTTTGTAATTTTTGTTATTGTTGAAATATAACTTTAAACCATAGTGGTCTGATAAAATACAGGAGGTTATTCCAATTTTTTTTGTATCTATTAAGATTTGTTTTTTGCCTGAGTATGTGCTCAATTTTAGAGAAGGTTCCATGGGGTGCTGAGAAGAAGGTATATTCTTTTTTTGTCAGGGTGGAATGTTCTGTAGCTATCTGTTAAGTACATTTGAGTCATAACATCTGTTAGATCTCTTATTTCTCTGTTAAGTTTCTCTCTAGCAGATCTGTCCATTGGTGGGAGTGGGGTGTTGAAGTCTCCCACTACTAGTGTGTGGAGTTTGATGTGTGATTTAAGCTTTAGTAATGTTTCTTTCACATACGTGGATGCCCTTGTATTGGGGGCATAAATGTTCACAATTGAGACTTCATCTTGGTGGATTTTTCCTGTGGTGAATATGTGATGTCCTTCCTAGTCTCCTTTGGTTGATTTTACTTTGAAGTCTATTTTGTTAGATATTAGGGTAGCTACACCAGCTTGCTTCTTAGGTCCATTGGAATGGAAAGTCTTTTCCCAGCATAAGGATGGCTCCTGTTTTTGTATCCATTCTGTTAGGCTTTGTCTTTTTATAGGCAAATTGAGTCCATTGATATTAAGGGTTATTAATGACCAATGATTGTTAATACCTGTTATCTTTTGGTGGTAGTGTGTGTGTATTTCCCTTCTTTGGGATTTGCTGGTGTTATCTACTGCCTGTGTTTTTGTGTGTGCATCTAAATTTCTTAGGTTGGAGTTTCCTTAGAGTGGTTTTTGTAGGGCTGGATTTCTGGATAGCTTTATTTAAATCTGGATTTGTCTTGGAATGTCTTGTTTACTCCTTCTATGGTGATTGAAAGTTTTGGTGGTTATAGCAGTCTGGGCTGGCATCCGTCATCTCTTAGTTTCTGCATTATGTCTGTCCAGAACCTTCTGGCTTTCAAAGTCTCTATTGAGAAGTCAGGTGTTACTCTGATGGGTCTACTTTTCTAAGTCACTTGGCCATTTTCCTTTGTTTCTCTTAATATTCTTTCTTTATTCTGTATGTTTAGTGATTTAATCATTATGTGGTGAGGGGACTTCTTTGGGTGGCCTAGTCTATTTAGTGTTTTATAAGCTTCTTGTATCTTCATAGGCATTTCCTTCTTTAAGTTCGGAAAGTTTTCTTTCATGATTTTGTTGAATATAATTTTGTGCTTTTGAGTTGGCCTTCTCCTCCTTCTATTCCTATTATTTTTAGGTTTGGCCTTTTCATGGTAACCTAGATTTCTTAGACATTTTTTGTTATGACATTATTTGGCTTTGGTGTTTTCTTTCACTGCCAAATCAATTTCCTTTATTATATCCTCCCCTCCAGAGATTCTCTCTTCTCTCTTGTATTTTGTTGATTATGCTTACATCTGTAGTTCCTCTTCATTTACTCATATTTTCTATTTTCAGTATTCCCTTGGTTTGTGTCTTCTTCATTGCTTCTATTTCAATTTTCAGGTCTTCAACTGCTTTCTTCACCTATTTTATTGCTTTTTCTTGACTTTATTTATTGATTTCCAATTTTTTCCCCTCAATTTCTTTAAGGGAATTTTTCATTTCCTCTTTAAAGACCTCTATTATTTTCATAATATTATTTTTAATGTCACTTTCTTCTGCTTCTTCCACATTGTCATTGATGTTCAGATCTTGCTGTTGAAGAACCGCTAGGTTCTGGTGGTACCATTTTGCTCTTTATGTTTTTGTATGTGTTTTTGCACTGGCATCTACCCATCTCTTCTTCCAATAGGAGCAAGAGATGCCTGTGTCTGAACAAGCTGCTCTTGGTCTGATCTGTGCTTTCTGTGTCCTATGGCATATTTTTGACAACATTGTCTAAAATAAGTTGTTTGTAACTATGTGAGTGTTTTTTTTAATAGATTTCATGTTCTATTCTTCATTTATTTTATACCAATATAATACTGTCTTGTTATTATGACTCGATTATAATTTAAAATTAGGTGTAATGCCTTAAACATTTATGTTCTGATTGGGACTATTAGGGCTCAAAAAGTCCTGTATTATTTAGGAGCTCTAGTACTCTGATGAAACACCAAACACCAGCTATTGTGGGGGAAAGGGTTTATTTGGCTTACCCTTCTACATTATAGTCTGAAGCGTTATTCTAATTATTCTTTATCAATAAAAAATGTAGGAGTCAGATATTGGGTAGGATCCTGAAGGATCAGAGAAGCTGAGAAGCCACTAGTCCTCTCCTACCTGATCTGTTCTTTCCTCCAAAAGTGCAAGATCTCTCTTTGCCCCACCTTACTACTTCCTGTCCTATCTGTCTCCAGTCCTCCAAAACCTCTATGGTTAATTTTAGTCAGCTAGTGGCTAGCTCTGCCCTCTGATTCCAAGCAAGCTTTATTTATCAAAACATGATCAAAATATCACATAATAATAGTCCATTATTGAAGGAAGACAGGACAAGTACTCAAACATGGCAGGAACCTAGAGGCAGGAGCTGAGGTAAAGACCATGGAGGGGGTGATTCTTACTGACTTGCTCATCATAGCTTGCTCATCTTGCTTTCTTATAGAATCTAGGACCACCAGCCCAGGGATAACACCACCCACAATGGGCTGGGGCTAGACCCTCCCCTATCAATCAGTAAGCAAGAAAATACCCTACAGCTGGATCTTATGGAGGTATTTTTTAACCAAATTTCCTTCCATTCAGATAACTCTAACTTGTGTCAAGCTGACATAAAATTAACCAGGACAGGTACTTTTTGCTTCTATTTGAATTTTAGGAAAAATTCCCTGCTCTGTAAAGATATTATGTTAGGAATTGTGTTGAATATGCCTATAGTTCTTATTAATATAAGCATTTTTAAAATATTGTCTGTTGATCCATGAGCACTGAAATTTTCTCTAACTCCTAGTGTTTTCAATTTCTTTCTTTTTCTGTTATAAAATTTATTATAAATGAATTTGCAAATAAATAACACATCCGATACACCAAAATTAGCCAGAAACAAAGTATATGCCTTTTCAATTTCTTTCTTCCATATTTTTTAAGTTTTATTGGATAGGTCACTGGCCTCTTGAATAGGTCTATTCCTAAGTATTTTACCACTCAAGGCTATTGTAAGCAAATTCTTTCCTGATTTCTTCCTCAGAAGTGTTTGCTATGGATATATAGCAAAGCTACTTTGTTTTCTATGTTGATGTTGCTCTCTCTCTGCTACTTTGCTGCAAGTGTTTTTCAAATCTATGAGTTTTGGCAGTGTGTTCAGGGTCCTTTAAATGTGGTATATATTAATTTGATTTATTGGGCTTATTGTTTTCAAATGTGTTTTTATTGTACTTCTCATTCTTATCTTGTATCACCTCCTTTATTGCATTTTATTCTTCTATATTTTCTTGGAATTCATTATTTTTTTTAATTAGCCTTTCATCTGTCTCAATATTTTTAGAGGCAGTTACTGACAATGTTTGAACTTTTAGGATAATCATGTTATGTTGTGTTTTCATGTGTTTTATTTCTGTGCTAATATTTGTACATCTGTTGAGATGAGTATCTTATGGGTTTATATAAAAGCATTTTAGAAAAGTATCCCTCTCTTAGTCTTATGCCCTGAGGCATTGGGTTATTGGGAATTGTTAGAATTACTTCCAACTGTATTCTCTTAGTTTGGTAGAGATTAGTGTATTTGGATATAATATGCCAGAATGTTCATGCTTTCTTTATCACTCTCAGAGTGGGTAGTTCATATAGCTCAGATAGGTATTTGAGACATATCAGAGTATACCCTCTCTAATTAGTTGTCCTTTCAGCAGCGAATTGCCTGAGGAGTATGGTTGTGGCTTTAAAACAGTTTTTAAATTTAATATATTTTGATCACATTCTTCCCTTCCCTCCCCTAAGTCATTGCAGATCCTCTCCTCCAACACCAACCCAATTTTAAGTTCTTTCTCAAAAAAAAAAAAAAACATACAACAAACCACCTCAGACAATAAAATATAACCATAATCACCCCCCAAAAGAACACTGAGCTGTAACCAAATAAAAACATACAAAATAACTGTGGAGTTAATTATATGCTGGACAACTGCAACTGAATGTGAGACCCCTCCTGGCATGGTTGATATAACCAGTGTCACTCTACTGGAGAAAATTGATTTTCCCACTCTGAGCAGGAATAATTGACAGTTCGGTAGTTAACCTTTAGCATAGCGGCTAGGAGTTCACCCATTCATTTAAAAAAAAATATAACAAAATAAAATATAATGAGATAAAGCAAAACTATTACTTTGGAGTTGAATAAGACAAACCACCAAGGGAGAGATTCCAATAAGAACACATAAGAATCAGAGATCCATTCATTCACTCACTCAGAAATTCCAAAAAACACTAAAATGGAAGCCATAGTATAAATACAGAGGATCTGGTGCAGATGAGTGCAGGCCCTGTGCATGCTGCTTCACTCTCTGAGTTCATGTGAGCTTTGCTCATGTTGATTTAGAGGACCTTGTTCTTCTGGTGTGCTCCTTCCCCTCTGGCTCTTACACTTTCCAACTCCTCTTCCCCAACATTTCTGAGTTGGCATAGGGAGCTACTTTGTATGCTATCAAAAGAAGAATATAAACACCAAGCCAACTACAAACCTTTTATCTATAGTGGTATACTGCCTGCAAGATTCTCTGGGACAATGATGACTCAAACCTTATGAGAGTAACCAACCAATAACTGATTTGACTTAAGGCCCATTGGATGAGATGGAGCCCATACCCAACACTGCTTGGGTGACTAAGAACCTGACACTAGATAGTCCAGGGACCTAAAGTAAAACCAAAGAAAAAAAATGTAGTAATAAAATGATTCCTAATGATATATGCTATACTCATAGATTAGTGCCTTGTTCAGCTATCATCATAGAAGAGTCCTCCTGAAGCAGATGGGAACAACTATAAAGACCCACAGCCAGACTTTTGAAGAGAGTGGGAGACTTTGGAACACTCAGCCCTAAACATGATGTCTCTATCAAATAAAAAAAATTAAGAATAATAAAGAAAGGAAGGAAGAAAGAGAGAAAGGAAGAAAGAAAGAAAGAAAGAAAGAAAGAAAGAAAGAAAGAAAGAAAGAAAGAAAGAAAGAAAGGTAAGTAAGGGCAAGAAACATGAAAAGCAAAGAGTAGTTACAGATCCCAAAGGTGAAAGGGGAGCTAGGTATGGTAGCATATGCCCATAATCTCAGTACTCTACAGGCAGGAGGATCAGAAGTTCAAGACCACACCTATGTATTGAGTTTGAGATTAATCTGGACCAAATGAGACCCTGTCTCTCTAGTTCCCTTATGTTCCTCTTCTATGTGCTGGGCTGATGAGGGCCCAGAGTTGATGCACCCTTTCTGAGCTTCTGCTAGATACTCAGAGACTATGACTCTCCCCAAGCCTTTCTGTTCAACGTTAACTCCAGGGAGTTAATTTGGCCACACACCTATCTGTTGAGCTGTCTGGTTGTTTAAATTCAGAGCTGCTATAATACTAGAAGGGAGGAGAGCTTACTTCTAATATGCCACTTAGTTTTTTCTATTGATTTACTCTTTATTGCGGGCAAACCAGTCTTCTACTGGAGTTCCAAAAATAGTATGAACATTGTAAGTTTGGAAACTTCTGATGAGTGAAAAATGTTTCATTTGTATCACAATATTCAATATGCAAATTTTAATAAATACAAATTTTATGTTCAAGTTTGTTTCTTATTAAATTTTGGAGCTATTGGTTCATTACATTTTTGTTTCCAACTTTGGACTAAGAATCCCAGTGTCAGATGGCACCCCCCCACACCCCAGACTTTTGGGTTTGCAGAGGCCACAATCACCCAGGAGCCGCTGACTCCACCTAGGCCTGAATCTGTGATGAACGCAGATGGTGCCCCCCATACTTTTGGGACTGTGGGGGCCACAATCATCCAGGAGCCCGCCTGGAGCCAGGAGGCTCCAGGCAATTAGGTCCCAGTGTACTCAGTACTACCCAAGGTCTCCAGGCCTGGGCATGGAACAGAGGGACAGCAATAGCTCCATATCATCCCTTATGGCTAGCGCAGGCAGGGTTCAAACAAACACCACCTGTGACCCAACAAAGAGCTCTGGAGCTGGGTAGTTAGAGACCATTGTGGTGAGAGAATACAGGGTGGAGAGGTGGAAGAGAAGGAGTGGCGGAATGGTTTATGGGCTGGACAGAGAGGTGATGGTGGTGAGAAGCAGGCTGATGTGAATAGCCACCTGGCCACCTGGGTCTGTATTGATGTCCGTGGCCCATGTTGTCACCAAAGGTCACATACATGGCCAGGATTTGGGCCACAACCTGTGACCACGAGGGTATCCAAGTACCAGGGACATCCTGATCTGAGTGGTCTGTGCTGTCACCCAGGGGTATGGTGTCATCCAAGCCAGGGCTGCTGCAGAGGGCAATGCCAGGGTCTGAGTTTGTTTCTTGGGTTCCTGTTGTCATCAAGGGCCATGCAGGGGACCCAGATCTGATCGGCTACCTCAGAACATGTCATTGTCTGAGGACTGTACTGTACCCAGAGGCATGCTGATCTTGGTGGCCAATGCTGCCACCTGGAGCTGTGAAGATGTCTGGGCACAGGCTTGTAATTGGAATTTTCTTTGGGCCATCAACCAGCTCCCAAATAAATACACAGAGACTTATTATTAATTATGAGTGCCTTAATCTAGGTTTGTACTACTACTTCTTTTAACTTAATTTAGCCTGTTTCTATTCATCTATGTTTTGCTTGGGAATTTTTACCTTCTTTTTTCTTTTTGTGTGTCCGACTTTCCTGCTTCCTCCATGTCTGGCTGGCTGGTCCCTGGTGTCTCCCTGTCATCTTTTCTTTCTACCCCAGCCTAAATTCCTCCTTCTACTTACTCTACATGCCCTCCTATAACTCCTCCCTTGCTATTGGCCATTTAGCTTTTTATTAGACCAATTGAGTGCCTTAGGCAGGCAAGGTAAAGCAGCAAGACATCTTTACATAATTAAACAAATACAACACATCTTTACATAGTTAAACAAATATTCCACAACATGGCATCCATCCATGGCCCTGTGGATGCCTGAGTCTGGGGTGGTGTCCTTGGCTCCAGTTAGTTGCAACTGAGGGCTCTGAAGGCACCTGGGGTCTGGTCAGCCACCTAAGACCACACTGGTACCTGGGAGTCATACTGCTGCTGTACCATGCTGATCTGAGGGACCTGTGCTGCCACCGGGGCCATGGTGGCATCTGGGCCTGAGCTGCTGCAGAGGGCTATGTCTGGGTTCATGGCCTTGCTGCAGCTGGGGTCTGTGGTGACGTTCATGGTCTATGATAGAATGGGAGTCATTGGAACCATGCTGTGCTGAGCCAGCCCCATCCTTCACTGGCCCTGGGATGGCTAGATATTGCAGCGGGTAAGCTGGCCCTACCCCTTAGGGGAGAACTTGCTGTCACACTCTGCACTTCAGAAAGATGGCCCCACCCCCTCATCATAGGCATGCACCTTACCTTAGAAGCACACTAGAGCTGACCCTGTGGTTGGGAACACAGGTGAGCCAACCCTGAGGGCATGAGAGCAGGAGACCTGACCCTGCCCTTTCCCCCATCTACCATGTGGGAGGCATGGGTAAGGGAAGGATGTCCTCTCCCCCATCACCTAGAGAGCTGGCCCTGGGGTCACAAAAGTAGGACCTTCATCAGCTGCAGCACATGAAAAAGGAGCTTCTGCTTCCTGGCTGGGCAGCACACTAGAGTTGACCCTGTTGTCAGGGATGCAGGTGAGCCAGCCCAGCGGGCATGAGAGCAGCAGAACTGACCCTGCTCCCCATCTCTTCTGCCATGTGTTGGCATAGGTGAGGGAAAGATGCCCTCTCTCCTCTGCCCATTGCTCCCTGTGGCAGGCGAGAGAGCTGATGACAAGGGTCACAAGGGTGAGAGAACCAGCCCTGCCCTACAGCAGCTATCGCACACGGGAGAATGGGGCCCTGCAGGCCACCTAGGCAACACACTAGAGCTGACCCTGTTGTTGGGCTGCAGGTGAGCTAGCCCTGAGGATATGAGAGCTAACCCAGTCACCCCTCTAATGGCCCCTACAACATTTGGGAGAGAGGGCCCCGCACGTTGCCTGGGCGAAACAGTAGAGCTGTCCCTGGTGATGTGAGTGAGGGGGACCCAGATCTGAGGGTCCAAGAGCAGGAGGACTGGCCATGCTCCTTGCTGTAGGCTGTGTAGGGTGAGCTAGTCAAGGCAGTGCTAGAGAGTTCATCTGGTTAGTGACAATGAGGGAAAGTTAGCGAGCTGACCAACACAACTACCACCCAGTCCTAGAACCAGGATTATGAGTTAGCCCACCCCAACATCCACCAAATTTATGAACTGTTGGAGCATATGAAGGGGACAAATCTACAGATCCCAAACAGCAGATCTCCATGACCCTGGACAGCAGGATATCCAAGAGGAGCCCCAGTGAGAGCCCATTATTGGTGGTGTAGCAGAGGCCTTGAACCAGACCAATGACCACTTACAAGTAACGATGAATGAACTCAAGGGTAAACTGTGTGTCTCAATAAGCCACACTAGGGCTTCCATGACAATATTCTTCTTCTTCTTTTTTTTTTTTTTGTTCTTGTTTTTGTTTTTATTTTTGGTTTTTTTTTCTTTGTTTGGTTTGGGTTTTGGTTTTGCTTTTAAATTTGGTTTTGTTTTGGGAATTATGTTGCAAAGGCAGAGGGCAGGTTCAAGGGGCCAGGGAGATAAGTGGGATCAGAATGCATAATGTGAAATCCACAAAGAATCAATAAAAGTGAAAAACAACAACAAAAAAGAATCCCACTGTCACTCCAGCTGTAAATCCTTTAGTGCTTGGTTGAAAGTAAAAACTTTTATATGAAAACCTTGTGAGTTCTATAAAACTCCACTACATTATTTCACCTTCTCTACCACCTCTTCTTCAAGAGCTTTTATTATTAGAGTATTATAGCATTTCTTTTTTTTTCTGCTGTTCATTAATGGGCCTTTTAATTCTACTTTCTGCACTATATTCTCAAATTTATTTTAATTTTTATGCTCCTTGTTATTGCTACTTTTTTTGAGGCAAGATTTTTCTGTGAAGCCCTGGCTGTCTTGGAACCATGTAGACCAGACTGGCCTCAAACTCAGAGGTAACTTAGTCTGAAATTAAAGGCATGTGACACCGTGCCCAATGAATTTTTTTTTTTTTTTTTTGCTAGTTCTTTTCTGCAAGGTGGTGTTTTTCCTATTCTTGCTTTGTAAACATGGCTGTTCCTTCTCTCTCCATGAACAGAAGTGATGGAGTCTGTGTTATTCCACACTGCTGTTGTTGAATTTTCTTCTTCCTGCATGAAGCTTTTTCCTTGAGAATCTTTGCAAAATCTTTCATTTTAAAGGTGTGCTGTGCTGATAGTTGTGTTCTGTCGTTTAAAAAATGAGCCAATACCAGGTTCCAAACACGTGGTCCTTACTGACTATGATCTTTCCTGTCACTCAGGGTAAGCTGATTCTCTGAAAGACCTGGATGACACTGTGGCCATGTGTTTTCTCTTGATCCTATCAAGGTGCCTCAGAGAAGCCTTTGCTTGTTGCTCAGAACATAAAGCCACAGATGGTTTTGGTTAAAGTGATCTAAAATCTGTCTTGAGAAAGGATCCTAGAACATGTCAGTCTGTAGACTTGAAAAAGATATACTAGTTTTCATTCTGGATAATACACTCCTAATTCATCTTTGTGTTAAAAAGTCTAAGTTCCCACTGGGCCAAATATCCAGGGAATAAATGTTCTACACCCTGTAGAACTGAAAGAGGTAGCCATTGTGCTACACAGAATGGAGGAGATATCTAAGGTCTCATTGCTCAACTCTGTAATTCTGCAAGAGATAAAGTATATAGAAACATCAATGTAATACAGTGTGTATTCTTGTATTCAAAACTAAATGTTTCTTGCATTTCCTATTATTTTCTTTCTTGTTTTTCTATTTACTTTCATTACATTTGCATGCACCTAAGCTAAATGTAGTATTTTACATGTTGCTATCTGGTATAAGATCTTTTCCAACATCCAGTCAATGAGATAAATCATACTTAAAAGGCAAATGTTTTAGCAGAAGTCATATATCAGATAGTGTAGGAAAGCCATTTTGCAGTCCAAGAATGCCATTAGCCTTACCTTAAGAGAGCCAGTTTTACACCCATGATATGCCCTGGGCCAGTTTGTTACTCTCTGGACTTTCCTAACACTCTAGCCTAGTAACCTTACATTGATTTAGAAAACCACTGTTTTCCTTTCATGTCCATTCTAAAGTAACATGTAAGAGAATCATGTAAACATCACTCATGTGGGTCATTTATTCAGTATTTATGTTAACTTTTACGTGACTCAGAAATTGCACCATTGAAGATGTTCAATGGGTTTGATGGGACACCTTGGAGGATCTCATGGAAGATGTAATCAATCACATTGTACAACGCTTGGAATTTACATGCATGGAAAGGATTTGAGAATGTGTTCACACATGCCCTGCATTGTCCATCATCTTACAAACACAACACACTTAACCCCCAGGCATTCTAATAATCACATACTGTGTACAGGTTCATTATTTGTTTGATAATTTGCTAAAATAATAATCAATATATAGAATCCTTGGTGCATAACAAGAGGGAAACTATTGGTGAAATTAATAAGGTCACTCCACATAGTTAAAAGGGAGGTTTATTTTGTGGGGTAACTCACAAATGAAGGGATAGACTACAGGGTCTGGGGAAGATGTAGTGCAGTCTGGCAGTGTTCTCTGGAGAACTCTGTTCGGTCTACCTCTAGTATCCAGGGTTCGGGACCCAAGAGAGAGCAGTGCATCCAGATCTCTGGTCTTCAGGGCCCTCTCTTGGCCCCGCCTTGTAGGTGTGATAGTTACCAAAGCCTTAATGGGGGTTGGAACTTCCAGACCAAAGCTGGAATGGCTACCCACTACGGGAATCCACAGAGCAGTTTTTAAATTAATTACTTTCCATTTTCAGCGTTCCTCCTGTTTTACATGTTTGGTAACGCACAGATGTTTACCTAGAACCCCCCAGAATTATGAAGCTTTTCAATTTATTTTCGGTTTCATCTTTTATTAATGAAATAGTGTAACAGAAAAACATATAAAAGCAGTAAAATAACAAAAACATTAAAGAATTATTCTGTCACTTTAACCAAACTAATACATGTGTACTGTTCTCAAACTATTTTACATTATTTCTGTTTTGACAGAGACAGATTAAGCATATTAAATTGAAAAAAATGTTTTTTTTAAATTTTAGTAACATGGGTTCACTAATGAAAACCTGGAAAATAAACAAATGTATAAAAATTTTAAGCCCAGAAGCCTTAACTTTATAGGTTCATATGGTCATCTATGTACACATGACATAAAATAAAGGCAAAATTGCGTAAAAGGAACAAAAGAAACTAATGGTAAGGATAAAGGCAAGAAAGGACAAGGTAAGGGATATGCTCAAAGTATTTTATATACTTACAATTTCCTATGTAGGCAATCTATTAATATTTTTAATCTAAAGAATGCAACTGTTCTAAAATGTTGAATGTTCATATTTTTTTCAGATCACACCTTCACTTTAAATTACAGAAGTAAGCAATTTCCATTTAACAATATAAATATAAATTGTACTGGAGAGATTTTCAGCAATTAAGAGAGCTTCAATTTGGTTCCCAGCACCCATATCAGGCAGCAGACAACCACCTCTACCGCCAATGCCAAGAGATCTGGTCCTTCTGTCTTCCACAGGCACCTGCACGCACATGCACATACACACATACATACTTATAATTTAATAATAATAATAGTAGTAATAATATTCAAAATAGAGATAGAACAGTTATATAGCACATTGACTTGGCTCCAGTCTCATTCTCCTAGAACTCCCCAAAGCCCACACTCCTTAAAACATCTTTTATATTTTTAAAACCACCTTCTATTCATGCACAATATTTGAGTAAACATAACCTGTAGGCAGAAGTTTTTGTCCTGGCAGCAACTCTCAAATAACCAGCAGCAGCCACTTTGAAAATTACCACACAGAGGTTTATGTTAATTATAAATGCTCAGCTGGTAGCTTAGGCTTTTTTACTAACTATCACTTACACTTAAATTAACCCATAATTATTATCAATGTTTAGCCAAGTGGCTTGGTACCTTTTCTCAGTATGACATTCTCATCTTGCTTCCTCTGCTTCTGGCTGGCAAATCCAGACTCTGCCCTTCTCCTTCCCAGCATTCTCAGTTTGGCTGTCCTGCCTAACTTCCTGCCCAGCTACCAGCCTGTCAATTTTTTATTAACCAATGAGAGTAATACATATTCATAGTATAGAAAGGGATTATTCCACAGCAGAACCCTCCTAATATCCAGAAATACAGTTATTCTATGATGTCAAATAAAATAACTGTCTGAACACACCAGTCATCAAGAACGCTTACATAATTAAATTTGAATTATATATCTGAAACTTGGTTCTGAAAATGATCACTTAAAATGAGCACTTCTGAATCAGGAGATGTAAATCTATTTAATTCTTTCTAATAATAGAATAAAATTAATGGACAATAATTCATGTACAAGTTTACCAATTGACAGACATGTTGTTTCCCCCTTCTTACCACCACATGAAATGAAGCTGAGTGCATCTTCATGCACAAATCGATTTGCATGTGCATGTAAAATGTGTTTTGTCAGACAGGTTTCTAGAAATAGAAATATTCGATCAAGGGACATATGAATATTTAATACCAATGAAGACCAATTTCTTTTCAAAAAGTCAGTGTAGGTTATAGCCCCAAACACATAAACATGCCTATTTCTTCACATCCTCACTGATACCAAATATTGTTGGTATTAGTTTACTGATCTGAGTAGAACAAAGTTCTCTCTTATTTTAGTATGCATGTTTTTGAGTTTGAATATTCTTCGATTAGATCTGTTTCTAATTGGTGACTTCCTTCAGACACTCACATTCTATAGAGCAGATCAAAACCACATTCCCCAGCATGTATTGCTTAAGGGGTTTGCTCTGGCTATCTGTCTACAACAGACTAGAGTGGTTCCTCATTGACTTTTTTTTTTTTTTTCAGAATTCATGGATGAAATTTAAGAGTCTTTCTCCAGACAGTTTCATTGCAACTCCTTTCTTTTTCTGAAAGTAATAGTAGGGATGAACAATAGGAAGTCACTTTGATATGAGAGCCTGATGAAGTTCATTGGTTACCTAAAATACAATAACAATTAGTTTCAGGGTTGATGCAGACCTGTGTAGACAATTTCTAAATGGTCTTATTAAATAAAAAACATTGAGCCAAATATAGGGGTGAAATTCTTAGAGATCAGGGAAATAGGGAAAGCCACCAGCCAACCTTAACTCACCAAATCTGCAGCTTCCTAATGGGAGCTACTTCCTGTCTATGCACACCTTTATTGCCTTACTGTTCTGCCCTCTCATTGGCTCTCTTAGCCCAGCTACCTCACTTCCTCTTCTTACACAGCTCTGTCACTTTCTGTCTATCTATACAGACCTCCAGATCTCTATGGTTGGTACTAGGATTAAAGGCGCGAGTCACCATGCTTGGCTCTGTTCTGTAGTGTTTCCTTGAACACACAGAGATGCTGCCTGCTAATGGATTAAGGGCGTGTGCTGCCTAACTTCTTGTTTACTTAAAATGGCTGGCCTTCCCCCCCTGCCCCGATCTCCAGGCAAGTTTTATTAAAGCACAAATAAAATATCACCACAGACCTGTCTGTCATTTCTTATTTCAGGAGCACATTATAAGATACTGAATGGGTAGGAATGGCTGGCATGCTGGTACATGTACTCAGAACCTCAGGTTTGGTGGGCATTTGCTGGGCTTCTGTTGTATCATTGGTTGTTTCTTTTGGATAGTCCAACAGAGAATTTTCACACTGGAATATCCTCATCATTATAACTATATGAATTTGAGAAGTCCATGTCATGAAGAGAAGCCAGACACTATTTCAAACCAGAAGTGTCTTGACTGCTTCTGGATTGAAATATTCTATATAGTTTGGCTTCTTTTTAAACGTAAGTTTTAAGAGTTTAAATGGCTTCAAAAGGGAAATGCAGCTGTAGAGGTTTAAAGCTTGCCCTGTACTTAGTGTGCTGTCCTGGGGATGCTGACAGAGAGGGCCAGAAGACCCAGTAGTCCTTTAAATATTGAACAATAGGACCTGTGCCAATGTAGCATATGGCTTTATGTGAACAATGAATATTCTATCATCTCCTGTGTAACCCCAGGGAGGAAAGTGGATTTGTGAGGACCTGGTGCAGCTGAGCCTACACCAGAGACAATCTTTTTCATTATCATTGTCTAGTGTCTGAAACAGGAATAAAGGACTAGCTGGAGGGAGGCATACTAATATTGGATTGTTAATGAATTAAAACTGTGCCCCCAAAGGCAGCGATTGTTACCATCAAATACATTTTAATGACTCAACGGTCTCCTTAGTGATCTGAGTTTTATCAGAGCTACCAGGATGTTCTTATATTAGCAGGATAGTAACTTCATCCCTCTCCCACAAAGGTATCCATTGGCTGGCTCTTGCTCCTTTTGTAGTTCATGAGCAGATGCACGGGAAGTACCCTGTCTCCTTTCCATCCCTCAGGTATTCACTTTTCCTGTACATCTTTGTCATAAACAAACGAAATTAAAAGAACACCTATTGAAAGAAGAGACTCATTGATACATTAGTTTCAGTGGATAAATTGTTTCCAGCTGCTGTCAGTGACACATTCAGAAGTGAAAAATATAATGGTGAGAAAACAAAAGTCTCTGCACCAGTTCATCTGCCAATTTCCACTGTTTGAATACGTTTTAAAATGCTAGAGTTCAAAAGCCATTATTTAACAGTTTCTGGTGCATAGCATAGGAACACATGCCCATGATATCTTTACTCAGCTGATGAGACAGAAGGATCTGCAAGTTCTAAGCCAGACAGGGCTCTATAGCAACATCAAAAGAACCTCAGCTACACAATTAAACTCTGCCTCAAACATAAAACAAAATAAAATGCTGATTGGCCATGACTTCTGTGGCCATCTCAACATGATATGTTTGTTCAACCAGTTCCCAGAAAGTAACATGAAGTGAGGAGGTCAGTGACTACTGGACTTAAATCAGAGAGAGATCCCATTGCCACTGCCATTGATGCATATGACATTCCATTAAAATAAGAGCATCCTCTAGCACTCAAGATGGGATGCACATTTAGTGACCCAGGGATCATGAAGAACACAGATTTAGGTGCTGTGTTCAAGATTCTGCATTTGTCATCTGCTTCCAGGTGATGCTGTTTTTGCCAGTCCACAAGCTACAACCTGTGTATGCAAACCTTTATGATCTAAATGAGATCTCTACAGCTAGAGATAGAAAAATAGCTCTGTTGATTTGTGATTCTCTGCATCAGCTCTATCCACTCAAGATCTACATGGTCTCTTACCCAAATACCAACGAAAGAAATTTAGTTTCTACAGTGGAATAAAGAAGATTGTTGATTTATTTCTGATGGTCACATTATTACTTATGACTTCATAAAATAAAGAGAATTAAATCTGAACATTAATAAATGAAACAATGATCAGTATTTTATTGTTTGAAACATTCCACATTTGGCGGAACTATAAATGAAATACTTAGAAGATTTGATAGGACCAGCAGTGTTGAAGACATAGCAGCCAATTGTGTTGGAATGTTTTTGACATGTTACTACCCTGCCAGGACCCAGTTCATTCCTTCCTTGAGCCAGGGGTTAGAACTCACCCAGCTTCATAGTTTCTCCTAAGTATGTGGACATCTCCCTGCTCTAAAGGACAATTCAGATTTATCCAGTCATGTGTAGCATCCAAATATACAGCATTTGTAAGTGTCCTTATGGAGTAAACAAAGACATCTTTATTGAAATAAATAGATAAATAAAATCATGACATTTCAACTCATTAGAATCACATATACCCAAGAACATAACAATTGTGAAAACTGTAGCTAGCAAAATTTATATTGCTGGGGCTGAGGAGATGGCTCAGCATGAAAAGACACTTCTTGTGCAACCCTGGTGACCTGGGTTTGATCAATAGAATCCATGTAAGGATGGAAAGAGAGAACAAATGCCACAACATTATCCTTTGACTTCCACATGTGTGCCATGGCACATGCCCCCTCATGTGCACACATATACACATTCCACTGGTCTGAATGGGAACATCCCCCATACACTGATATATTCCAATACTTAGTCCCCAGTATGTGGAACTGTTTGGGGAAGATTAGGAGATGTGGTCTTGTTGGAGATGTTTCACTGAAAGTAGGCTTTGGGGTCTCAAAAGACTTGTTTCATTCTCTGTCTGTCTCTGTCTCTGTCTCTGTGTCTCTGTGTCTCTCTCTCTCTCTCTCTCTCTCTCTCTCTCTCTCTCTCTTTCTCTCTCTCACTCCCTCTTTCTCTCTCTCTGCCTCCAACTTATGGATCAAGATGTAAGCTTTCAGTTGTCCCAGCTACCATGCCTTTTCTCTGTCGTCATGGAATCTAACCCTCTGAAACTGTGAGCCCTAAATTTAATGTTTTCTTTTATATGTTTCCTGGTAATGATGTTTATTGCATCAATAGAAAAGTAACTAAGATATGCCCAATGATAGAATTTAAAAAAATGTATATTAAGTGAGAAATATCTTTAAATATTTATATATTTTGTGTTTACAAATTATATTAGGTTGTGCTATTATAAAGCATATTTATAACATAACACAAAAAGCAGGGGTGGATAAGAAGATTATAGATTGTTTATGGTTTAACATCCTCTTATAATGAATCTCTTATTCATTATAGTTTTCAACTTAACAAAGAAAAACTACAGTGGATAATGAATTAAAACCATCAGTGATTGTTTCTGTCTGTGCCTAACTGTAACAACTTTCTCTACAAGTCTTTAGAGAAATAAAAGATAAATTTTTTTACAGCAGTTAACTAAGTATTAGATGAATTTTTAAAAATGGTTGTTGGCTTTCATATTACCTTTAAATGTTAAGGTATTCCTAGAATGTAATGGAACTCACAGGGCCCTGACAGAAAGCCTGTCTCATGCATTTCATCTTTCCTTCCTGCATTCACTCTACAAAATGAATGATAGGCTGTCCGACGCACTCCTCATCTGAGGCAATGTAATGAAATCTCCAAATCTCTAACTCTCCACTGAATTTCTTGTAGTAGCCCTTTCATTGTTTACTCAGATTAATTTTTTTTCTAATTAAAAAGCTTTCTGTTATTGTGCTGTGTAAAATCTAGACTTGTGGCCTAAAATCAGTAAAATGCTTGGCCTTTTATCTTTCTGCCTGCAACTAATACATCTGAAGATTTTACCACATGAAACTGCTCAGTGGCTGACAATACCTCTTATATTTTACATTTTCATCAGAGAAGAAGAAGTGTGAATTTCTTTTTTTCTAAAATCTCTAACATCAGTTCTTTAAAAAATATACTGCCATTGTATGAATTGAACTCAGAATGTGTGACATTCTCTATGATTATTGAGATTCACTCTAAGAAGTATTCATCCAGAGATGGGAGTAGAGATGATGTTAACTGTATAGGTTCTCAAGAAAAATGTTAATTTGTTTTTAAGCCTTGTTCAGACAAAAGTGAGCACTGATGCTATACACATATTGAAAGACTTTGTGCTTTTAATATGTTTTAAGGCAAATAAGTAAAATGGGGGTTATGCACGCTGCAGGGATTTTATAAATTCTTAGAACATTGTCTTACATAGGAGGTGGCGGGGGAGGAGTGCACAGGTCTGGTTGGTGCAAGGACAACATTATGAAGCTCTTATTTTGCTTATGAATCAAGAGTCTGGTATTGCAGCAGTGCTGGGCTTGACCTTCTTATCTGCCCCAGCATCCTGTGTTGATCCCTGTTACTATCCACAGCTCCAGAGAAGTGAAGTAACAAGGAGAACCCTAAGAGGGATGCATGGATCATCCTGGGAAGGGGATATAGATGTAATCTTTTGGGTAAACTGGGAGTGGGGGAGGCAGTAAATTCGAGGGCATGGGGGATGAGAACACGAGGGAATGGGATGGTCATGATGGGGGGCAGTGGAGTGCAAGAGCAATGAAAGAGATTATCTCCATAGAGGGGGCCATTATGGAGCTAGGGAGAAACCTGATACTATGGAAATTCTCAGGAATCCACAAGGATTACCTCAGCTAAGACCCCTAGCAATAGTGGAGAGGGTGCCTGAACTGCCCTTCCCTGTAATCAGATTGGTGACTACCCTGTTATCAAAAGAACCTTCATCAAGTAACTGATGGAAGCAGATGCAGAGACCCACATCCAAGCACCAGGCCGAGCTACTAGAATCCAGTCAAAGAGAAGGAAGAGGGATTATAGGAGCAAGGGCTGGGGGTTGGGGGGGGGGAGTTCGAGATCATGACAGGGAAACCCAGAGAGAGAGAGATGACTCAAACTTGTGGGAGCTCATGGACACTAGACCGACAGCTGGGGAGCCTGCATGGGACTGAACTAGGACCTCTGCATGTGGGCCACAGATTTGTTAGCCTGGTCTGTTTGTGGGACCCCTAGCAGCGAGACCACAATCTATCCCTGGTACATGAGCTGGTGTTTTGAACCCCATTCTATATGGTGGGATGCCTCACTCAGCCTTGATGCGGGGTGGGGGTGAGGGGCAGCTTGGTCCTGCCTCAAATGAAAGTGTCAGGCCTTGTTAACTCCCTATGGAAGGATCCACCCTTTCTGAGGAGTGGATGGGGGTGGGTTGAGGGAGGAGAGTAAGGAGCAGGAGGAGGGTAGGGAGGGGGAACAATGTTTGGTATGTAAAATGATTTTAAAAATTAATTAAAAAAAACAGTGAGAATCAGGGCTTATTGCCTGAGGGTTTGGATGTGCTCTGAATTTACAAACTTTGACTCAACCTACAAAGGTCAGAGTGGGAAAAGAAAAACAAAATAAAACAAACAACAACAAGGAAAAAGCTATCATGTTTGAGCAGTTGTTTTGAGAATGTTGGAAAATGAGTTTCTAACTTGAGTTCTGTTCACAGACTGCCATTTACATCATTATAAAAACAAGCCCACCACTTCTTAAGTTTCAACAAAAAGTCATGGCCGAGAAATATGCAAATAACATCTCTTGAAATTGAGACATCCATGTTCCTACAGAAGATCTTGCTGGCCTTTCACATATTCTGTACATCCCTGGCTTGAGTAAACTGTCCCTGAGAGGCATATTTTACCTAATCTATTTATAGGAAAGTGATCTTTGTAGCCACCTTTTTGGGCAATGATTGCATGTGAAATAATTTGAGAACTTTGATCATTCCATTGAGTATCTTATGCCTGTTTTCTGAAGGATTTAGTAAGAGGATTCTCTTACTAAAGATGTAACTATTCAATATGTTCTAAACACACTGTAATATATATAAACACATATATAATTATTGGGTACATATTATTAACCCGATTCTGAGCTATATACTTACTGTATCCATTCTAATGTTTTCTGTGTTTGATTCTTTATGTATTTTTGTTTTAAGATTTATTCATGGGGCTGAAGAGATATCTCAGGGGTTCAGAGCACATGGCTCATTCCAGAAGACTTGAATTTCGTTCCTATCACCCACATAGGGTGACTCACAACCTGTAACCTAAGCTTTAGGCAATCTGACACTTTCTTTTGGCCTTCAAGGAGGCCTGCACATGAGGGTGCGCACGCACGTGTGTGCACGTGTGTGCATGCGCGCACACGCAATTCTTAAAAGAAAATTTATCCTAATTACATTGTAGTTACTAGAAGAAAAATAGTACTCTGACACCACAAATCCTTTAGACAAATATACTAGTTAATTTTACCAGACTATTCCCAACATGACTTACTATAATCTCTTGTTAGAGAGATTATTCACTTATTCACATGAATAATGTGCCATAATGCAACATCTCTAAGCTCAGTTCAGACATACAGATGCATGAAGACCAGCCGTGATGGGCAATTCATGCACATCTTCCATTGTTATGGTGTCACTATTCGCAGATGAAGGGGAATCCAGTTCCAATTGAGTGCCTGGTGAATGCTGCTACTATGTGAAACAAACATGAGGGAAAGGAACTGTTTCTAAGCTTGCTGCCAGTTCCCTGGCTTCGCTTTTGTCTACTTTGATATGTGGAAATCTCAGTTAATGCTACTGACAAGTACACACACTTTCAGGTGCCAAACAGGTCTCAAGTTACACAAAGGGACTGCCAGAAAAGTCCTGGCCCTGAGAACTCTGCTGCTGTGATAAAAAAAGGCACTTTTCATTTAAAACCTCTACATTCCCCACTGGGTGCTGAGCCCAAAAAATGGCAATAAAGCCAGTAAAAGGGGGCTCTGAAGTAAACAAGGTGCCAGAAGTAAAAATAGAAAATTGCTGGCTTCCTGGCTGGGAGCCCAGGGTTACACAAAGTTGGCCATACAATTGCAATTGGACTGATAAATCAATATGCGTTGCCATGGAGAGGTGGTCATAAGAGGAAAACACATGGTGGTGGTCATGGTGGTAATGGTGGAGACAAGAAATAAGAGACCCAAATCACTTTCTATGCAAAAATTTTAGAGATTTTAACTATTCAAGAAAGAAGGATGTGCGGATACAAAGAAGCCTTAAGTCAATATTTTCCACGTTATTTTTTGGAAGCATGTTAGTAAAATAATTACATGATTTATCTACTTTTCATAAGTCCAGGGTTTCCTTTTCCACATCACTTGCCAACATTCCTATATTTGAGGAAGCTCATCTTAGTGCCTATTTGTTTAGAAAATTAATCATAATTTCATACAACATTACCCACAAAATATTTTCATTACAAGCTCTCTTAAAATCATCTTCTCTATTGGAATAAAAGTATCATTGGGCCAATATTCATTGTGCAATCATACCATACATACAGTGGTTACTGCCACTAAATAAATACTGTCATTAAACATATCAGCTGATCTGGGTCCTAGATTTTTAAAACCATATGTCTTGTGCAGTAAGCATTTGTATTTGCTGGTGTTTACATGGTAAAAATGAGCACGCTGTATTTCTTTTTCTACTTAACACACTCTAATCTACAACTTTCTGGTATTGTAATTTATTAATGGACAATCAGATTTTAATCACTACTATTATAGGGGGTATCTTTTTTTATTTGTCCCACTGTTTATCATTAAAAAACATTATCACTTGACAGGAAACTAAATAGGTGTAATAGCCCAATTCAACACCAAGTATAGAAAAGATTTATGTTCATTTCCTGATAAGCCACAATAGTAAAAAACTGGCTTCCTTGAAATCAGAAAGGTTCCTTGGTAATTGTGTCACAGGGATGTAAAATAGACCCAATAGTTTGCTTGTTAAAAACATCTTGGAATAGCCAGGCAGTGGTGGCTCTCAACTTTTATCCCAGCAATTGGAAGGCAGAGGCAAGCAGATCTCTGTGAGTTTGAGGCAAGCCTAGTCTACAGAGTGAGTTACAGGGCAGCCAAGGCTGTTACACAGAGAAACCTTGTCCTGGAAAAAAAATTTAAAAAAACAAACAAACAAAACAAAACAAAAAACAACTATCTTGGCTGGGCAATGGTGGTGCACGCCTTTAATCCCAGCACTCGGGAGGCAGAGGCAGGCAATGTAGCTGCGTCAGGATTAAAAAAAAATAATACTTTATCCTCCTGTACAAAATAACTCTATTGAAACTTTTTTATACCCACACACACATAATTTAGGAGGGAAAGGTAATCAGTAGCCTTACCCAGCAGCGAACTCTGAGAGCTACAGTAACAACCGACCTGGAAGGATACGCCCTTTTGTACAATAGTGTCATGAATATTACAGGAGTAACCAATCATTTTCTGGTTAGATTGGGGCCTACTCGACAAGAAGGAACTTATACTTGGTACTGTTAACTAGGCCAAGATCACATGGCTGGGTAGGTAATATACTGCATGGGAGAAACAACTACCATTATTTTGCTAAATGCACATAGTAAAAATCTGTTTTCTACTTACCTTTATACACGTAGATTAGTGCAGCTCTCAGCCCTCAATGGAGAAGCTTCATAGACGGTAGTCAATACTGAAACTCACAACTGCTCTGAGTGCAAAGAATAAGAGATTGGGGAGCGCTCCACCCTGCATGGGACATCCATGTGACACCTTTTCCTCTTAAGGCTTAGGAGTCATGTCAGCAGACAGGTGAGAAAGACAGTATGGGACAGAGGTTACAAAGGACTGATGCAAAACAATGTTTTCAGGACGTGACAGAGCTGTTACACATAAGTACTCCCAGAGTCCGTGGTTATATGAACAAAATCAGCACTAAAAAAAGCCACTTAAAATTCTAGTATGACTCGGGAAGCAGTCCATAGCTATGAACTATTGGGAAGGAGAGTCATTTTTCTTCAAGGATACATGACTCACCTCACGTACTAGACTAATGTGCTCAGTGTCCTTTTGAAAAGGGGAGGGGGACATGAAATAAGAGTAGGTTATTGGAATCATTGAATGAGAGAGAGTAGAGTGGATTTGATTTTTTTAAATGTATACATGTACGAACTTCTCAATCAATAAATTTATTGGTGTTACTCACTCTTTGCTTCCTTTCACTGGAAGAGAATCTAGAAGATAAAAAAAATGTAACAGCTTTTTTTCTTTATTTACCTTATTTCTATACCTATAATCTAGAAATGTGTGAGCTGTGAGTCTGGTCCAGCTTTGCTGGTTGTTTGAGAAACAATTTACTGACCCCAAGATATCATTACAGTGAGGGAAACGGATTCAGTGTATCCCTTAAGGCTTAGAGAACAAAAGCACTCAGGTCAAATTGGCAAGGATCATAGCACCAGCCTTGGTGGCAAGTTAACAATGAATGTAAAGAAAAAGGCAGAGTACAAGGTTACCTAAGAAACACCCCAAATGCCATCTGAAACTTCTCCCTGTTCTACAACCAGGGACGTAGTGTGCTTGTTGTTGTTGTTGGTGGTGGTTTACTGTAACTGTAGAAGCTTACCTTCACTAAATTATGTGAGCACAAATAAGATATTGAAACAGGAACCTTAATTTAGCAATAAAAAATTCTAAAAAAAAGTAAACAACTGATATTCTCAGCCCACTTTAACATCATCAATTGTTTATTGCTTAAATGATAAAAATATCATACATTACACTTTAAAATTAGAATCACTTCAGGGTTACCTTGCCCAGCCTTAATACAAGGGGAGGTGCTTGGTCCTAATGCAGCTTGATATGCCATGTTTTGTTGATACCCATGTGAGGCCTGCCCCTCTCTGAATAGAAATGGAGGAGGAGGATTGGGATAGGGCAGAGAGGAGGTGGGGGGACGGAATGGGAGGAGAAAAAGGAGGGGAAACTGTGATCTGGATGTTAAAATAAACTTCCATGGGGAAAAAAAAAGAATCATTCTCTATAGCAACATATTTTGACATAACCAAAATTTGCATTTTTCTATATATTATTAAAAGGGGAAATGTAATTTCATTCTAAAGCAGTATATAGCTCTTCAGAAAATTCAGACAATAAAGGGGATGTTTAGAGAATTCTTTCAAGTGGTCTTGCCTACAAATAAAAACAAGAAAAGGCCTTTAAAGAAACTTTTGGCCCATAACCCTCTCTTCCAGCTCATGCTGGGTTGCCATTTATGTAACACCATCGTGGGAGTCTTAAATGCCGTGGTAGGCATGTCCTGCCAGCTTGTTTGTAGGATTGTATAGGTCAGCCAGCCCAGGGGTTCAACGTTAGTACTCTCAAGTCCATTATGGTTCCACTGGAGGGTGGAAATTCAATCTTTGATCACTGTTCTATAACAAATTGCTGCGTTGGGCTTTTGCTGAAATAGTTCCCTTATTTCTGACTTGAGCTAGTCATGCACAATAGCTGCACTTCTTAAGGTCAACTTCTGTTTCAACATTAGGGTTTAAGTCAGAAGATTTAGAATGGGGAAATTTTGCAGCAGGGACATGGTTCTTAGAGGCTGAGTCAAATGCTGTAAATGACCATCTTTAGAGACAAAATGACTTCCTTGGGCAAACATCAAGAAATTAATTAATTTGGAAGAAATCTTATCCAGACTATTGAATAGTAGGAGGCCTAAGGTGAGAAAATTCCTACCTTAGTTGTTAACAGCATGCTTTGTTTTATGACTTCATTGTTCTTAGAAAACAAGTATCAAAAACCATTCCCCCAACCTACTTACAAAATGGAATATTGTTAAAGCTAACTTAATTGTAAGAACTTCCTTTCCCATAATCAGACCTCACAGCTTGAAGCCCTGTGTATTTAATTAAGCTAACTGGATAGGTAGCAGAGAATTTAGAAGTAAAAGAATCCCTGATTATGAATAACCCAAAAGTTATATTCAGTAGGCTTTAGGTTTCCTTTCAGGATACTTAGTGCCCAACTCTTGCCTGTTGTTGAAGTTACTCTAATTACATTTGCTTAACTCACATGTAAACCACTTTTTTTCCGTGGCCTGCTGGCAGACAGGGAGGAGAGGATTTACAGGCAGAGTATTCAGCTTAAAGGGAAAGTTCAAAGCTGCTTGCTTAAAGAAACTCTCCAAGTGTGGAAACCACAGGTAGATCATCAACACTTGGTTTTAATTTGATTTTAATCAAAGGATAAGGACAGCTCAGTTGGAATCTGGAATCCGATGCTGTGTAGAATCTTCAATTAGGGATACAAACACATTACCTTCAATGCTATAATTTTCCTCCTGCGTTCTGTGAGTTGGCAGAATCTATCTGCTAGCTTGCTTTGGGGAGAATGAAGATACAAGCTGATTTGACCTGGTTCACCTTTTACTTCTCATAGGCAGTTCTTCTTTAGATTCCAGGATTGTTTTCATCAGTATTTCTACTGTGTCCACATTCTAAACTACCTTGGCTTAGTATAAGAAGTTTTCCTATGTGCCGCCAGCCAACTCCCAAAAAATGATAGAGACTTATCATTAATTATGAAAGCTTGGCCTTTAACTTAGGCTTGTTTTTAACTAGCTCTTATAAGTTAAATTAATCTATGTTCCATCACTTATCATCCATCCCTGCTGCTTCTGTGTCTCCTGGCATCTCTGCCTTTTTTCTTCCCAGAGTCCTCTCTGTCCCTTCCCTGGAAGTCCCACCTAACCTCTTCTTGTCTAGCTATTGGTCATTTAGATCTTTGTTACCCCAATCATAGCAAATACATCTTCACACAGTACACAAATATCCCACAACAGCTTAGGATCTATCTTCTCTCACTTGATTATTGTAATGGTACTGAAAGTGTTGTCCTCTTCAGTCCAAGTCTTTCTCCAACTACCTTAGCTCCTCCTGCCATCACACATAAAGATCAGAGCACCTCCATACCTGGGACAGAGGTATTTCCTCAAGCATAATGTTGTTATGAAACTCCAATGTCCAAGAATTGCATCTTTTAATATTTTCTCAATATTTATAGTGAAAATACCAAAGTCTTTAGACAAATATAGCTTCTCTTCAGTTTCCCCTAATGAGGAACTTTCCACAGTATGTGTTCTTTATGAGTGTTTTATAAAATACAATTCTTGTTCCATTGTAGGTTAGCAAATCATTCTGGGGTGCATACAGTGCACAAATATGCAAGCAAAACCACCACAAATTAAATAATACAACAAAATAAAAATGTTTAAAAGATCACAGTTAGAATACATGGCAAATCTAGAGTTTAAAACAATATAGCTGAAAGCCCACTTCCAGACACTGTATCCCCACGATTCTATTTACAACTCATACTATCAAGAGAGATTCCAGAAATGGAATTTAAATTAGTGTCTCTAAAAGAGAATATTTTAAAGAAAAACACTTGAAAGACTCATCGGCTATTTCCTGGATCTTGGAATGGGCTTGTTTTGCCCATAGCTGTAATGTTCCTGCCCTAATTCTTCTGTGCTGGAAAATGTTGGACAGAACCTTGAGGATGCAGCCTCCTGGCAAGAGTGTCTAGGAAATTCTGGTTTGTCAGACAATAGATCCAACCATTTCATCTTTTCTCCTTTACTGTTCGAAGCCCTCCTCTGCTATATTGCTTTCAATATGTTGTTATAATTACTCAATCTATATCTTTCCTTCCCACTAGAGACTGGTAGTTAGATACTCAAGGCCAACAGCTCTGCCATTTATGCTTGTAGTTCTATAGCAAGTCTTCAGGAGTATTGTTGAATAAATGAAAAAACAAAAAAAAGCATTGTAGTTTTAAGTTCATAAAACTTAGTCTGGAAAGAAATATTATATTACATATAATATTTATATATTTTATATAATTAATATAATAATTATATTATAGTGGTTTTATTCAAAGTAAGTTTTAAATACTTTCTGCTTACCTCTCAATCTTTCTACATTATACTCATCATTACTACAATGATCTATTATGTTGTATTTATTATACATAAATTTCCACCTCCTACAATCAGTTGTTATCAGGTGACTTCTATAATGCCCCCTGTTCTAGTTTGCTGCCTGTTGCTATAATAAAATATTCAGACTAAAAGCAACTTAAGGAGGAAAGGGTGTATTTTTTCTCATACTTTACAGTCCTACACCCATTGAAACAATGGCAGAAACTCAAAGCAGGAACCTGAAGTCAGAGACTGAAGTAGAGGCTGTGGAAGAATGTTGCTTACTGGTTTGACCCCCATGACTTGTTTTTTCATATGGTAGGACCAAATGCCCAGGAACAGCACTGCCTATAGTAGGCTGGGCCTGTTCACATCAGTCTTTAGTCAAGAAGATATTCCGCAGTCATGTTTACAGGCCAGTCTAATAGAGGTGATTCCTCAGCAGAAATTCCTTCTTCCCAGGTGATTCCAGTGTATGTAAAGTTGTCAAAAACCACCCAGCACATATCTCAGGAAGCATGCTACTCTGCCCACAAGAGAATAGCTAAAACTTCTCTACCAACTGATTGTTCTAGTGTCAGTTCTTGAATTCAATTGGTATTAACAGACTGAAAAAAAAAACCTTGCTAGATAAATGATGAATGTCCCCGTTGATCACTGAATATAATTAGATGCAGTCCTAAGGATTTTCTTTCCATTATTGACATGACGTGCTTTCCTTAAGACAAATAATAAGGATGTTCTGATATTTTAATTTCAGATACTTTCATACTAGGGTGTATCATGCATAGTTGGTTCTTGGTGTCCATGATTTCTATATCTATAGCTCAACTAGCTTCAAATGGAAAATATATGAAAAGAAATTGTGTCATTATTGCCTAAGTAAAGTATCATGGCAAGTATCTGTGCAGTGTGTGGGTGTTATAACTGATTTAGAGAGAATATAAAGTCAGCTGTAGGGTGTGTACAGAGTACATACAAACACTATGTAGTTCTACATATGCTGATTGAGAAGCCAGACTTCAGTAGACACAAGGGTCCTAGAGAAGTTTCCTAGATGCCAAAGAATAATAATATATACTCTAGCATGTATAGTGAAAATGGTTAGGCTTTTACTTCTGATTATGATAGTTTTATAAATACTTTGGGGAGTTAAGACCATATTCATTCACATCAATCTCCTTAATACTTACATCATAAATGTTTAAGCATGATGCTACTTTAATATTTTTTCTCAGACAGGGTCTTGCTATGTAGCCCTGGCTGATCTGGAACTTGCTGTGTAGACAGACTTGTCTCAAAGTTATAGAGACATGCCTGCCTCTGCCTCCAGAGTGTTTAGATTAACTTTAGTTTTTCTAAAAACAAATCTTCTATTGAGTAAAGGGTGATCCCGAAAAAGGCCTGATCACTTCAGAAAGAAATTGATTATAACAGTAGCTGTATTGACATGCCCTTACCTCTGATGGTTTTCTAGAACTGAGAGAAGGTGAGGCAAAGTTCTCTAATGGTCATGGACATATCCTCACTAGAAGGCAATATATTGTCCTCCAGAAAGCCCTCAAACAGAAAACAAGAACTCTAACCTGTGTGATAGGATATCAGCCCCTAACAATTGCCTATGTACAAATGACTAAAATATACAGATTCACTATCTAATATAAAAAGGGAAAATTAACACAGCAGATAGAAATAAGTATTTAGTTGATTGTAGATGTAACCAACTGTCTTATTAAATAAGAAACACAGAACTAATGTAAAAGAGAAAGCCAAGAGGTCAGAGCTCAGAGCTAAAATTTTACCCTTCCTCCTGCGGTGGTCCTACCTCTCCGAAAGAGACCTACTTCCTGTGTGTTTGTTTTGATAAAGTCTTTCTGTTCTTCCTTCTCAAGAAAAACTATATACAAAAGTACAATAACTATATACAATATATATAAGTAATAAATACCTAAACAATGTCTAGTTCATTTGTATTTGACAAATCAGAGAAAATAATTTCATTATCTATCCTATTTTGGTAAGTCCAAAATGTATCTAATTCACTTTCTATCCTAATTAATCTTCAACTATAACTAACTAACCTTCAACTATAACTAACTAATCTTCAACTATAACTAACTAATCTTCAACTCCCTCAGAGACCCAAGAAGGAAATAATATTAGCTAACAAAAATAAAAACAGGAAGTGCATGCAAGCAACTTCCAAAAAATTTGTGAGTTGACAGAAACAGCCAGCTGCCTGGACAGTCACCTGAGGTTTCTCCACAGTGTTAGGGCATCATCTTCAGCTTATAGGCTTAGTGTATCTGACAGACTCATTTGTGAAGTAGGGTATACACAAGGTCAACAGTTCAACCTCACATTGGGTAAGAGCAGTCCATGTATCAGAAACACCTGAATTCCACTAGTGTCCTGTCATGATTCAGGATTTTAAATTCTGGAAATTGTTGACAGTTTTTGAATTCAGCTGTCCATTCTTCTTGGCTGTGTATATATGGCTTCAGGTGATCTTGCAGTAGAGAGGAGCATAACCTTGTAATGGAGAACCCAAACTGTTTATAAATGCCTTTATACATAGAAGAGAGCAATGGCTGAGAAGAAAGGAGAGGCATGACTACACCAAAGCTTTACACAGTATCTGAAGATAGAGGAAAAGGTCTTTCTAGGAGATGAAAAAGCCAAGGAAAGGAAGGGCAATGCATTGTGGAACCACCCACAAGAATGCAGCTCCACCAGTCCTCTAATCTTAGCCCATTGAGACAAATTCTAGCCTTCCATGTGATACGCTTGATGAAGAAACTGACGGTTGGTTAATTAGAACAGATGATGTTTTTGAAAGATAGCTTCCTCCTTTAAAAGGCAATGAGTGGAATCAAAGCCCTTCTGGAAATGATAGAGGAAAAGAAAGGGTATTAAACCGTGAAATAGCACCACAATTCCTATGCTGATTCTACAGGCATCTCATTTCAGAATGTAACGTGGCTAACCAGTGACTTACATGATTTCAGAGTGGCACTGATGGTGGGGGATTAAAGAACTCTGAGCTTTGATGTAACTTAGTTGACTGTTCATTTTGTATAGGTTTTATAGGAAAAGAGGTAGCTGTCCTATTTTTATTAGCACTATAGATTAATAAATATTGATAAACAGTGTTGAACCAAGTCATATGTATAATATTGATAGTTTCCAGCTTTGGCAAATCCATTGACTTACTAACATATTGAGAAGCTGGCAAAATTGTTGTCCCTCTGACAGTTCATACGTTGAATCAGTGTACAACACATTCATAGAAGATTTCTAAGTGAATTTCTGATACACAAATTCCCCTCGCAGGCTCTCTGCCGTCTGCCTTCATCAACCTGTCCATCTACAGGATAAAAATTCTATTTCTTTTTTAACAGGAAAAGTTTCTTAATATTATAGCTGGAGTTTTCTTTTTTTATTTAAAAAAACTTATTCATTTTACATACCAACCACAGATCCCTGTCTCATTCCTCCTCCCACTCCTCCCCTGCCTTTCCCCCCAACCTGCCCCTATTCCCTCCTCCCAAAAGGTAAGTTCTCCCATGGGGGAACAGCAAAGCCTGTTACATTCAGTTTAGGTAGGACTAAGCCCCTCCCTGCTGCATCAAGGGTCTGTTTGATTGGAGTTTTCTTGTACCTTTAAAAAACAAAAGAAAAATACCAAGGCAGGGGATGGTGGTACATGCCTTTAATCCCAACACTCAGGAAGCAGAGGTAGGAGTATTTCTGTGAGTTCAAGGCCAGCCTATTCTACATTGTGAGTTTCAAGCTAGTCAAGAAAAAATAGTGAGACTCTGTTCCAAAAAGAAAATAAAAAATAAATAAAAATAAACAACAACAAAAAAAGACATTCAACAAATGTACTTTTTGTGAGGTACTATACTATTTACTTGAAATATAATTCTTTAGTATTGAAATGTAAGAGTGACAAAAACCCATTCCATTTCCCTGAGATACAGGGACTCAAACCCAAGAAACCTTTCCAAGTGTTCGAGAGACACGTATTTCACCTACCAGTGACAGTTCAAGAACAATGCAGAAAGCTACACATCTTTAAGGAACATTTTTTTTCTGAGCATCCTACTTCCTTCCCACCCAGCTTTTACAATCACTGATGACCATCGGGCTACAAGATACGACTGTAAAAATAATCAAGCAACAAGAACTGGAAGTATATCCCAGTGAGTAAGTTATTTATGACCATACCTGATAACCTGGGTTTGGTTCCCAGAACCCACATGCTGAAAGAAATATTAAACATTAAAACTCAAAACTAGGAAATAATGTCAGTGCAAATGTTATTGATAGTTTTATAAACGTGAAAAGTATCTCTAAATTCTAGCTTATCATATGTGACCACAATCTGAATAGGCCATATCTATGTGCACAGAAACTGTGAGTCACCCTTATGGAGCTTGAAAGTCTTTTGGGTTGTTAATGGATAGACAATTTTCAAGCAAAGGAGGAAGGATTGGTGAAGCTGGGGGTGCCAAAGACTTGTCCTGTATCAAGAAACATTCTCTAGTAACCCACAGCTTCTTTGAAACAGGCTGAGAGATGATTTCACTAATAACGATATTAATTTCAGCCTTTAAATCTTTCCTTAAAGGGAAATTTAATCCTATTTAATCCTTTGTGGTCACAGAATACTTACCTCCATGAATTCCTAAGTAAAAGTTGCCTCCCTGCTTGGGAGTAGCAGTTGTAGAATGTGCTTTAAATTCGTTCTTTTGGGAGGATATGGTTGGTTCAATGCTTACTTGTGACTCTGGCAAGTGGGACCCTATTTCAGTATTGTCATCGTATCTATCTTCATTGAGCAAGGGGACTATTCAATGAGAGTGGGCCTATAAAAGCCCTCTCTCTCTTCTAAATCCTACTCACAAATGCTGTCAGATTTTTTTTAAATGCTAACATTTAGAGGGGTACAATTAAATTCAACAAAATGAGATAAAAATAAACAAGTCAAGGATAACTTTAATTTGATTTTATAGCCCTCAAGTATTTTCTTTAATAAAATAAAAAAAAGAAAGAAAGGAAGGAAGGAAGGAAAAATGATCTTTCTTCTGTGCTCTTATCTGGATGTAATCTTATGCAAGAACCCAGGCTAGAAAAATGCCCAGAGACCTGCTGGTATTTTGGAGGTTTTACAACTCTTTATCTGAGTGCAATTGATTTTCATAGTTATGAATGATATTATAAGAAATTATTCAGGATACTAGGTGAAGGATTAATGGCAATGTGTGAGTCTATACGACACTAGAACTTGGTGTCTTTTATTAAAATTTGGATTGCTTTTAATTTTTAACTGGGGACAGAAGCATACTAGCTTTTAATCATACTATATTCAGCTCTCCTGTTATTGCCTACCTTAATGTTCACTTAGAAATGATTCACTTGGGCTTTGTTAATTTGGGGAGGGCTAGTGATGAGTCCTTGGCTTTGCTTCCCTGAAGGGTCTTACTGCCTTTAAGCCTGCTTGACTTCTCCCCTTTACTTAATTTTCAGTCTTTCACAAGTCTCATTCCCTCTCTTCTCTGCTGTGGCTTTTGACCTTTCTGAGTGTCCTGATCACCTCCTACCTCCTGCTGCTCCTACCCTTCATTCTGCTGCTCTCCCATAGATTGGGTTGATTTTGTTTATGGTAGTTTACAAAAGTGGTGACTGGCTGTCCTTGCTCTACAGAGGCACAACCTGTTTCCAAAGTGCTGGGTTTTTTTTGTTTTTGTTTTTGTTTTTTTTTTTTTTTTGGTTTTTCGAGACAGGGTTTCTCTGTGTAGCTTTGTGCCTTTCCTGGAACTCACTTGGTAGCCCAGGCTGGCCTCGAACTCACAAAGATCCTCCTGCCTCTGCCTCCCGAGTGCTGGGATTAAAGGCGTGCGCCACCACCGCCCGGCCTAAAGTGCTGTTTTAACATGATGATGTGCATGTAATGAAAAGAACCCCTGATTGTAGCACTGTACAATTTCCATTTTGTAAATATTTTCATCCTGGTGAACACTAAGCTCCCAATTTGATACCAGGAGTTGAGTAACCACATTGGGCAAGAAATTAACATGGTTTATATTGCCAGCAAGAAACTGAGGCTCCATCATACCACTGATAGTGGTGCTTCTAAAGTTTATCTATACATTTGCCAAGATAAAAAAGTGAGTTGTGTATTATTTCATTTCATTGGTGACTATGAATCATTACTGTCATGTCCTAGGTACTTCAATAGATTATAACATTCAGAGAGATAATTTTTGTTGGGAAACTAAAGAACTAGATAGTTAAAGACATTACTTAAAATTAAAAGAACCATGGCCATCCCATCACCAGAGTAGGTCAGTTCCTGCCGTCTCTCGTCCATTGCCAGCAGTCTTTTCTGGCAGTATCTTTGTGGATCTCCGTGGGCCTCCCTAGCTCTCTGCTTCCTCCCCTTCTCATGTGGTCTTCATTTACCATGGTCTCCTATTCGTTGTTCTCCCTCTCTTTTCTTGATCCAGCTAGGATCTCCCACTCTCTTTCCCTCGACCGTCGCTCTTCATTGTTCCCACTCATGACCAGGCTGTTCATGTAGATCTCATCCATTTCTCCATGTCTTTTTTGGGGTCCCGTTTTCCAGGTAGCCTCACTGGTGATGTGAGTAGCAGTTCAGTCATCCTTGTTCCACATCTAGTATCTTCCTATGAGTGGGTACATACCATATTTGTCTTTCTGAGTCTGGGTCACCTCACTCAGGATGATTTTTTCTAGATCCATCCATTTGTCTGCAAACCGTATGATGTCATTGTTTTTCTCTGCTGAGTAGTATTCCATTGTGTATATGTGCCACAATTTCTTTATCCATTCTTCAGTTGAAGGCCAGACACCCTGTTAGTTGTGCCATAAACCCCATCCAAGGAAGGTCTGAGGAATCTGGATGCAGACATCCAGGGCTGGGCCCCTGGTGGAGCACTGGGAGTCTAATTAGTGAGAAAGAAGAGGGTTTATATGAGCGAGAATTGTTGAAGCCAGGGTTGGATAAAGCACAGGGACAAATAGCCAAACGAATGGAAGCACAGGATCTATGAACCAAAGGCTGAGGGGCCCCCAACTGCATCAGGCCCCCTGAACGGGTGAGACAGTCATTTGGCTTGATCTGTTTGGGAGGCAGCCGTGTGTTAGTGCCGGGTCCTGGGCTTGTTGCATGAGTTGACTGTTTGAATCGTGGGACATATGCAGGGACACTTGGCTCGGTCTGGGAGGGGGGGACTGGTCCTGGCTGGACTGAGTCTACCAGGTCGATCCCGGTCCTCGGGGGAGACCTTGATCTGGAGGAGGTGGGAATGGGGGGTGGGATGGGGGAAGGGGGAAGGGGGGCGAGAGTGGGAGAACAGGGGAATCTGTGGCTATTATGTTGAAATAAATGATGTTGTAAAATAAAAAAAAAAAAAAAAAAAAAAAAAAACTGCTCATTCAGCTTCCGCAGATGCTATGCTTTTCCCCCAATGCAATGACCTTGGCCCTGAGGAAGATGAGGACCTTCCCCCCCAAAAAAAAAGAAAAAAAAAAAAAAAAAAAAAAAAAAAAAAAAAAAAAAAAAAAATTAAAAGAACCATGGTATTTCTTTTTAATGTGCTTTCTGTTGTTGCTACAGTTGTTGATTTTAAACACACACAAATCTCAGTTTCACAGTAAACATAGTTGTCAGAGAAGTCCCATACTTTGTTCTTGATATAACCCTGCCCCTACTTTTCATTTGTCCATTTGAATATTTTGAGACAGGGTCTTACTATGCAGCCAAAGCTTACCTCAAACTTGCAACCCTCCAGCCTCGATCTCCTAAATGACAGAAATACAGAGATGCACTGCCACACTAACCTGTGCTTATTTTTGATGGCTTTTGTTTGTACCTTGATTTCAACCCATCTTGAATCCATTAGTTAAGTGCTCAGAAAATAAATGCTAATAGAGATAGAGCATCTTGAATGAAGGCAGCAGATTTCTAATAATTATCATTAATTTGGCTGCCTTCATTATGTCTTTTTTTCATATTATAAAAGAGAATAGTAACCATGTGTTATGGCAGAGAAACGAGTTTTTCTTTGTTTGAAAAGTTCACTTTAAAGGTTTCTGTGATGCATGACAGCTTTAAAATAGGGTTTCCGTTTCAGAATGAATTGCCTGTGGCTGCTCTTCAGGGCTGCTTTATTCTGTGCCTATTCGTCCTATTTGAACATAAAAACAGTGCATATTTATATGTCTGATAGGCCAATAAATAACATGCTGCTTCCTTTAGGGGAAAGTTTCCTGGGAACTAATTAGAGTCAGTAGCAGAGGAAAGCAGGGATTGAAAATATGTTTCAGCATCTTCCATTGCTCTGCTTATTCCGTACTTGGGCATTTGTGCATGCAGGAAGTGGTGACAACACATTTCACAGTTAGGACGCACCTGTGACATTCTGTGGCTGTGGTATGATTGTCGCTGAGCATCAGCTCTTCACTCTTCTCCTCCACAGCTTAAATTCCACTTACTAGATAGAGGACATTCTTTATGTACAAGGAAATTAAACTTATTCAGGCGTACACCTGCTGCATAAGTAGAGAAATACCTAGGGTGCTATTTGCATTTTAAAGATTCAGTTTCTACTGCTATCAATATGGCTAATTGCTGGATCATTTTATTAGAATTACTATTTTATCAAGGGAAATCTAGAGAAAGTCCTCCATTGTCTAAGATTATTGTCCAAACATGGCAGGTGGGACTATAAAATCTCTAGATTTAAAATACAAGAAGTACCATTTATACATGATAATGCTATTGCCAGTGTTCACTGGACTCTCGGAAATTCATTGTTTAATCATAAATCGTTTAAGTATGCAGTTTGACTCATTGGAGAATTGCTTTACAATGTAATTATATATAATGCAAGTACAATTTTCTATGGTATTTCTAAAATTGTTATGGTATCAAATTTTTATTAGAGTATTCAAAAAGAATTTTACCTAATTGGAACATTAGTATGTGATTTCACAAAGGTTCAAAGTACTATTTCATTCCAGTTTTATATTAGGATCTTAGTCTTAGTGTAACTAAATAACTAGGAATCATATCGAGAAAGTGTTTAGAGGGTATCACTACTGGAAGTCCAGTGAAGATAAAAGGAAGCAAGTAGATTCAGCATAATATATTAACTAATTTTCTGCCATTGTGATAAAATGCCTGAAAAAATCAACTAGAGGAAAAAGCTGTATTTTGCTCATAGCTTTGAATGTTATAATCCATGACCAATTGATTCTGCTGTCTCAAGCCTCTGATGTGGCTGAGCACTATGATGTTGAGCATATGCTAGAATAAAGCTGATCACATCAAGGCAACCAAGAACCAAAGAGGGGAGATAGATAAGGACAAAATGTATATTTCAAAATTATGACACCTAATGACCTACTTGCTCCAGCATGAACTCACCCTTGTAGTTCCCAAATAATCTGTTGTCATGAAATTAGTCCACTGTTAAGGTGGGGGCCCAATACCTACCAATTGCCCAACCTCTGACATTGTTGAATGGGCATCAAGCTTTCAACACATGAGTTTCAGGGGCATTCTTCCTACAGAAACCATATTTGTTTACATATAATTCAAACAGAAAGATAAGGGTTTATTTTGCTTTCTTTTAATTCAATACCAGTTGTTTCATTGCAAACCTGAAGTTACTGTTATTGTTCTTAAGTATGTTGTGCTAAGCTAATCACTTGTTTGAAGATAATGATATATTTAAGGCATATTCTATGCCTGGATTTTTTCTGTAGACAATAATTTAAAAAGTATGTGTATCATATCTAAATCATGAGATGAGATTGGTTTTTAAAATCTATACTTGAAGTCAGAATATTCAAAGTTATTTTACAATATGCTCTGAGGAAAGCTACATTAAACAGTTCATTAAATAGGTCCTAGTGATGAAGTCTGATGATGTAGACCAGTATTAGACTTCTTGTCTAGCATACACGACTGTGGCAAGCTTCCTTGGATCGCCTGCCCCCAAATTATGACATGGAGACATTATTATGAATGTCTTAGCTTAGGTTTGTTTCTAGCTACCTATTTTTTAAATTAAATTAACCCATTTCTATTACTTTACATGCTGCCCTGAGAATCGTTTACCTCATCCACATACTGTTCATCCGGCTTTCCTAATTCCTTCATGTCTGTCTGTCTGGCAGTCCTGCCTATCCCTCCCCTGTCTAGCTATTGGCCATTTAGATTTTTATTAGATTAATTAGGTTTCTTAGGCAGTCAAGGTGAAACAGCAACACATCTTTACATAGTTAACCAATTATTCTACAACACAAACAAATGAAACACATCTTTACATAGTTAAACAAATGTTCTGTTCCACACATGCAACCATCTCAGCTTGATCACCAGCACCACATAAAAGAAAGGAAGAAGAAAAGAAAGAGGGGGAGGAAGAAAAAAAACAAAGATGGGGAGAGAAATTAACTAAGGAAGAAAGAAAGAAAGCTAGAAACAAAAATTCGAAAAGTATGATTGGAATTGAATATGCAGATTTCTGTAACTGGGAGTAAAAGATGAAGATAATAAGTCTGGATTAGCCACTAATGTACTATTTTTGTTTTGTTGCAGCTTTCAGCCCTAGAGAGGCAAATCTTTGACTTCCTTGGCTTCCAGTGGGCACCCATTCTTGGAAATTTCCTGCACATAATAGTTGTCATACTGGGTTTATTTGGAACCATTCAGTATAGGCCACGTTACATCATGGTGGTAAGTGTTATTATCATGTCTCTTCATATAAACACTATGAAGTTACTATAAGAAAATGAATAAAATAATTTGTAAGCCCCTTTGATATGACATGTTATTGTTGTTCTACCTCTGAAATGCTTGATTGTGCAAATAAATGTCAATCTGTGGAACAGACAATGCAAAGAATGCCTCACCCAGAGCAAAGCCATGTCTGTTAAGTCTGAGATGACCGCATCATTCATGGCATAACTGAATTCAAAGTTCACAATTTAAGACAGGCTTTGTTAGAGTAGAAGGCTGGATGATACACTTGATGCTATGATGAGATGCAAGGTATATGCATTGTCTGACATTGTATTCAGGTACCATTACCTGTCAGTGAAGCCCCAGGAACCTTAGGAAGCAAACCTATCTAGCACAATGGTTTGATCACTGAATACAATAACACAAAATTTTAATTAATATAGGGTAATGTGACTGCATGAACACAATAATGTTTAGTATATTCTCATATTTTTGTTTCCTGTTTGTTAAAATTGAATCACTTGTCAAGGAACACTTCAAGCACTTGTCCATCTCTCAAGGTATGCCATGCATGGTCAGCCTGTTCTGTGGTAGGCACTTGAGGTGCACACAGTAGCCTACATGTAATTGACGGCATTCAGAACACTTATTTGTCTTTTCTATAAAAATAAGACAGAAATATAGGTTACTTATATAGGAGATTTATGGGAAGTAATGAATTATAATAATGAAAGTAGTTATAAATAGGAGTAGCATCCTCTAGGATGGCCATCAGGCCTACAAATAGAAAATATTCTGTGAAATTTTGGGAGTGAAGAACATTTGATGTCCCTCACTTTGCTGTAGGGCTAAGCAATTCCTGTTCTACTTTTGACTATCATCTGAGCTACTATGTGATTTACTGGAAAGAGATGCCCTAGATATGAAATAAAGCATAAAATGCCTTAGTGTCTTCATAATATCAAGTTATTATTGAACTTTAAATAGAAGTAGTCTCAGGTGACTTTATTTTTTGCTATTGTTCTTTTATTAAGGCTCCAAATACTAGATGGTTAGAAAGTCAAGGGTGTATACAGAATGAGGTTGTGGGTATGTTTAGAGACATTGTTAGTACTATGCCTTTTCCCCATAACCACTGCTGGGTTGAAGTTTCTTCTGTCTTTCCCCTCTATATGGAGATGCCTGTGTGCTTCCAGCTTTTGTTTTTCACATGAGTTGTTTGCACTTTCTTAAATTGTTAACTAAATCCTATTATGAGCTCCATAGGAGGTCGAGGTCAAGCATCTCCTTGATCAAGCCCAAGTTCATTCTCACAATCACTCCCATCTTCTCCTCCTTCCATTTTCATTTCCTCTCCTTTTAACTTCCTTCTTTCTTTCCACCTTCTCTCCTAACTACCTTCATTCTTTTATCCACTCATTCATTCATTCAAAATGTCTGTCATTTGCTTTCAACTAAAAGTCTGACATCATGTTATATGTGGAGCATAAGTAACACAGACTTGGCCTCCCTTCCTCTCACAGTCCAGAAGGTGCCTTTACTTTCAGACATTGTATTATGTATGGAACATAAGTAACATAGTATTGATCCTCCTTTCATCTCCAAGTCCAGAATGGGGCTGTCTTTAGCTTTCAGATTCAGGTTTCCTCCTGCTGCCACTAAAAAGCTGTTTCCTCTTGAGTCACTCACATGATTTGTAACTTAACCATTTTCCATCTTTAAAAAAAAAAAAACACTAGAATTAATTGCAGATCACTAGTTGTAGGTTCAGGAGAGAGTATCCACTAAAAATAAATAAATAAGTAAACAAATAAACTTAGAAACAGTTGACTCGTGTGTCATAAAGCAAAGGAATGCTAGCACACAGTTTCAGTAGCATAGTAATCTTCCTGAGCAGTAACCTGTACTCTTCATGAAAAGAACGTTTCTGAACAGATACCTTGTGCTTGTGATCCTTTATGCATTTGTCTCACATGGGAAGCATCTTAGCTTCTTTTCCTATGACAAAATACACTGACAAAAGCAACTTAGGGGATGGAGAGTTTTCTTGAGCTCACAGTTTCATGTTACCATCTATCATTGCTGGCAAGTCAAGGTGACAAGAACCAGAAGTAGCAACATCCATAGTCTAGAGCAGGGAACAGTCCATTAGGACAGGCATGTGCTCAGCCCACTTTCTCCTTTTTATAGGGTCTAGGACCAAAACCCAGGGATGGGGCTGGCCACTTTTAGGCTGAGTCTTTTCACATTGATTTATGTGATCAAGACAGCCACCAACAGACAGGGCCACAGGCTAGCTAATATAGATAAAACCCCACTGAAACTCTCTTCCCAGTTGATTCTACATTATGCCAAGTGGACAATTAAAACAGTATCACAGGCAATTTGTAGCCATGCTGAAATTTGGATTCCCTCATAGGCAATGCGATTGGCTGGGAAACAGGGCAGGACTAGTTATACCAAGGACCATTTAAGGTTTAGGATCTGGTGATGAAACTCCAGGAAGCTACCAAGAGGAGTGGAACCAATACACATCTGCTTTTTCTGATCCATGCGGAGTTTCCTGAGCAAGTCACTTCACCATCCCATCGAGCCAGCCCTTCCTTACCTATAAACTAAGGACACTAAAACAGAATTCACAGGGTTCTTGGAAAGATTAAGTCAAGTGAAGCATTTGTCATGGCGGTCTTGCGTTCCCATCAGTTTCTTGCTTTCTTTTTCCCACTCCCTAGGAGTCTGGTAAGATTGTAAATAAAATGAAAAAACATGAATGACACACCGCATTAAAAGAGACAATGATAAGAACAAAAACATGAAGTATTTGACTTGTAGGTGTTTATATTTAATGATTTTAGAAGGTCTGAATCTTCTTTTTCCTTAACTGAAAGTTACAAGGAAGGCAGGAAAGCAAAAGAAAAGAAACCAGAAATAGAAGCGATGCAAGTAACTCCCAAGGGAACCTTGTGAACGCATGTGGTGTGAGAGCGAGAAAACGGAATACGTGTGCACAGAAGCTCCATTGCACTCAGTGTTCTCAAAGATTCTGCCTAATAAATGAGATTTGCATGTGAACAAATTATAAATCATGCTCCTGACACAGAAGCAAAGAGTAGAGTGATCAATCATTAAACTGTATGGAAAGATATGTGCCCAAGGAAATGCTGAGCTGAGCCCCAAATACCAGGCAGAGGGGAAGAGGCTGGAGAGGCAGGCAGGAGCTGAGGGCACTTAAAATAAGATACCCCATCACTGGCTGTTCCAAGTCTCTTCCCCTGGCTTAAATATTTGCCAGGCCACTGCCCAGATGTTCTCACTCCATTTTCACAGCATTTCACCTTGGGAACCCTAGATTCTACTCCCTCAACCTCCTTCCTTTGGTGGGAAGCTCCTGGAAAGATGGAGCACTTCTAAATAAATAATTTTCTAGTCACCCAGCCCTACTGAAGCATAATATTCTCTGAATGTTTGATGTATGGGTGGCTTTGAACTTGTAGATATCCTGTGATGATTCCAGCGCAGAATTCCTTTCAACTCCTTCTTCCCTGAGGATTCCCACAGCAGGTCTCAGCTCCCAGGCACTTCTACGGGGAGCCTGACCCTTCCAGACCCTCATTGGACATCTCATGACACACTGAAGTCCTTTTTTTTTTTTATCCCATACCATGGTTGTACCACAGTTGCAGTTTAACATTTAAATTGCAAGAGGTTTTATCTTGAAGTCACATCTGCATTTCTTTGTGTCTCCATCCTTTTATGTGCCAATTACACTTAATCCACTTCAGACTAACAAATGCTTTGGAGTACAAGGTACATGCTAAGTGCTTGCTCAGAAACTAATAAAATATGATATCTGCTGCTGCAACAGTTTAATGGAGCTTAAAGTATAGCAACACATGGCAGTTAAGTTACTGCCATTTCTGACAATAGATGGAACTTGCCATACTTGACCTCAAAGAATTAATCACCCTTATAAAAATGATTTAGCTAAATGGCTAAGCAGATGTTCTCCAGTATCTACCATCAAACTTGCATATAGAGTGTGAATTTTAAACTGGAGAAAATGGTTTCTTTGCTTTCCTGTGCCTTTTGCCTCTTGATTACCTCTGGTGTTTTCTATGGGCCATGTACTGTTCTGCCTACTCGGGGACACATTCTGAGCCTTCCACTCTTGGAAATTTCATAATCCTTCAGCTAATCTGTCACTTGGTAAAAAGCCTGCTCTATACGGGTCACCTGGTCAGGACTAAGTACCTAGTCCTGACCATGAGCACAAATTCTGCTCACTTCCTACTTTGCCCTTCCTAATTATCACAGCCTCTGAATTTCACATTGTATTCAGCATGTGCTCTTGAAAGCAGACTTGTAGCCACTCGCTGCTGCATTCTACCTCAAGCTTAACTTTAGATGAAGAAATAGTAAATGAATGTAAGGTTTTTAGGTGGAGTGACTTTATTTCATCACTGGCTGTAAAGCCTTGGAACATTGATTTGATTTTAAAATTGCCATATTTACTTCCTCTGTTTCATAGATTGGTTTTAATAGTCAAATATATGTGGCAGGTTTGGCTTGGACTTACCTAGACCAAATCTTGATACATGGTTAATTGTTACTATTCATTACTTTCTTTATTTTTGCCTCCATTCTGCCTTACTTGCTAATAAGGTACAGGGATGGCAGGTTTCCCTTTAGGTTCTTCTCACCAAAATGATAAATTCCAGGAGAAAGCAGAAGAATAGAAAAGCAAAGAGTCTATCCCATTTGTTTCATAGCATATTGTGAGCAAATGCTGGGGTAGATTCATACATATACGGAAGAATGACTGGCCAAATTGTCTTAGTAAGCATAATTCATATTAAAGACTAATACTCAATGGTAGAAATGCAGACTGGAAAACTTATCAAGTGTTTATTTCAAGTACCACATGCTGAAATATCCTCATAAGATGAGGAAATGTTTAGAAAACCACGCAAACCAATGCTCTCATTGTCTGTGGGAATAGGACTTAAAATATGTGTGCAGAATTTAAGGAAACACGGGAAAGATTATGCACAGTTAATTTTAACATGGAGAAGTCAAATCATTTATACTTTAATTCTATCTAATCTACATAGATATACAAGCCTGTTGCCATGCTTCATACTAACCAAAAGATATTTGTCAAAAATAGAAGGCCATCTCACACTAAATATCATGAGAACTAATTTGTTAATTAAAACAACCCACTTCAAAAACAAGGCAGAATAGATAGCCAGTCTCTAAGGTGATGACCTAGTATTTCTGACTAGGTAAATGCCCATCCATGGATTGGTCTTGTTAAGGTTCTCTGCTGCATGTCTGTGGCCCATGCAGTCTCTCAGCTGCACTTTGAAGTGCATTGTTTATATTCCACACAAACCAAAATTCAATAATGCAGTCATTGTTTTCAACCAGCACTGTATTAGAAGGAACTTTCCATCTCCCCCCACCAAAAAAATAATCTGTCATGTTCCTACCACATGTGGCATATCTATTACAAAATACAAAAAAAAAAAAAAAAAAAAAAAAAAAAAACCTGTCATTCCCAAAACATTATGTTACAGAATTTATATAAATGAACCAAATTTTAATAAACTGGTCATTTGATTAATTTGTCATCTGATGAGGTGAAAAATTTAGTGAAGAGTCAATTTACAGATATAGTCCCTTTCCTGAGATGGTTTACAATAAAGCCTACCAAATTAAGCATGCTAACTCTCGAGCAGGCTGCCAGGTTTCATAGGACAACTCTGACACTCAATAGGGAACCAAGAAATGATCCATTCTTCAGGGTTTTAATATGGTAACTTGAGTGATGGGCCCCTTGGAAAGTGCCTCGTGCAATACTAGGAACACAGGAAGTGTCATAATGACCTTTGTTACAGTCAAATGTGTAGAATTAGGCAGTTGCCATCATGTCTGTGAAAGGTCAGGAACAGAATCTATAATACAACTTGCAGGAGATCTTTCATTCTCTTCAGGTACTGTTTATGCTGGAATTTTTGAAAAGGCTTTGCTTAATTTTACCTTTGTTATATGGTGGATATTCTCAGTACTTGGGGATTTAGAGTTGAGCTGTAATGACTAAGAATTACACTGTTTTTCTTGGGATGAAGTCCCATGATAGAGAGCTTGCCTATGGTCTGCAAGGGCCTGTTTTAGTTCCCAGTATAGGAAAAACAACAACAACAAAAACCTTCTGCCATGGCGTATGTAGACTTGCTTCAGTTGATGTCCTTTCCTTAACCATTGTCGCTGAAGTTTTCCTCCTGACTTGATGTTCAGATTGTCTCCCTGATCTGAGACACTATTAATTAATTCAGAGTGTACATCATCATGCTGGGTGCCCTCTGATTAGCAGAACATCTATATTTCTTGTATTTGTGATGTATAAAAATGTTTAAGGATATAGATAAGCTCTTTTCAATATCCATGGGTATAGTGCATGGTTCAGAAAAGTGTGTTTGAATGCCTTTGGTAATAAATAGCTAAAATCATCTAAACCATCATGACTTATCATAGATTGTGTGATCTCTTTAATATGTGTTAATGTAAATTCAGTGACTATGGCGCTTTACATAATTTTATCTTGTTTTGAAAAAGCAAAACACTCTCAGAAAAGAATAATGTTACCTCAAATATATTCACCCAGTTTACACACCTACATGAGATCATGTTTAAATCCTTTGAGATCATAAATAGCAAAGGCACAGTAAATTGAATCTTACAGATAAACACTTTTACTAAACATTTGATAGGATTATGGTTTTTAATGTAGTACCTAAAGTTCATATTTCTGTTATTTGACACAGATAGAATCACATATAGAAAATAATTTTAAAATGTTTTAAGAATAGGATACAATGAGTACAATCACTCATAGAAAGAAATAATTTAACTTACAGACCTGTTTCAAGAATTCACTGATTTTTCCAGTACAATAAGATGAGCATGCAAACTATTGTATTGAATAAGTCAACCATGCTTAGTGCATGTACTATCTCCAGTTACCTAGGACTCTGCATAGCCATACAGGAGTCTGATCTGGACTGCATTAAATTTAATTAGCTAATGCTCTTATTGATGATGTTTCTGACCTTTCCCAGCAGGATGTGAATGAAAGTTTTTTTTTTTTTTTTTTTTTTTTTTTTTTTTTTTTTTTTTTTTTTTTTTTTTTTATAATAGAAATCTGCTGTTCACTTGCTTATTCTCCTAGTTATTAATTCTTGGATTTTAAAGACAGTTATATTAATTTTTTTAATTCTTCTCACATATATTACATCCCAAACACAGTTTTCCCTCTCTCTCCTCCCCCAGAGTTCCCTACCCTCTCTCCTCGGAAAAGAGCAGGCTTCCCAAGGACATCAACCAAATACGCCATAATATACTACAATAATGCCAGGCATACTCTGTCACATCGAGGCTGGACAAGGCAACCCAGTAGGAGGAAAAAGGGCCCCACAAGCAGGCAAGAGTCAGAGATGCCCCCCACTCCCACTGTTAGGAGTTCCACAAGAACAGCAAGCTACTCAGCCATAACATATGCAGAGGACCTAGGTCAGACTCCTACAGGCTTCCTGGTCTCTGCAAGTCCCTGAGTGTCCCAGTCAGTTGATTCTGTGGGACACATTTCTTCTGGTGTCCCTGACCTCTCTGGCTCCTCCTATCCTTCCTTCCCTCCTCCACAGGACTCCCTGAGCTTTGCCTAATGTTGGGCTGTGGGACTCTGCACCTGCTCCCATTGGTTATTGGGTGAAGTCTCTCTGGTCTCTTTGATGACGATTCTGCTAGGGTCCTGTCTCAGAACACTCTGCAGGCAAGAAAAACTGTAGATTGAAGGTTCTGTGTCTAAGTTGGTGTCCCAGTCCCTCCACTTGAGGCCTTGCCTTGTTACAGAACATGGCAAGCTCAGGTTTTTTGCCCCCCATTATTAGGAGTCTTTGCTAGAGTTACTCACAGAGATTCATTCCATGGAGTTTCCATTGAACAAAATGCCCCCTAATTCTAGTCCTTTCTCCCAGTATTTTCTCCCTCCCTCCTCCCATTTGATCCCTCCTGTTCCCAACCCCAGCTGCCCCCCAGTACACTCCTCAAAATCTATTCTATTACCCCTTCCCAGAGAGATCCTCACATCCCTCTTTAATCCCTCCTGTATGTATTCACTTCTAAGTGGATATTAGCTGTACAGTAAAAGATATTCATGCTACAGTCCACAGACTCAGACAGGCAAAAGAACAGGCTAGATTAAAGATATTTTATGGGGTTAAACTTTCACTATTTGATTACAGGAGCAGGAGCTCTACTCTTAGTAAAATAACACAACAGAGAAGAGTTGGTAACTTTACTCTACATGTCCATTCTCAAAGTCTTTATTCAGAGACATGAAGTTCCACTATGACTAAATTTCTAAAATTAGACAATTTACAGAAATGAGTTGGATATTTATCTGTCCAGTCTATATGAATATTTAGACATGTTTATGTTATGTAGGTGGGTAGATAGACAGACAGATAGATAGATAGATAGATAGATAGATAGATAGACAGATAGATAGATATAGACAGGTATAGATATACTGGTGGCTCACAGAAAACTGCATTACTCTGTTCTTTTGAAAATATAATACACAGAAAACATAAATCACATGAACACTCAGATTTAAGTTGGATCTGCAAGTCAGAACAGCATTTTAGAAATCTAGTTTTCTTGATCTCCATTGCCAAATACCCTAATAGTCATGCCAGAAACCCCATCCAAGGACTGAGGAATCTGGATGCAGAGATCCACGGCTAGGCCCCGGGTGGAGCTCCAGGAGTCCAATTAGCGAGAAAGAGAAGGGTTTATATGAGCGAGAATTGTTGAAACCAAGGTTGGACAAAGCACAGGGACAAATAACCAAACAAATGGGAACACATGAACTATGAACCAAAGGCTGAGGGGCCCCCAACTGGATCAGGCCCTCTGAATAGATCTCTGAAGTATTCGAAGGCCACCTGGCCAAATACCCTAATTGTCATGCTAGAAACCCCATCCAATGACTGAGGGAACCGGATGCAGAGATCCATTGTCAGGCCCCAGGTGGAGCTCCAGGAGTCCAATTGGTGAGAAAGAGGAGGGTTTGTATGAGAGAGAATTGTTGAGACCAAGGTTGGAAAAAGCACAGGGACAAATATACAAATGAAAGGAAACACATGAACTCTGAACCAATAGCTGAGGAGCCCCCAACTGGATCAGGCCCTCCGGATAAATAAGACAGTTGATTAGCTTGATCTGCTTGGGAGGCATCCAGACAGTGGGACCGGGTCCTGTCCTCAGTGCATGAACTGGCCGTTTGGAACCTGGGGCTTATACAGGGACACTTGGCTCAGCCTGGGAGGAGGGGACTGGACCTGCCTAGACTGAATCTACTCAATTCAGTTGAACTCAATTCTCAGGGGGTCTTTGCCCTGGAGGAGATGGAAATGGGGGGTGGGGGTGGGAGGGGGGAGAACAAGGGAATCTGTGGCTGATATGTAAAGTTAAATTTAATAAATAAATTTAAAAATGAAAAAAAAATAAAGTAAAAAAAAGAAAACAGGAATAATTGGATTTTAAATTTTAAGGTAACTTATAAAAAGGTTTTTTTTTTTTTTTTTTTTTTTTTTTTTTTTTTTTTTTACTATATCTTATTTCCTAACCAAGGACTTATATTTACTGACATTTCTATTACTGATTGATTTCAAACATGTGGTTTTCATCTCTGCTTTTTTTCTCTCTTTCTCTCAACCCTTTTCTGTCCAGTATACAGTGTGGACTGCCCTCTGGGTCACCTGGAATGTGTTCATCATCTGCTTTTATTTGGAAGTAGGTGGCCTCTCTAAGGTAAGTTTATCATGCCTTTAAAATACACATTGAAAGGAGACAGCTAAAAATTAACTACTATGCTATACATTTGTATTATTATAGGTAAGTGGAGAAATATAGAATATTTAGTCATAGTACTAATCAAAATAGTCCATGTTGGTATGTGTCACATATCTGTAATTACAACATTTGGGAAGTTGAGATTGGAGGATCATATCATACTTGACTACATAGTGAATTCAGAATCAGCATGTGCTATATGAGACCTTACATTAAAATAATGTCTATATTCTATTTATAAGAAAGTAAACTTGGAGGAATGCATGCTAATATAAAGAATTTCAAAATGATTTTTGTTTGTTATGCTCAAGTTAAGACTCATCTTCTAGTGAATTCTCATGTCCATTGATGAATACATAGTATCACAGTGATATCAGTCTTATATATATTGAAGTAAAGGGGGCTTTGAATATTCATGCTTAAAGTAGAAAAAGCGTTGTAGAGAATGGAAACTCTATAGATATCAGTGGAGCTTCATTTACTACTATGTGAACACATGGATACGGTGATTTCTGTTCTGAGATTCTCATCAGACAGAAGACTTTGATCTTAATACAATATAGTACAAATGCTATTTCTCCCTGTTTACAACGGTTATTTTCATCCAGCTTCCTGAAAACATGTCTTTTGATTATTACTAAATTGTAAAAACAAAGTGTGCTAAATTTCTAATGATATTCTTAAAAATACTGTTACCTTGCATAGTTTTCACTGTAAAGAAGAAACATACGAGTAGAATTCCAAAACTTGTATAAGGAAGCTTATTATTTTTAAATATTTTGTTATCAAATAAGTTTGAACTAATCTTCCTATTGCTTTCTGAAAGTCTGTAGTTGTACACAGCATGTGGTCCTCTATTTGCATTTGGGGTCCTGACTTTAAAACTCTACCTTGATGACAACAAATGCCTTTAGAACTTTTGGACTCTACTGAAGTACATATGGAACAAAGTATGTCTGATTTAGCCAAAGGGTAAATAATGTTGAGGGATTTGCTCTAGAGCCCTCAGAAATGGTTTGTTTCTTTTTTCTATACGATAATGACTTTAAAATTGGATTTTGTCATTATTTGTTCCATTGGAGTGCTCAGAGGCTAGAAATGCCATTCTGCTACTGAGATTCACACACAAACTCTAGCATAGTGGTTCTCAGTCTGTGAGTTGTGACTCCCACAAGGGTCATATATCAGATATCCTGCATATCAGATATTTACAGTACAATTCATAACAGCAGAAAAATTACAGGTGTGAAGTAGCTTTATGGGTGGGGGTCATCACAACCCAAGGAACAGTATTAAAGGGTCACAACATTAGGAAGGTTGAGAGCCACGGCTCTACCTGCTTCCTTAGTGATTTACATTAATAATTATGCATCATCACTAATTTATAGGACATAAAGTTTGGCTCAACTCTACATCTAGGTGTTGTGGCCTGTAAATGTAGATTATTGGTCATTTTAAAATGCAAGTCTGACAAATAAAAGCATCAAAAGTCCCAAGTTAAAGTATTCAGCCCCTAATTTTCTATCTTGTGGATTGAATGGTCATTTTAATTCATGGGTTTTATTCATTTCACTGAGTGGTAATTGTCTTTTATTGTCTTCCTTATGAACTGATTTGGACCAAGTTGGAATAGAGGAAGTTTGCCCTGAAGAATTGGTATAATGGTGTGCTTGAAGAATACCAAGTTCCAATAATAAGCATTTAGTTCAATGTTTCAACTTTAGTACTTAGTGTGAACTATGAACCAATCACATACACACCCATGAGCCTGTGAAAAACACTGTAATAGGGCCAACTTTCCAGTAATGATGACAGTAAATGTTGGTTTACTGTATGGTACTATTTATGCTTATCATACATGGTAACTATGTAAGCTTCAAAACAACCCTGTGGAGTAATAAAGATAAATAATGGCAGTCATTTGCTCTGCACAAGTCTAATTACCTATTGCTGCTCAAGATTATTGTGAACTGCCCTTTGTTACTGTTTCTTTTTTTGCCTCAATGTGTATGTCAAAGTTCTTTTCTTTTTTGTTTTGCCTTATGTTTTTGTTCTGGTCCCTTTTATTGGACATTAGTTGTCAGGGTATGAAACAAGACTTGACCAGGATGGAAGCTGGGCAGATAGGCATGTTCAAGAGTACCAAGAGACCGCCACATAGGCCTCCCTGTGGCAGAATGTACATTACTGCTCATGTTTGAGTTCCTTGTAAGAATAACATTAGCTGAAAAATACATAGGAAACCAGAACCATGTTGAGCGCAACAGGTTGATGTCCTTGTCATCTTGGTTATTCTTTTTATTTTTTGTTTTTTTATTTTTTTGGTTTTTTGAGACAGGGTTTCTCTGTGTAGCTTTGTGCCTTTCCTGGAACTCACTTGGTAGCCCAGGCTGGCCTCGAACTCACAGAGATCCGCCTGGCTCTGCCTCCCGAGTGCTGGGATTAAAGGTGTGCACCACCACCGCCCGGCTGGTTATTCATTTTTAACCCATTCAAAATCTATTAAACTGTCAACACATATTTTAGTTAAAAGGATGTCTGACTCCAAAAAGAAGATTCTTAATATTTTCTGTTGATCTTTTTCAGAGCCTTTCTGGCTAGCCATAGTTTAATCTCAAATGGACCCTCCAGGAATCTATTCTGAAAGAATAAAGTTAAGGACCCTTGACAGACAAATACTCCTGCCAAACTTCCAGCTGGATTCTGTTTTCTAAGAAATCCCATATCCATGTGTGATAGTTTATGTACTAAATTTATTAGAGAGAGTTCTCCATCTCCTGCTAGTTCATAACATAATTCCTGTAATTACCCACTTTAGTAAATTAACAAAAGCTACCCTAGAGCTTGACTTTCACCCAGACATACATTCTGGAACAAAGAACCTGTTGGGCTCTTTTTCCTGGGGAAATGTACAATAAGGTTTATTCATGACAGAAATAGAGTGCAACAATTGTCCAAAGAAACAATTCTGTCCAAGTCCAGTTTAATCAACCTGTATCAGCCAGCTTTCCCCAGAGAAACAGAATGGCTAGTGTGAGCATATATTACAGTGGAGATTTATCATATTGGCTGACACAATTCAGGCTAGGCAGTCCAACAGTGGCTGTCTGGAGGGGCTGAGAACATGGTAATTGCTCAGGCCATAAGAAGGATTGCCTCAGCAGTTCCAATCTTGAAAGCCACAGGTCTTCAGTCCATATCAAAAAGCCAAAGAACTCAGGTTCCAATCTCAGCAAAGAGAAGCAGCTGTACTGGTAGTCATAGAGGAGATGTATTCATCAGCAAGGCAAGCACACAAGCAGGCAGGTAAAAATCAACAGCTTTTCCTTCAGGCTGGACTGCTGCTACAAGACATTCCTCATTCTGAGGGAGGGTCTCTGTCTAAAATTAATCCTTCAAAAAAATACCCTGATAAGTTATAGAGATGTGTCTTGTAGTAACTCCAATAAAGTTGAGAAGATTAACCCTGAAAGAAATAATGACCTTGTGGGGATTGATCATGGGAGGACAGGGAAGACAGAGGTGGCTGCACAACTGAGAAGTCTCACCCCAGAACGAGTGACTGACTATTCACACGACCATATCACTAGAGTTCCCTATATAAGTGGAAGGCAGTTTTCTACCTTATGGTTTTATTCTCCCTAAGCAACTGCCTGCTATTTAGATAATTTGGGTGATGGGCTTTGTGAGTCCTGTAAGTTTGCTGAGTTTCCTGCTCTTAGGAGTTTTGTGAGCCTCTTGACTCTCCCGGATCCCTCCAAGAAAGGATGTTTCTATCCCTAAGACACAGCTATAGAATAGACTCTTGATGCAAACACTACACCCAGGGTGATTTTTACTGTGTGTCTGGGTACTTTTTAAATCTATTTAACTTAATGACATCCATCCCTATGTGGTCACTAAATTCTTGGTTAGCTTTAAAATTTTGTGTAATATTACATAATATATATGTGTACATAGTTTTCATACCTATTATTTTCTATTATGAATGTCTTAATTAGGGTTACTGTTGCTGTGATGAAATATTACAGCCAAAAGTAAACTGAGGGGAAGAGGGTTTATTTGGCTTATACTTGCTCATCACTGCTTATCATTGGAGAAGTCAAGATAGAGCAGGAATAGAGACACAGCTGTTGCTGAGCCCATGGAGGAGTGCTGTTTACTGGCTTGCTTCCCTGCTTTTTTATAGAACCCAGAATCATCAGTCGAGGAGTGGCCACACCCACAATGGGCTGGACCTTCCCACATCACTCATTAATTAAGAAAATGCCCTGTAGCCTGATCTTATAGAAAAAAAATTCCTCAACTGTGACTTCTTCCTCTCTGGTGACTCTACCTTGTGTCAAGCTGACATAAAACTAGCCAGCACATTGAAAAATAAACAAGGTTCCTTTTCTCATTTTTTTGAGTGTGTGTGTGTGTGTGTGTGTGTGTGTGTGTGTGTGTGTGTGTGTGTATGAGTTGGGGGGTTGTTGCTAACTTCAACTGAAAAGAACTTATTTTATCTTGTTCAATTATTTAATATTTCTTAAATATTAAATATTGTTCAATATGATCAGATATGCGGTTGTTTGAAAGAAAATGTCCCCCAAAGAAAGTGACACTATTAATAGATGTGGCCTTGTTGGAGGAATTGCATCACTCTGGGGGCAGGCTTGAGGTCCTTCTCTCAAGCTTCACTCAGTGTGACAGTCAATGGACTTCCTGTTGCCTCTAAGTCAAGATGTAGAACTCTCAGCTCCAGCACCTCATCTTCCTGCATGCTGCCATGCTCCGCACCAGGATGTTAATGGACTGAACCTTTGAAACTGTAAGGGCACACCTCAACTAAATCTTTTCCTTTATAAGAGTTGCCATGGTCATGGTGTCTCTTTGCAGCACCAGTAAACCCTAAGATAAGGTACCAACACTTTGTTTACTCTTTTTGTTATAATTTGTGTCTTTCACATTTGTGTAACAGCACAATGTTTCGGACTTCAATCCTCTGGAGCTTAATTTTTCTGAATTGTGCAAAGTGATGATCTAACTGATACCTTCCCTGGAGTCTTACCATACTATGAATCATGTGTACCGAATACACTTGGCACTGATTTATGTTATCTTATATGAAATAATAAATGTTACAGGATCTGTTTTTATAATACTATCATGTTAGCCTCACTATTGTTCAATTTATGTTAGTTGGTTTATTATTTTTTTAGTAGGAATTCCCTATCTGCAGTCTGATATTCCCTCCCTCTGTGATTTGACCTCATACATTCATAAGACTATCTTTTTAGGGTTATATTTAAACAAATGTGTTTCAAACACACGCACACACACACACATACACACACACACACACACACACACATACACACACACACACGCCTCATTTTGGCTTTCTTTTTACTTACAGTAGTAACTTTTAATTAATTTAGAATGTGTGAAGAAAAACTTGTATTAATTAAGAAGGCAATCTTTAGTAACAGAACCAGTAACTGGTAGGAAGCCAAACTGGATGAAAATAAAAAAATAGAGTGATAAAATTTATGCTTTGCTTCCCTGTAAATTAGCCTTTACAGGCTGTCAGGATTCCTGGGTTCAGTTTGACAGAAGGCATACCCCATCCATGCAGAGAGAAGGCTGAAAAGAGAGAGGTTCAGATAATCAAGAAACTAAAGAACAGAGTTCAGAAACATCCAGAAACCCAGGAGCAGTGACAGCCTTATCCGAAAGCTACTGCTAAAATGGAAAAAGGGACCAGCTGTTGTTCATCTGCTCATGCTTTACATTACTAAGGTGTGATGGGAGAGGTTGTGATTGTCCCATCTGGATCCGCCATCTGCTGCTTTGCCAAGGCAGGGCAGGATCTGGAATGGAGGTCTAATTGATTGCACAAAGGCAGGTCTTTTCAAAAGGAATCGATGCAGCCTTAAGAGCCAGGGACAGCTGAGGTTGTCCCAGAGCTCAGCCTGGCCATTGTTATTAATGAATGGTACACACTCTCATGAATGATCAGACACCTGGCTAAATTCTTTTGAGGCCTTTGATGGCAGATTTCAGATGCTCCCTTTGCATTTATTTCATGTGCTGCTCAACCATGCAGCAAGTATCTACTACCATGGTCTTGAACACATTGATTCTTCCCACATCTTCTAGCACTTGAAGGTGATGGATGCATTATTTTTGAAGATGATTGTATTTGGGTAACCAAAAGTGTATATACAAAATCTTCTTCTAGAGTTCCAGCTCCCTTTTCTGCAAAACCAGGAAAACCAAAGCAATCATGTTACAGAGTTGTTGGAAGAACTGCATGAGATAATACAAGTACAGCGATTAGAAAATACCTTGGCAAGGGCCCAGCGGTGGCCCACAGAGGTAGACAGGCCGGGTGGCAGAGACAAGCAGACGCAGGTAGGCCTGCGGCGGCGGCCTAGGAGGTAGACAGGCCCAGAGGGGGCCCACAGAAGTAGACAGGCCCGGCCGCGGCGGCCGACAGGGACATTCAGGCGCGGCGGCAGCCAGCAGGGACATTCAGGCCCAGCGGTGGCCCACAGAGGTAGACATGCCCAGCGGTGGAGACAAGCAGACGCAGGTAGGCCTGCGGAGGTGGCCCGCAGAGGCCTAGAATTCAATGAAAATGAAAGTACAACATACCCAAACTTATGGGACACTATGAAAGCAGTGCTAAGAGGAAAATTCATAGCTCTAAATGCACACATAAAGAAGATGGAGCAATCCCATACCAATGAATTAACCCCACAACTGAAAGCTCTAGAACAAAAAAAACCAAACTCACCCAGGAGAAATAGACGCCAGGAAATAATCAAATTGAGGGCTGAAATCAATGAAATAGAAAACAAAAGAACAATACAAAAAATCAATGAAACAAAGAGTTGGTTCTTTGAAAAAAATCAACAAGATAGACAAACCCCTAGCCAAATTAACCAAAAGGCAAAGAGAGAGCACCCAAATTCACAAAATCAGAAATGAAAAGGGAGACATAACAACAGACAACGAGAAAATCCAGAGAATCATCAGATCATACTTCAAAAACCTGTACTCCACAAAAATGGAAAACCAGGAAGAAATGGACAATTTTCTGGATAAATACCACATACCAAAATTAAATCAAGACCAGATAAACCATTTAAATAGACCAATAACCCCTAAAGAAATAGAAACAGTCATCAAAAGTCTCCCAACCAAAAAAAGCCCAGGACCAGATGGTTTCAGTGTAGAATTCTACCAGACTTTCAAAGAAGAACTAATACCAATCCTCTTCAAAGTGTTCCACATGATAGAAACAGAAGGAACACTACCAAACTCTTTTCCTGAGGCTACAATTACTCTCATACCCAAACCACACAAAGATGCAACAAAGAAAGAGAACTACAGACCAATCTCCCTCATGAACTTTGATGCAAAAATACTCAACAAAGTATTGGCAAACCGAATCCAAGAATACATCAAAACAATCATCCATCACGACCAAGTAGGATTCATCCCAGGGATGCAAGGATGGTTCAACATACGAAAATCAGTCAATGTAATACACCATATAAACAAACTGAAAGAAAAAAACTGCATGATCATCTCCTTAGATGCTGAATAAGCCTTTGACAAAATCCAACACCCTTTCATGATAAAGGTCTTAGAAAGATCAGGAATACAAGGAACATTTCTAAACATAATAAAAGCAATTTATAGCAAGCCAACAGCAAATATCAAATTAAACAGAGAGAAACTCAAATCGATACCACTAAATTCAGGAACAAGACAAGGCTGTCCACTCTCCCCATATTTATTCAATATAGTACTAGAAGTTCTAGCTAGAGCAATAAGACAACAAAAGGAGATCAAAGGGATACAAATTGGCAAGGAAGAAGTCAAACTTTCACTATGTGCAGATGATATGATAGTATACATAAGTGACCCCAAAAGCTCTACCAGGGAACTCCTACAGCTGATAAACTCCTTCAGTAAAGTGGCAGGATACGAGATCAACTCAAAAAAATCAGTAGCCCTCCTATACACAAATGATAAAAGGGCTGAGAAAGAAGTCAGAGAAACATCACCCTTTACAATAGCCACAAATAATATAAAATACATTGGGATAACACTAACTAAACAAGTGAAGGACCTTTTTGATAAGAACTTTAAATCTCTAGTGAAAGAAATTGAAGAAGATATCAGAAAATGGAAGGATCTCCCATGCTCTTGGATAGGTAGGATTAACATAGTAAAAATGGCAATCTTACCAAAAGCAATCTACAGATTCAATGCAATCCCCATCAAAATCCCAACACAATTCTTCACAGACTTGGAAAGAAAAATACTCAACTTTATATGGAAAAACAAAAGACCCAGGATAGCTAAAAGAATCCTATATGATAAAGCAACCCTTGGAGGCATCACCATCCCTGACCTCAAACTCTACTATAGAGCTATAGTAATAAAAACAGCTTGGTACTGGTATAAAAACCAACATAGGGACCAATGGAATCGAATTGAAGACCCTAACATTAATCCATGCACATATGAACACCTGGTTTTTGACAAAGGAGCCAAAACTATACAATGGAACAAAGAAAGTATCTTCAACAAATGGTGCTGGCATAACTGGATGTCAATATGTAAAAGATTACAAATAGATCCATATCTGTGACCATGCACAAAACTCAAGTCCAAGTGGATCAAAGACCTAAACATAAATCCAGTTACACTAAACTTAATAGAAAAGAAAATAGGAAGCACTCTTGAACGCATTGGCACCGGAGACCATTTCCTAAATAAAACACCAACAGCACAGACCCTGAGCACAACAATTAATAAATGGGACCTCTCAAAACTGAGAAGCTTTTGCAGGGCAAAAGACACAGTCAATAAGACAAAAAGACAGACAACAGATTGTGAAAAGATCTTCACCAACCCCACATCTGACAGAGGATTGATCTCCACAATACATAAAGAACTCAAGAAACTAGACATCAAAGTACTGAACAGTCCAATTAAAAAATGGGCTAAAGAGCTAAACAGAGAATTCACAAAACAAGAACTACAAATGGCTGAAAGACATTTAAAGAAATGCTCAACATCCTTAATCATCAGAGAATTGCAAATCAAAATGACTCTGAGATACCACCTTACACCTGTTAGAATGGCTACGATCAAAAACACCAATGACAACCAATGTTGGAGAGGATGTAGAGCAAAGGGAACACTCCTCCACTGTTGGTGGGAATGTAAACTTGTACAACCACTGTGGAAATCAGTATGGCGGTTTCTCAGAAAATTAGGAATCAAACTACCTCAAGACCCAGCCATCCCACTCTTGGGCATATACCCAAGGAATGCTGATTCATACCATAAAGATACATGATCAGCTATGTTCATAGCAGCACTATTTGTAATAGCCAGAACCTGGAAACAACCTAGATGCCCATCAGCGGAAGAATGGATGAAAAAAATGTCGTACATATACACAATGGAGTACTACTCAGCAGAGAAAAAACAATGAAAGCATGAAATTTGCAGGCAAATGGATGGAACTAGAAAAAATCATCCTGAGTGAGGTAACCCAAACCCAGAAAGACAGTTATGGTATGTACTCACTCATAGGTGGATTCTAGATATAAAATAAAGAACAATCAGACCACAACCCATAGAACCATAGAGGCTATATATATAGCATGGAGGTCCCTAGGACGACTGTGGCTTATAATAAATTTCAGTTTTACTCAATTATTGAAAAAAATAGTCAAATGAATGGAAACACATGAACTATGAATCAAAGGCTGAGGGGCCCCCAGCTGGATCAGGCCCTCTGAACAGTTGATTGGCTTGATCAGGTTGGGAGGCAACTAGGCAGTGGGACCGAGTCCTGTGCTCATTGCATGAGTTGGCTGTTTGAAACCTGGAGCTTATGCAGGGACACTTGGCTCAGTCTGGGAGGAAGGGACTGGACCTCCCTGGACTGAGTCTACCAGGTTGATCGCAGTCCTCGGGGGGAGGACTTGTCCTGGAAGAGGTGGAATGGAGGGTAGGCTGGGGTAAGAGGAGGGGGGGGGGGGGGAGAATAGGGGAACCCATGGCTGATATGTAGAACTGAATGGTATTGTAAAATAATATATATATATATATATATATATATATATATATATATAAATAAAGAAAATACCTTGGCATACCATGAGGTCTCAATAAATGAAGGCTGTCTTTATTGTTCTCATTATCATCTTTATTGTTTTGGGATTAAGCAATAGACATTAGTATCCTCACCCCCAAACCCTTTGGGGCATATATTTATTAGCATGTAAGAGCTATATAATGGAACTTTGTAGGACTGAGTAGTTTAGCGATGTATGAAGCAGTTCCTTGTGATAGAATCTCAGCTCTGTGCATTAACTTCTCAGCTGCAATGCTGTTAGTTAAATCTTTCCCTTCAACATGTAAACAGCTTAATGATCTACATCAAAAGACAGGTTCTCTGTGAGTCCTTGACGTTCCTGTTAGAAATACTTCTGGCATCTTTGAGAACCTCTGTCTTTTATGTGCCATAGTTTTTAAAGATCAACAGGTGAGTAATTAATAAAAAATGCTACTTCTTTGGAATTCAGAAGATTTGAAATAATTTCTCTCTTGAGGAATATCTTCAGAACATAAATGCAAAAACCTATCTCATTTTCTTCCGCATGCTTGTATCGCTTGGTTGCAGATTAGAAATAGCAAAGGTATGAAGAAAGGACAGACATGTGTCAGGTGGTCTGCTGTCCTCTCTGATGCAAACACATCTCTTTCAATATCCACACATAGACCAGAGGAAGGCTTTGCCATCCCTCTGAGTCTCAACCAGGGAAGGCTTTGCCATTTCCATGAGGCTGGGGAATTGGGGTCCTTGACATTACTATGTTCATATTTACTCAAGATTTCACTCCTTATAATTTTCTTCCTTTAGAAATGTTGAAAGCTGTAAGTTACAGTGAGAACTTGAGTTGTACTTTTTTCATTCCAAAAGAATTATACACCTGTTTTAATAACATTTTTTAAGTTTTTCCCAGATGGTAAAAATATTAGGCTAATAATTATTCTAATTAAGTTTTCTTGAAATATGTGTAAAATCTGTATATTAATGACCTTAGAGAATGTCAAATGCATCACATTTTCATAGAATTCTGAATGTATATTACTTTATATGAACATCAATTTAGTCCTAAAAAGGAGGCAATTCTATGAAAATTTATCCAATCTGAATTATGAGTTTTGATCAAAAGCCTTCTAAAATACTCCAAGGAAAGAACTGAACTAACTCATCATGGCCTTCATACAGGTGCTGTGCTTGGCCTTCCTATTGTGTCCTTACCTCTAGGGTAGATACTGTCATCTTCATTTTAAAGATAAGGAACCTACCTCAGTGAGGAGAAGCTGCCTTGCTCAAGGCACATGTGCAATAATGGAATGTCAGGCCTGATGGCTCCCATCACACCACATTGTCTTTCACACAGAAAGAAAACCCACATGCATTTGTTTCTCTCTGTCCTGTTCCACCTACACTTTCTGCTTGTAAGTATCTTAGTTCTTTTTTTATGAAATCATAAATTTTATTTTATTTTCTTTTTTATTAAGAGATTTTTTTTCTATTCGTTTTACATTTCAACCAGATTCACCTGTCCTCCCTCCTCCCACCCACCAGCCTTCTCCTCAACCCACCCCCCATTCCCACCTCTTCCAAGGCAAGGTCTCTCCTGGGGAGTCAGCAAAGCCTGGTATATTCAGATGAGGCAGGTCCAGGCCCCTCCTCCCTACACCAAGGCTGAACAAAGTGTCTCAACATAGGCGCTAGGCTCCAAAAAGCTGACTCATGAACTAAGGACAGGTCCAGGTTCCACTGCCTGGGGGCCCCCTAAACAATTCAAGCTAAACAACTGTCTCACTGATCCAGAGGGCCTGTTCCAGTACCATGGGGGCTCTCAGCTATTGGTCCACAGTTCATGTGCCTCCACTAGTTTGGCTAGTTGTCTCTGTACTTTTTCTGGTCATGGTCTCGATATCTCTTAGTTCTTAAAGAAATGCAAACCATTTTTTTCTCAAAAGCAATAATAGCTCTTTGTGGTTCTCATTTCACATAAACTGACAGAGCTGCTCATGAGTCTTCTGTGGAATCTCCGTGTACACAGTGCCCACAAGCATCCTGATAGCATCAGTGAAGTCATTCTTCTCAAGGCATATTGTCATCAGTAGATTTGGCTGTGTAATTACTTAGTAAATTATTTTTCTTGGTCAATATTTGTTTTTCTTCGAAGTCAAATTCTTCCAGCTACGTTGTCTTTGGGCAGGGACACTGAATGAAGATAATCAGACAAAGGAGACTGATCTCTGCACACAAGGCATTGCATGGCAAATGACTCTCAATCTTTTTTAATGGTTTATTTTTTTGAGTTTTATTTCTTTCTTTTTGCTTAATAGACTTCTTTTTCTGATGGAAGTTTCAAGGTAAGTCAAGACTCTACAGTGTTTTCCTTTTCTATTTATTTAAATACAACCCATGGATTTTATTAGAATTCAATTTTACCTTCTCTTTAATGAGCTATTAATATCTGAAAATTTATTGAACAGAATCTTGAAATGTGGTGTTTAGAGAGTGTTTGAGGTAGGATGCTAAATATCTGGTTCAAAGACGATGTTTCTTGCAAATAACTCAGAATAAAATCCTAGACTCTTAGCTAAACTGCATGTTTCTGGAGCTAGAGGAAGCAAATCCTCTTTACTATATTATGACAAAAGTGAAGTGTCTATGACAACAGACACTATAATGCTCAGTCTCTACAGTAACAAAACACTTTGGTTCTGAATTGATATAAGTGTGCATGTGAATCATGGCCCTATAAAAGAATATTTTTCATTGTTAATCTTCACTGGGTGCTGCTAGTATGTCTGTCCAGCTATTAAAGAATATCATAGCCTGCTATTAAGAATAAATTTGAGTCATAAAGAGTTGAAGATATTTATTTGTATCTCTGATGAAGCAATTGTGTTCTTTAAAAGTAGCAGGCCAACATAAAACACTCTATGTGTACCTTATTCCAAAGAACTTAAGCCGTATCTTTCCCTTTGGTGTGGGTGTTAGTGCCTGGAATGCCTAAAGACAAAGACCCAACACCTGTGTTCAGTGAAGGGCTTCCTGGAGCATTTCTTCAGTAAAGCAAGGTTGAATATAGTTCTGTATTTTTTTATTATTATTTTATTTTATTTTACAATACTATTCAGTTCTACATAACAGCCAGATTCCCTTGTTCTCCCCCTTCCTGCCCCTCCTTCACCCAGCCCACCCCCCATTCCCATCTCCTCCAGGGCAAGGCCTCCCCCAATTGACTCAGTCCAGGTAGGTCCAGTACCCTCCTCCCAGATTGAGCCAAGCATCCCTGCATAAGTCCCAGGTTTCAAACTGCTAACTCATGCAATAAGCCCAGGACCTGGTACCACTGCCTAGATGCCTCCAAAACAGATCAAGCCAATCAACTGTCTCACCTATTCAGAGGACCTGATCCAGTTGGGGGCCCCTCAGCCTTTGGTTCATAGTTCATGTGTTTCCATTCATTTGGATATTTCTCCCTGTGCTTTATCCATCCTTGGTTTCATCAATTCTTGGACATACAAACCCTCCTCTTTCTCGCTAATTATACTCCCGGTGCTCCACCAGGGGCCTAGCCGTGGATGTCTGCATCAAGATTCCTCAGTCCTTGGATAGGGTTTCTGACACAACTATTAGGGTGTTTGGACATCCCATCACCAGAGTAGGTCAGTCCCTGCTGTCTCTCAGCCATTGCCAGCAGTCTTTTGTGGAAGTAATTTTGTGGATTTCTGTGGGCCTCTTTAGCACTTTGTTTCTTCCTTTTCTCATGTGGTCTTCATTTACCAAGGTCTCCTATTCCTTGTTCTCCCTTTCTGTTCTTGATCCAGCTTGGACCTCCCGCTCTCTTTCCCTAGACACTCGCACTTCATTGCTCCCACTCATATCCAGGTTGTTCATGTGGATCTCAGCCATTTCTCCATCATTGGGCAATCCTCGTGTCTTTCTTGGGGTCCTGTTTTCCAGGTAGCCTCCCTGGTGATGTGAGTAGCAGTCCAGTCATCCTTGTTCCACATCTAGTATCCTCTTATGAGTGAGTACATACCATATTTGTATTTCTGAGTCTGGGTTACGTCACTCAGGATGATTTTTCTAGATCCATCCATTTGCCTGCAAACCTCATGATGTCATTGTTTTTCTCTGCTGAGTAGTATTCCACTGTGTATATGTGCCACAATTTATTTATCCATTCTTCAGTTGAAGGGCATCTAGGTTGTTTCCAGGTTTTGGCTATTACAAACAATGCTGATATAAACATAGCTGAGAAAGTGCTCTTGTGGTAATATTGAGAATTTCTTGGGTATATGCCCAAGAGTGATATAGCAAGATCTTGGGGGAGATTGATTCCCAATTTTCTAAGAAAGCACAATATTGATTTCCAAAGTGGTTGTACAAGCTTGCATTCCCACCAGCAGTGGAGGAGAGTTCCCCTAGTTCCAGATCCTCTCCAGCATAAAGTGTCTTCAGTGTTTTTGATCTTAGCCATTCTGACAGGTATAAGGTGGTATCTCAGAGTTGTTTTGATTTGCATTTCCCTGATGATTAGGGATGTTGAGCAATTCCTTAAATGTCTTTCAGCCATTTGAGTTTCCTCTGTTGAGAATTCTCTGTTTAGTTCTAAAGCCCATTTCTCAATTGGACTGTTGGTTGTTTTGATGTCTACTTTCTTGAGTTCCTTGTATATTCTGGATATCAGTCCTCTGTCAGATGTGGGGTTGGTGAAGACCTTTTTCTATTCTGTAGGCTGTCGCTTTGCCTTGTTGACCGTATCCTTTACTCTACAAAAGCTTCTCAGTTTCAAGAGGTCCCATTGATTGATTGTTTCTCTCAATGTCTGTGCTACTGGTGTTATATTTAGGAAGTGATCTCCTATGCCAATGTGTTCAAGACTACTTCCTACTTTCTCTTCTAGCAGGTTCAGAGTAGCTGGATTTATGTTGAGGTCCTTGATCCACTTGGACTTAAGTTTTGTGCACGGTAAAAGATATGGATCTATTTGCAGCCTTCTACACGTTGATATCCAGTTATGCCAGCACCATTTATTTGTTGAAGATGCTTTCTTTTTTCCATTGTACACTTTTGGCTTCTTTGTCAAAAATTTTATGTTCATAGGTGTGTGCATTAATGTCAGGGTCTTCAATTCGACTCTATTGGTCTACATGTCGGTTTTTATGCCAATACCAAGCTGTTTTTATCACTGTAGCTCTATAGTAGAGCTTGAAGTCAGGGATTGTGATGCCTCCAGAGGTTTTTTAATTGTACAGGATTCTTTTGACTATCCTGGGTTTTTTGTTTTTCCAAATGAAGTTGAGTATTATTCTTTCCAGGTCTGTGAAGAATTGTGTTGGTATTTTGATGGGGATTGCATTGAATCTGTAAATTGCTTTTGGTAAGATTGCCATTTTTACTATGTTAACCCTGCCTTTCCATGAGCATGGGAGATCTTTCCATTTTCTGACATCTTCTTCAATTTCTTTTTTCAGGGACTTAAAGTTCTTGTCATATAGGTCCTTCACTTGCTTGGTTAGTGTTACCCCAAGGTATTTTATGTCATTTTTGGCTATTGTAAAGGGTAATGTATCTCTAATTGCCTTCTCAGCTTCTTTGTCCATTGTATATAGGAGGGCTACTGATATTTTTGAGTTGATCTTCTATCCTGCTGTGTTGCTGAAGGTGTTTATAAGCTTTATCAGTTCCTGGGTGGAATCTTTGGGGTCACTCAAGTATACTATCATGTCATCTGCAAATAGGGAAAGCTTGACTTTTTCCTTTCCAATTTGTATCCCCTTAATCTCCTTATGTTGTCTTATTGCTCTGGCTAGAACTTCAAGTACTATATTGAATAAGTATGGGGAGAGTGGACAGCCTTGCCTTGATCCTGATTTTAGTGGAATTGCTTTGAGTTCCTCTCCATTTAATTTGATGTTGGCTGTTGGCTTGCTGTAAATTGCCTTTATTATGTTTAGGTATGTTCCCTGTATTCCTGATCGTTCCAAGACTTTTATCATGAAGGGGTGTTGGATTTTGTCAAATGCCTTTTCTGCATCTAGTGAGATGATCATGTGGTTTTTTTCTTCCAGTTTGTTTATGTGGTGTATTACATTGATGGACTTTCATATGTTGAACCACCCTTGCATCCCTGGGATGAAGCCTACTTGATCATGGTGGATAATTGTTCTGATGTGTTCTTGGAGTCTGTTTGCCAGTATTTTATTGAGTATTTTTTGCATCAATGTTCATGAGGGAGATCGGTCTGTAGTTCTCTTTCTTTGTTGCATCCTTGTTTGGTTTAGGAATCAGGGTAATTGTAGCCTCATAGAAGGAGTTTGGTAATGTTCCTTCTGTTTCTATTATGTGGAACAATTTAGAGAGTATTGGTATTAACTCTTCTTTGAAGATCTGGTAGAAATCTGCGCTGAAACCATCTGGTCCTGGGCTTTTTTTGGTTGTGAGACTTTTAATAACTGTTTCTATTTCCTTAGGGGGTTATTGGACTATTTAAATATTTTATCTGGTCTTGATTTAACTTAGATATGTGGTACCTATCCAGAAAAATGTCCATTTCTTTTAGGTTTTCCAGTTTTGTGGAGTAGAGGTTTCTGAAGTATGACCTGATGATTCTCTGGATTTCCTCAATGTTTGTTTTTATGCCCCCCTTTTCATTTCTGATTTTGTTGATTTGGATTCTCTCTCTCTGGTCTTTTGGTTAGTTTGGATAAGGGCTTGTCTATCTTGTTGGTTTTCTCAAAGAACCAACTCTTTGTTTCATTAATTTTTTTGTATTATTCTCTTAGTTTCTATTTTATTAATTTCACCTCTCACTTTGATAATTTCTTGGCATCTATTCTTCCTGGGAGACTTTGCTTCTTCTTGTTCTAGTGCTTTCAGGTGTGCTGTTAATTCACTAGTGTGAGATTTCTCCAACTTCTTTATGTGGGCATTTAGTGCTATGAATTTCCCTCTTAGCACTGCTTTCATAGTGTCCCATAAGTTTGGGTATGTGGTGTCTTCATTTTCATTGATCTATAGGAAGTCTTTAATTTCTTTCTTTATTTCTTCCTTAACCCATTGGTGATTCAGTTGAACATTATTCAGTTTCCACGAGATTGTAGGTTTTCTGTAGTTTTTGTTGTTGTTGAAATCTATCTTTAAACCATGGTGGTCAGATAGAACACAGGAGATTATTCCAATTGTTTTGTATCTGTTGAGATTTGCCTGTGGCCAAGTATGTGGTCTATTTTAGAGAAAGTTCCATGGGGTGATGAGAAGAAGGTATATTCTTTTTTGTTAGGATGAAATGTTCTGTAGATATCTATTTGGTCCAATTGGGTATGTGGTGTCTTCATTTTCGTTGATCTCTAGGAAGTCTTTAATTTCTTTAAAGTTAAGTCCTTTAATTTCTCTGTTAAGTTTCGATTTGGAAGACCTGTCCAGTGGTGAAAATGGGGTATTTAGAGCTCCCACTATTAATGTGTGGAGTTTTATATGTGGTTTAAGCTTTAGTAATGTTTCTTTTACATATGTGGGTGCCCTTATGTTTAGGGCATAAATGTTCAGAATTGAAACTTCATCTTGGTGGATCTTTCCTGTCATGAGTATGTAATGCCCTTCTTGATCTCTTTTGACTGATTTTAGTTTGAAGTCTATTTTGTTGGACATCAGGATGGCTACACCTGGTTGTTTCTTAAGACCATTTGATTGGAAAGTCTTTTCCCAACCTTTTATTCTTAGTAAGTGTCTGTCTTTGAATTTGAGATGTGTTTCTTGTATGCAGCAGAAAGATGGGTCCTGCTTTTGTATCCATTCTGTAAGCCTATGTCTTTTTATAGGTGAATTAAGTTCATTGATAGTAAGGGATATTAATGACCAGTGATTGTTCATCCCTGCTATTTTTGGTGGTAGCGTGTGTGTACTTCTCTTCTTTGGGGTTTATTGCTGTGGCTTTTTCTATTGCCTGTGTTTTCGACTGTGTATCTGACTTCCTTCGGTTGGAATTTTCCTTCTAGTGCTTTCTGTAGGGCTGGGTTTGTGGATAAGTATTGTTTAAATCTGGCTTTGTCTTGGAATGTCTTGTTCCTTCCATCTATGATGATTGAAAGTTTTGCTGGGTATATTAGTCTGGGCTGACATCCATGGTCTCTTAGTGACTGCATTACATCTGTCCAGGTCCTTCTGGCTTTCAAAGTCTCCATTGAGAAATAGGGTGTTATTCTGATGGGTTTGCCTTTATAGGTTACTTGGCCTTTTTCCTTTGCTGCTCTTAATAGTCTTTCTTTATTCTGTACATTAGTTGTTTAATTATTATGTGTTGAGGGGACTTTTTTGGGCATCTAGTCTCTTTGGTGTTCTATAGGCTTCGTGTATCTTCATAGGCATTTCCTTCTTTATGTTGAGAAAGTTTTCTTCTATGATTTTGTTGAATATATTTTCTGTGCCTTTGAGTTGGTATTCTTCACCTTCTTCTATCCCTTTAATTCATAGGTTTGGTCTTTTCATGGTGTCCCAAATTTCTTGGACATTTTGGTTCATGACTTTGTTGGCTTTAGTGTTTTCTTTGACTGATGAAACTATTTCTTCTACTGTATCTTCAATGCCAGAGATCCTCTCTTCCATCTCTTGCATTCTGTTGGTTATACTTGCATCTGAAGTTCCCAATCTCATACTCAGATTATCTATTTCCAGCATTCCTTCTGTTTGTGTCTTCTTCATTTTTTCTACTTCCCTTTTCAGGTCTTGGACTATTTCCTTTATTTGTTTCATTGCTTTTTCATGATTTTCTTTCATTACTTTATTGTTTTCTTCCAGAACTTTATTGTTTTCTTCTAATTTGTTTGCCCTTTCCTCTAGTTGTTTATAGCGTTCTTCCCATTTTTTTTTCTTTTTGTCTTTTCCTCTACACAAGCCTCTACCTTCTTCATGATGTTATCCATAAGGCTGTTTTCTTCTACTTCTTCCAATTTTTGATGTTCAGGTCTAGATGTTGGAGGCGGGCTAGGTTCTGGTGATGCTGTATTGCTTTTCATTTTGTTGTATGTACTTCTTTCTGCCTTGACATCTGCCTATCTCCTTGTGGTTTGTTCTTGGTCTTATCAGTGCACTTAGTTCAGACAGAGCTGACAGATTCAGGAAGTCTCTCTCTCTTTTCCAGATGGGAGCTCTCTTGTCTAAATGGGAACTCCAGGGCAGGATGGAAGCTCTTATCTGGACGGGCAGTCTGGGGCAGGATGGGAGCTTTTGTCCAGACAGGAAGTCTGGGGTAGGATAGGTGCTCTTGTCCAGAAGGGAAGTCTGGGGCAGGATGTGCATTCTTGTCCAGAAGGGAAGTCCAGGGCAGAATGGGAGCCCTCTCTGGTCCAGATGGGAAGTCCAGGGCAGGATGGGAGCTGAAGGCCGGTCTCTAAGTCCCAAGAAGTGGCTGGGGTCTTCTGCAGACGGCCGTGGAGGCAGGGTGTGGAGATCGCAGGGGCTGCTGGGGGGGGGGGTTGGAGGAGGGGATCCTTCCCTGTGGGGCTAGAAGGGGACCTGCCTGGTGGCCAGAACCTGGGGCCAAGTTGGGCAGGTCTTCCCAGTAGTGGCTGGTGCCCAGGGATCGGGTCTGGGCTGGGCCTGGGTACTCACCTCTGATCCAGAAGGGAATTCGGGGGCAGGATGGGAGCTGGGGGCCAGTCTGTAAGTCTCAGGAAGTGCCTGGGGTCTCAGGCAGATGGGCATGGGGGCATGGTGTGGAGATTGCAGGGGCTGCCGGGGGGGCTTGGAGAAGGGGATCCTTCCCAGTGGGGTTAAAAGGGGACCTGCCCGGTGGCCAGAACCTGGGGCCAAACTGGGCAGGTCTTCCCAGGAGTGGCTGGTGCCCAGGGATGGGGTCCGGGTTGGGCCCGGATACTCACCTCTGGTCCAAAAGTAGTTCTGTATCTTTATAAACTTCCTCAATCACCAACATTTTTGTAATATTTATTCTAAAAGGACAACTTAATGCTGTGTTATAGAACAAGGCCATGCAGGAACCACAAACTTCCATGGGATTACAGCAATCCTGAGTAACATCAGGGTATATGAATTAGAATGTTGTATTGTAATCTCATGTTTTTCTGTTGAAGTCCAAATAAATTTTTATTAATAGCAGATATACTACTTGTTCTATTAATTGGAGCTCTCTTTTGTATTGTATGATTAGAGACACTACGTCGAAAAGGCCTAGGCAAATATCCTTTTGACTCAATTGGCATATGGGATTATAGGTATGTACCATCACACCTCTGCAAAATTTACCTAGAAATGCTTAGGTTCTGCTCTTTGTATTTTATTATTTCTTATTTTTCTACTGAAAATATAACTGAGATAAAATTTTAAAAAAAGGTAAGAGTTTTACCTATGTATCAAGATTATTGTTTTAAAATCACATTATAATCATGGAATGGTTTTTGTTTTGCTGATTGAGGAAGTGATCACATCCTGTCTCAAATCTCCATCTCATTCCTTAATAAATTGGGTAATAATATCAGTAACAATGAAGGGCATGAAAAATTAGCATCCTTCCAAAAAGAGATTTAAATCCGTTCTTTCATATCACCTTCAAGTAATCACCTAAGCCAACCTCTTCTGAGACTTTTTGTGAAGTTAACTCTTGGGGTTTTCTGTTTCTTTTTTTTTTAATTTTAATTTTTTCATTTTACATACCAACAGTTCCCCCTCCCTCCCCTTCTCCCACTATGCCCACAAGCTCTCCCCACCTTACTCCCCATCCACTCCTCATAGGTGATAAGGCCTCCTTTGGGGAGTCAACATAGGCAGGACCTGTGTTGGGACAGGACCAAGCCCCTCTCCACTGCATCAAGGCTGAGCAAGACTAGTGACTACCCTAATTGTGATCATAGAACCTACATCCAGTGACTGATGAAAGCAGATGTAGAGACTCACAGCCAAGCACTTAGTAGAGCTCCTGGAGTTCAGTTGAAGAGAAGGGAGAAGGAGGAGGGATTATAGGAGCAAGGGGTTCAAGATCATGATGGGGAAAACCACAAGGACAGCCAACCCGAGGTAGTGAGAGCTCACTGGACCGACAGCTGGGGAGCCTGCATGGGACCAAACTGGGACCTTTGAATGTGGATGACAGTTGTGTGGCTTGGTCAGTTTGTGTGGGCCCTAGTAGAGGGACCAGGACTTATTCCAGGTACATGAAATGACTTTTTAGTGCCCAATCCAACAACTTGATTGGATTAAGATTCATCTAAGAGATCAGTGAAACACTATTCTGGTTGTGTCTGCAATGGAATTTTAAGACTCCATTAGGTCATCAGGACTTTGATATAATGATGGTTTAATCCATGCGTTGATTCAAATTTGGATAGGCATATGAGAGATTGATGGAAGGTAGAAGCTGCTTGGGAGAACAGGTCACTGAGGAGGAATGGTCTTGGCTGCTGTATGTTGTCATAAACCTTTCCTGCTATGGTTCTGATTGCTTTCTGTTTTTGTTTTATTATTGTTGATTTTTGTTTGATTTTGAGACAGGGTCTTACGTAGGCCAGGCCTTGAATTCCTGATCCTTCTGTTTCTACCTCCAATGTGTTGGGATTATCCAATCCCCTGCTCCTGTTTATTCTGCTTCTCTATTCTTCTTGGCCAGCATGTGGCCTGGTTCTCTTTGCTGTCCCATCAGAATGGGTCGACATCTCTGAAACTATAAGCAAAATAAACTTCCTCCATTTAGTTGTTAATATCAATGGTTTTGGTCCCAGGCAAGCACAAAGAACTAATGCATTTATCCATATTTCCCTCCTCCTTCCCTATACATACCTTGAAAATGAAAATGGGAAGAAGTCAGCAGTTTACAAAGCCCAGTTTTAAACTGATGCTACAAGTTTCAAGGGATCATGACCTCAGGCAGTTCTCTGTCTGTCTCAGCTACTAAAGTGGACTGTTTCAATGTAAAATATCTGACCACCTTCAATAAGCTGCTATTTGAAAGTATGCAATTATTTCAATGCCAAAAGCAACTTATTGCATAACCCTAAGCCACTCTGAGTTAGACCTCAGTTGTTGAATTTCCATGTAAGCATTACGATTAGGGAGATTTAGGTACTGCAGAGAGCTCACTTTTGCAGCTTGTAGTCAAAGGCTTTGCTGCCATTGAGAGGCAATTTAAGGATGCTAGTGCAGAGTTTTTGATGAAGTCAATTGAACACGAGATTGTTTTCAAAGAACAATGTGTAAAACAAACACAACACATGTAATTGCTGTTAAGATTAAGGATTTTCTTATGATGGTAATTGGTTTGTTTAGAAAGCACAATCTCTTTGCTGTGAAGCATCAATTAAGAGTACAATCATGGCAGTGAGTTTCAGGTGACATTTTCTATGGTTACATTGCAAAAGAGATACTGATGAACATGTTTAGATATATTTACTTACTTTTCTAAGCCAAAATAGCAGTGTGTACTATTGGCAGACTTATAAGATAAAATTATACATATAGTCTTCTTCTGAATGAAGTGTGTTGAATGAAACTGTAATTGACAGGGGAGCTCATATTAACAATCATTCAACAACACCCCTCCCAGGTATTTTGCAGAGACAAATCACAAATCATTTCAGTGCTTTTATTATTTTTTCTTCTATAGCCTAATGAGATAAAATCATAGATAATAATAATTTCTAATAAATTAGTTTTGCACAGAGAATCTACATAAGCAGGTATTGTGACGCCATGAAGAATTAGTGATCTGAGAGTTGAGACTAAATTGGGTCAATGTCATGAACACAGATGCCTCTGAAAGTACCTGGGCACCTGCTTTGCTAATTGCCTGATTACAGCAGCCACTGAGGGCCCAGTGTTTCCCAACATGCTGTCCTAGCACAAGTACTATGGATTCCCGGTTGAGGAGGAGTAAGTGTGAGAATGTAAGAAGAACAGAATGATGAGAGAACCAAACATATATACTGGGAAGAGTATAGGAAATGACTGATCAGAAAAGTGTAGTGTCAAATATGAGAAATAGGACGATAGGTTTTCTTGCTCTTGACTGTGGCATTAGCACAGTGACAACCTATAAGGCATTGATATGATTCTAACAAGCCAGTGTCTGCCAAGAAGTAAGACAATGTGGGGTGCCAACTATAACATGGGCATACCCAAAGAGAGAGATGAGCAAACGTGAGAGATTCTAGCCCTCTCATGCCCTATCTGAGGACTAGCAAGAGAGAAAGAAGGAGAAGAATCACCTAATGTGAAGCTTGTTCAGATTTGGCAGAATTAGCTGCTCTGACTCAGTACAGAGCACTGCATGGAGGCCAGTAGTTGAAAGAGAAAGGGCACAAGGATCAACCAAGGTGTACTTAGTGAGAATTGAGCTGATGTCTCTCTGCCCTTTGGAGGAACTCATCATTGATTCACCTTTCCCTGTTTCCTGACTCAGCAATAGAAGAAATACAGGAATAATACAGCATCCATTTGTCTGAAGAATATTTGCAGTGTGTGTGTGCAGATCAAAATCAGCACAAGAACCCCACCAGTACACATATATTCAAACAAATGAAATCAGAATATAAAAGAGACACCTGAATTCCTGTGTTCATTGCAGCACTCTTCGAGATAACTGTGCTATGGAGTCAACTGAGGTACCCTGCAACAGGTAAATGGATAAACAAAATGTGACATACATACAATGGAGTAATATTCTTATTTAAGATGAGAATGAACTCCTGTCACTGTGGCTGTATGGGTGGCACTGGAAAACCTAATATTCAATGAAACAAGTCAAATGCCAAAAGACAAATCCTACATGCTACCTCTCAAATGTATGAACTAAAATAAGCTGACTACACAGAAGTAGAGTAGGATAATGGTTATGAAAGGCAGAGGAGTACAGAGAGATGAGAACAGGAAGGACTGATAAAGCTTATAAAAGTACAGCTTTTTAAGAAGGATTCCTTTTAATGCATGAATAGAGACATGGCTATATACAAGTGTTACCCTCCCAAAGTGTTCAGTGTATAGTATCCTCAACTTATACTTTCATTAACTTATGTGGTGGTCTGAATAAGATGCTCCCATCATCTCAGGCATTTAATCCTTGGTTCCCAATTGGTTGTGCTGTCTGGGACAGATATGGTCTTACTGGAGGAAGTATATCACAAGGAACAAGCTTTGAGGTTTCAAAGACTCATAATAGTCCCAGCTTATGCTCTGCTTTATGCTTGTGATTTGAAGATGTGAATTCTCAGCTTCCTGTTCCTGCCACTTCCCCCATCAAGAAGGACCGTTATCCTTCTGGAAAGTATAACCATAAGCAAAGTAAACCATGCTTTTTGTAAGTTACCTTGGCCATGATGTTTTGCCACAGCATTAGAAAAGTAGCTAAATGCAAACTGAAAATACAGAACATGTATTTAACTCAACTAATCTGCTGGAAGGGCATGGTTTAGACACAAAACATACTTCAATGTACCCACCATTTTCCTTCTTGTTCATTTAGATGCTTCGGGGTTATTTAGCTGAGAGACAGTGTTAGCTTTGCATCACTAGCACAATGAAAATAATCCCCCCTGAAATGCACCATTTCTTCTGAGTCTATATAGTTTCCACACCATTGTAAAGTTAGGGAAAAAAGTAAGCAGTACCATTTTGAAGCTGTCGATAACAGTAAAGGCAAACATTCAGTGAGGACTAACAAGAGGGTGTATCAAATGGGTACAATGATAATGGAAAGAGGACAAACTCTAAACCAGGGCAGTGAGCACAAACTTTAGCAGGATCAGCAGCTGCTTTCCCATGGAAAAATGAGCTTAGGAGGATATTCTTTTCTGTAAAGAAAAGCATTTCAAGTAACCTTCTGACCTTTCCAGAGATCATAGTATTGACCTGCTATCCTTCAGAAAAGTGCTTTGAGTTTCTGCTTTTAATTTTTTTCTGTAATGATTTCTTCAAACCATCCACCTCACCACACACTCCTTTTTACTACACTCTCATTTAGTCAGCATGTGCTGCAGAGAGAACTCCATGAGGTCACAGGGATCAGAACTGGGGCCACTGCTCTAGAGAGGTGACTGCAGAGATAAGTTCAAAATACAGCAGGTCTCAAGTTACATGCTGTGTCTGTCAGTGACCTAAAAATATCCTCTGAGGCACAATACAAGGAAAATGTGTCTACAGAATCCTCTTGATGTTACTGGAGTTAATTTTCCTGAGCGTATCCAGACAAGTGTGCTCCTCAAACATATGACTGTTCACTGTACTGTCCACTGTTTATCTCAGAGCCAGTACTGATTCAAACACTATTTCAGGGACAGGTAAAGTCCCACAGACTCCCCTTAAGGAAGTATGGTACTGAAAGAAAAGAATGCTGCAGAGAAGTCCCTTCAGAACAAGTACTTTCTTCCTACACTTATTTTTAGCAACAAAGATTCAATTTGCTTGAGGTGTTTAGGGACAGGAATTGACCCTATTTCTAGAACAAAGTGCAGCAATTTGACGACATAGTTCTAAAGGAGCCATCTGAAGTTTTGCATAGTAGATATAATTTATCATTTCTCCTTGTCCTGTAATTATAGAATTAATAAAGAAGACACTTCCTCTGAGTATTTGATATATTAGGGCACTGAATCTGTCCTGATGTTTGAGAAATTATTCTGCCCTGCTTTGGAACAGCATCAGAAGCACCAGATCTACAGTGAGCTGTGCTCACCATTAACTGAGATACTGAGGCATAATAATTGGGGTTATTATCCTTGCATACAATTTTGCATTCAGAGAGCACAATATGGATTTCAGTTCAGTATAAAAGGCGGGCTTCCTGATGTCTGAAATCAATGGATGTCAAAAGAGCCTAGACATTGGGTGATGGGCATGAATAATTGAAGACTGACTTGTTAACTGCAGAAGTGAAGCTGGCTGCACAGAGAGAAGCATTGTCAATTGCCAGCAATTTACTATGTTTTTGAAAACCACAGGCAGCAATTTACAGAAAAGATTAGGCCAGTTACTGTATGCGTGTGGCATTTTCTTGATTTAAGACGTCAATCTGGAAAGCTGTAAACTGACAGCTGGAGTTGGGAATGAGGTTATAAAGTTTATCGAGGAACTGCTTTTCCCTGAGAATGCCTATATTTCTATGTGGGAGGCCCCTGAGCCCACATCCCCTGCTGAGCCTAGCTGGTGTATGCAGATGAGCATTGTCACAGAAGGGTGATGTATTCTCTCTCAGAACCATTAAGCACCTTTGCAACACTAGGTGTTCTAATGCACCACATTTATGAGGTGGAGGTGTGAAGCTTTTATTTCTTGGAAAAGAAATCACTGTCCATATTTCTTCAATCCTGTGCCATCGTGGGGGGTATCATCACTTGCACCCCGCATCACAAGCCTACTTGGCAGTTCTTCATAAGAAAATGATTAAAGGAAAATCCCCTTTTTATTAGTGTAATTTCTTTCCATTTATTCTCCCCATTGGTGTTAAGTCAGTAAAAATAATTTCTTCATATTGAATTTCTTCATGCTTGAAAGTAGGTTCAGCCCTCCAGAGAATTTGTAACCCTGGGGATAGTAAAGGATGATTGCTGCTGGATGAATATTCATGAGCTGCAGCATCTCATAATTTACACACAATAAAGTGTGGCCTATAATGAATCGTTGTTTGGAGCTTTCTGAAAATGGACCTCTGATGTACTTTGAAATCAGTTTACAATGATTTAATTTGTCATCTTTTCTAGTGATTTTTAGCAAGCTTATATCTTACAGGTCTAAGTTGTAATTGTTCTTCCTGATCTAAAATTGCTTGTGTCAATGCCCTTCTTAAAAATTGAATTTAGCTCTCCATGAGGAACAAGTCAAAAACTTGAGCATGTGTCATCATTACCTATTAAATCCATCAGAAAGCAGAGACATACATGTTAAGTTACAGACCCTCTAGCTGTATTCTCCCTCCCTAAAATCAGGCTGCGTTTCCTGTAGAGTTGGTAAGCAAAGCATGCTGTGGCCTGCAGCACTTCTCTTTCCCTTAAAGCCCCCAGTAAGCCAGATACCCACACACCCAGACCCAAAGATGGCTTTACTTCCTGCGTTTACGAATTTGGCATCCTCTGGGTCATATGTCTTGGAACATGTCTCACAGCCTCCCGAAACATAAAAGAGCAAGGGATACCCTTTGTGTTTTGGGACTGAAGTACCTTTTCCTTTGGTACCCATCCTGGCTTCCTGTGTCCTTAATTCTTTAATCTACTAATAAGGCTCCTCTGGACAACAATATAAGTCAGCTCCTTTCTACTAATTCTGTAATCGTCTCTTGTTATTATTTAAAACAAAATGCCCACTCTCACTTTTTTCTTTTACTCATCACTTGGGTCTAGGAGCCTTTTTACAAGATGGTGGTCACTCTCCTGTTTGCTCTTATTGCTCCTCTCACAAAATTTTGTTCTCAAAACTGAGGGTGGGGGGACAAAAAGACCATTTGCTCAATTATTTTTGTCTCATGTCAAATATTAAAGGCAAAATGTAAATGTTTATTAATTAATCATATAGGACAAACATTGAACTGTTTAGTAAATCACAGTTAGTAGAAGAATATGATTCTTGCTTTATTTGCAAGTTTGTCATTAAATTATAGAAACTAATTAAATGAAAGTTCACACTAATGGAGCACTTTAAATACGTTATGTTCAAGAGTGACAGTTCTAGCATGGCTTGGCTGTCTTTAGGTTTTCCATATTGGATACACAATACTCTTCCCACTTCAAGCAGATACAATTCACCTGATAATTTTATAAGTGTTCCTCTGGAATGCCAATAGGCAATTTCTTTCAACTTTTCCAAGATGTTCTTCTTTATATAGTATTGGGCATTTGTAATTAAAGCCTGGAAGAATGAGATCCAATTACTTTAAGCCATACTATAAAAATAACAAATATTTTCCTAATTGTTTCATAAAGGAGTTTTGAAAACATCAGAAAATAAGTTTCTATGTCTGAAATCATGAGAGATTTTTGTTCTAAGCTATCTTGCTGCTTGGGTCAGCCTATAATGATTTCAACTTGATCTATTTTTTTACCCTTACAAGCTCCCTATTTTATTTTTCACTGGATTGTTGAAAACTCCACATACTCTATTAGGAGGATCAAACAGAGGCCATTTATTATTAGTTTGCATTTATATTGTATTTTCCTTCCAGTAGCTCTAGGTGTTTTACAGAACATGACAGCAGCCATCAAAACACTTTGTCAGGTATGTGAGGTAAGAAATAATGCTGTTGTAAATGTGCCAGAGGCATGTTACTTATTGGAAAATATCCACTTCTTATATGCTTTCTACAGAAAATCCTTTTAGAATTTTTGTTTCAAATGAGTTCTAACTCTCTTAAACATTTTCTTTTCTTGGTTTTCAAAACAAACATTTGTCCAAACAATTTATTGAGCATTTAGTCCACATTGGTGTTAATACAGTAGGAAAGGCTTCCTTGAGAATAAGGAAGGCTATCTCTCCTCAAGTGGGCCATAGCTCAGGGATGGGGTCAGGGGCATAGGTTCTGAAAAATCAAGGGCCCCCAAAGCCACCTGAGCCAGTGGCTTCTGAGCCTTTAACCTATTGAATCCAAATGATAAATTTCATAGATAAAAGAGAGCAAGTTTTTAGAAAGGAATTCAAATTATAGTTTCACAGATGAAAGCTTTTGAGAAAGCAAGCAGCTGTAGCAAGAGCAGGTCCCAAGAGATGAATTGAAAGTTTCCCATCTATAAGTTTTAAGGCCTTTCTGGGTACCTGCCTGGGAGGATGAGCTAGGAAGTGCAGTTGACCTATCAATGAAATGTTTATGCACCTCAGTTTCAGTGTTGGTCTCACAGTCAAGGTCTAAGAAGTGCTCAGGCTGTATAAGAGGAAAAGAAAGAGAGCAAGAAACCAGAGCAGGAAACAGAGCCCTCAAACACACCAACCTGGACAGAATCAAGGACATTTATAACTTATAGCCAAGGACAAGATCCTGAACTATGGCTTCTGACTTGAGATCCGTGTCTGCCCAGGTTCAGTCTCCTGTTCTCATCAGTTTTATTGCACATACAAGAAAAAAAAAGTAGGACAAGAAGGAAGTGAGTGACTTTAAGGCACTAGTTCTCAACCTGTGGGTCACGAACTCTTTGGGAGTCGAACAACCAACCCTTTCACAGGTGTCTCCTAGGACCATTAGAAAACACAGATATTTATATAATGATTCGTAACAGTAGCAAGATTACAGTTATAAAGTAGCAATGAAAATAATTTTATGGTTGGGGTGATCACAACATGAGGAATTACATTAAAGGGTTGCAATATTAGGAAGATTGAGAACCATTGTCCTAGAAGGACTCACATAAACTAAGAAAATGTATGGCTCAAGATTACAAGTTTGGCTATTACAAACAATGCTGATATGAACATAGCTGAGCAAGTGTTCTTGTGGTATGATTGAGCATTCCTTGGGTATATGCCTAAGAGTGGTATAGCTGGATCTTGGGGGAGATTGATTCCCAGTTTTCTAAGAAAGTGCCATATTGATTTCCAAAGTGGTGTACAAGCCTGCATTCCCACCAGCAGTGGAGGAGAGTTCCCCTAGCTCCACATCCTCTCCAGCATAAGGTGTCTTCAGTGTTTTTGATCTTAGCCATTCTGACAGGCATAAGGTGGTATCTCAGAGTTGTTTTGATTTGCATTTCCCTGATGATTAGGGATGTTGAGCAATTCCTTAAATGTCTTTCAGCCATTTGAGTTTCCTCTGTTGAGAATTCTCTGTTTAGTTCTATAGCCCATTTCTTAATTGGACTGTTGGGCATTTTGATGTCTAATTTCTTGAGTACTTTATATATTCTGGGTATCAGTCCTCTGTGAGATGTGGGGTTGGTGAAGACCTTTTTCCATTCTGTAGGCTGTTGCTTTGCCTTGTTGACCATATCCTTTGCTCTACAAAAGCTTCTCAGTTTCAAGAGGTCCCATTGATTGATTGTTTCTCTCAGTGTCTGTGCTACTGGTATTATATTTAGGAAGTGATCAAAACCTGGAAACAACCTAGATGCCCTTCAACTGAAGAATGGATAAATAAAATGTGGTACATATGCACAATGGAATACTACTCAGCAGAGAAAAACAATGACATCATGAGGTTTGCAGGCAAATGGATGGATCTAGAAAAAATCATCCTGAGTGAGGTAACCCAGACTCAGAAAGACAAACATGGTATGCACTCACTCATAGGAGGATAATAGATGGGGAACGAGGACTACTGGACTGCTACTCACATCACCAGCGTGGCTACCTGGAAAACAGGACCCCAAGAAAGACACGGGGATCGCCCAATGATAGAGAAATGGATGAGATCTACATGAACAACCTGGACATGAGTGGGGGTAATGAACGGCAAGGGTCAAGGGAAAGAGAGCTAGGGGGAGTGGGAGATCCCAGCAGGATCAAGAACAGAGAGGGAGAACAAGGAATAGGAGACCATAGTAAATGAAGACCACATGAGAAAAGGAAGAAGCAAAGTGCTAGAGAGGCCCACAGAAATCCACAAAAATACCCCCACAATAGACTGCTGGCAATGGTTGAGAGACAGCCCTAACTGACCTACTCTAGTGATGGGATGGCCAAACACCCTAATTGTCGTGCTAGAAACCCCATCCAACGACTGAGGGATCTGGAAGCAAAGATCCATGGCTAGGCCCCTGGTGGAGCTCCGGGAGTCTAATTAGCGAGAAAGGGGAGGGTTTATATGAGCAAGAATTGTTGAAACCAAGTTGGATAAAGCACAGGAACAAATATCCAAACGAATGGAAACACATGAACTATGAACCAACGGCTGAGGGGCCCTCAACTGGATCAGGCCCTCTGAATAAGTGAGACAGTTGATTGGCTTGATCTGTTTGGGAGGCATCCAGGCAGTGGGACCAGGTCCTGAGCTCATTGTATGAGTTGGCTGTTTGAAACCCGGGGCTTATGCAAGGTCACTAGGCTTGGCTTGGGAGGAGGGGACTGGATCTGCCTGGACTGAGTCTACCAGGTTGATCTCAGTCCTCAGGAGAGGCTTTGCCCTGGAGGAGGTGGGAATGGGAGGTGGGCTGGGGGGAAGGGGAGGGGGAAGAACAAGGAAATCTGTGACTGATATGTAGAACTGAATTGTATTGTAAAATAAAACAAACAAACAAACAAACAAACAAATAAATACATAAATAAATGAAAAAAAAATTACAAGTTTGTTATGAGGGATACAACTGAGAAACAACCATATGAAAGAGAGATGGGGAAAAATGGGGTCTTCATGCCCTCACCAGCCCAACATTTTATTCAAGAATTTTTTTAAAATTTGTTTTTAAAGTTTTTTTCAGTACATGTGTAATTTTAGGTATCTATACAAACATTAGATAGAAAGTATATTTGTCTTTCTGAGATTGGCTTAGTTTACCCAATTTGATTTTCTTTCCAGCTGCGTAATTTTCTTGTAGATGGCATTACTTCATTCGTTATGGCTGAAAAAAAAATCTCACATTTCCTTTACCCAATCTTCTATTGGTGGACAGCTGTGTTGGTTTCACAACTTAGTTATTGTGAATAGTGCTGTAATAAACAACATTATGTAAATATCTCTGTGTACATTGACTTAGAGTTCTTTGGGTGAATACTCAGGAATAGTACAGGTGAGACATGTGGAAGGTTGTGGTGATATACTGTGTACCCTAAAAAACTTTGCCTGAAGATCAAAGGACAGAACAAGCTACTAGATTAAATACAGAGGCCAAGCAGTGGTGGCACACACCTTTAATCCCAACACTTGAGGTCTCATTTCTTGCTTGGAAGTCACGGGCCTTTAATGCCAGCACTAAGAAGAAAGTGATATAGTGGGCAGAGAAAGGTATATAAGGTGTGAGGAGACAGGAACTAAGGCTTGTCAGCTAAGGAATCCCTCTTGGCTAGAGGTCTTTCTGCTAGAAAGCCCTTTCAGGCTGAGGAGTCGGTGAGGTAAGAGGTGGTGGCTGTGGCTGACTCTGCTTCTCTGATCTTTGGGCAAAGTGTATTAGAGTACACAATCTATCACCCACCACAGAAGATCTACTTTCATTTTCTTGAAATACTTCCGTAGAAACTTCCGTATGGCTGGAACGGTTTAAACCAGCTCTATATGAGACCTCATTTGTCTATACTCTCACCAACATTTGGTAGTGTTTTATTAACGACTGCCATTCTGAATGGGGCAAGATGTAAAGTTGATGCAATTTTGATTGGCATTTCTCTGAAGAATAAACATTTTTCTTGTTTATTGACCATCTGTATTTCATCTTTTAAGAACTGCTTGTTAATTTCATTAGCCTGTGTATTGATTTCATTGTTTGACTGAGTTTTTAAAATTCTTTGTATATTCTAGGCATTAATCCTCAGTTTTGTTATATAGTCAAGATTGGTTAAATCAATGGCCTTCAGTGACTAAATTTACTCTCTAGTATCCATGGGCTCTTCTAGAAGTATGGGCTGACAGGTCCAATTTTCTAGTCATGTAGTTTGTTACTCTGAAACCATTTCTTCTTATGAATCTATGTAGCCCCACCCTGCTTACAAGAGTCATTTCAGTAACAAATTCAACTATAATTACAAGGAACTCTTTAACAGCAAACAAAAGAAAAACAATACTGCCACTCAGAAGATCCTTGGGGTCTTAGAAGCTCTATCCTAGGAATGGGATAACACACCAAACAAACACACACACTTTAATTACACAATACTATTCACAGCATCTTTAATTACATTGAATAAAGAGCTTTTGGGCCACCTTGACAGTAGATGCTGAAGTTAAACTAGAATGTGACCACCTCTGAATGCAAAGAACTTAGAGCCAAGGAAGAAGACAGAGGCTGGGACATTGAAGGCCTATTGGATCCCAAGAGGGTTTGTCTTAGGAGCTCATATTCCACTAGCATGAATCTTGTATAAAAAATGTTTTACTTATTATATAAATAAGTAAATAGAATATTAAGGGAGATAAACAATTTACCATGGTCAGACAAATGATACCTGGAAAATCCACTGTTCAATCTGGAACGATCTCTCCAGGGCTAAGATCATATCCATTATTAACAACTATCACACAAGAGAGACAGAACATGCAAAGAAAAAAAGCAAAACCAGACAGATATATTATTGCCTTATACCTCTTTCTCCTCCCCAAGAGTGGTTTTCTAGCTTATATAAGCAGTAGGAAAACTTCATATATCAGAGATTTATGAATAAACACAAGTTTGTGCTTCTGCCTAGGACCAAGGCTACATAACAAAAGATGGTAGAAAGATTTAGCATAGCAACCCTGTGAATTCAAGCATTGGAGACTGTCTTAAATCATCACTCATATTTCCAGATTTCATAAAGTCTTTGGCCTAAAATGTATGAAAAATCATATTTCCACAGCTTAGTGACTAGGGTTTGAAATGCTGACCACCCCACTTGCTGTGCTCACTGATCATCCACAGCACAAAATCTGTCACGGAACCTTCAATTTACTATAGCTCCACCCACTTTTTCTCATTTTGTCCTAGCCAACATTTTTCATTCCATTCTGCATCTGAATAAATTACACCTGAGAAACTGAACTCTTCAGTAAAGATCATTGATAAAAAGGGGGTCTAACCTAAAATGTGCATACCCAAGTTTATGGATGTTTCAGGGATGTGATGCCAGTTCACGGTTAGAGGCATCTTATTGATTTCTCAGGATGCAGGGGCACCCCACAGCAGCTAGAGGGCCAGTAAGCAGGAGACAAATCCTGAAGCCAGTGTAGTTCAATGCTCCTATTTTTTGAAGTGTTGTTTGTAAACCACAGTAATCCTACATGATTACTCCCCATGTGTAAAACACTAAGCTATGGTCACTTTTCCTTTTCCTCATTTATTTATTATTTTCCATTACTTTCTAAGGGAGGTAGGGAGAGGAAGAGAATGAAGAAGAGAGAAGGATGGGAAGAATGAAGGAATGGAGGGAAGGATAGAAGAAAGGAGGGAGGAAGGGAAGGAGGGAGGGAGGAAGGAAAGAAGGAAATAAGGTATCTCATTTTGTTTCTGCTGTGGTGTGGTTGAGCTCAACATTCTAATTCCAATTTAGCAGTAAAGTTTGATGGATGCCAGGCTCCAACTTGTAGAAATATCTGGCTATTATAATTAGTGCTCTGCAGGTAATGCTGTGCTAGTGGAGGAAGAAATTGGTCCTTGCCTACTTCTCACTGTGTAGTCATGTGGTCCATCTATTTATTTAACTTTATGGGGTTTAACATGACAATTTCCAAGTGGACTCACTTTCTTTAACAAAGAAATAGAAGTATTCAAGCCAAAGACAGGCTATGCAGCTTGAAGAAGTTGTAAAGAGAAGCTGTTTTACTTTTTTAAAGGTCTTGCTAGCTCTTGACAAATTAATGCAATGCTTGTTTGTATGGCCAAGAAAGTAGTCAGCAGCATTCTTGAAACATAAAATAAATAAACTGGGGCCCAGACTTGAAGGTGTGAGGATATGGTAAATATTGTGGGAGAGAAAAAAAACAACTTCCTTCTGCCCAGTTTAGGTTTCTTAGCTGGGACCCCTGCAATGAAAGCTCATTAAGAGACAAGCATACAGATGCATTTAGTTTGCCTTTGTAAAGAAATGAAGGCTTGATGAAATAGTTAAGTCTGGGTTTGATGAAGAGTCTGTAGTCACAGAAATGTGAAAGGACAAAGGAGTATGATGGAATGATAATGATGGAGGGAAGGGCTCACTTAGCAAGGCCGGTGTTCCAGTTTCATTTTTGTTGCTGTGATAAATATCCAGACCAAAAGCAAGAAAGAATTTATCTGACTTAAAATTCCTGGTCCATCATAGTATGTATGTCAAGATGAGAGAAACTTAAAGCAGCAAGTTACATCACATCCACAGTAAGGAGCAAAGAGAATTGCATGCATGTTCAGTTGAGACTCACTCAGCTAGCTTCTTCTACTCTTTGTTTGTTTGCTTGTTTGGTTTTTAAAACTTTTTTCAATATAATATTTTTATTGATTGTTTGGGAGTTTCACATAGTGCATCCTTATCATATTCACTTTCTAATCCTCCCAAGTCTACCACCCACCAACCCTTATGACCTCCCCCAAGAAAAAGAAGAACAGAAAGAAGAGAAGGAAAAAAAAAGTCAAATTTTTGTTGCCCACTGGAGCATGGTCAAACTCCCAGTAGCTAGCCCTTTGAAGAAAACTGAGTCTTCCCCCACCAAAAACCATCAACTGTGAAGAGCTATCATGTATAGGGAATGATGCCACCCAGAATGGGCTTGGAATTCACATATCAGTTAACTTCACAAGGACAATTCCCCACAGATAAGGACAAACTACTGTAGATAATGCCTCATTGTGTTATCAGATTTAAGAGTTACAGTCTCAACAAACCAAATTTGGCCACCTGCCCTCAATAAACCATTTGGAACACCTAAAATAATCGTGAAAAACAGATCAAGGACATTTAATAAACTTGGCCTTGTTGGCAGGAAGGACAAAGAAATCCCCCCTTTTCTGTATTTGGGGTCCTCCATGATACAGGGTTTAAATAAAAAGCAAGAGGTATACATAATTAATCACTACAGTTAAGGTATGGTCCTTTTACACCATTGTCTCAGCTTCAAATCAATCTCTCCTACAAGGTCATTTAACATATTGTAAATCTTTCTTCAGATGACAACAAGTCCTCTGACTGCTCTCAGAATTTCAGCCATATTTTCTTTTTCTTTCTTTCTTTTTTTTTTTTGTCATAGCAGAGAATTCCTGGAGAGATTGTGATTTCTTGGGATCCAGCCTCTCAGTAGTCTGATAGCCAAAAAGGGGATAGAAGCATCTGTTTGGAGTGTATTCATCCCTGCCAGGCAGGCCAGTTATAATTGAGACTCTTCCTGCATGATTCTAGCATGTGTCAATTGGACAATTAAACTAGCCATTATAGCCAGTTCATTCAGATACTTTGGGCCCTCTGTCTTCCAGAATAACAGTGTTTCTTTTCTTGGCAGATGAGTTCCCCATCTCCTATATAAAGGTTTCATGACCAGGTGCAGGGGAAGTTCACTCCTGTGCTTTCTGTTTCTCAGTTCCCTTCAGCTTAAAATACCCAAACTGTTACAAGCTAGCTCTTGGACTAAAATTTCACCTCCATCCTAGCCCACCACCAATACAGATGTGTCCTGGTAGTATCTTTATTGGACAATTCAAAAATGCCAAGGGCAATTCTGAATACTTCACAGCTGATGTCTTTCAAATAGGCTAAGGTTAGAGTCTGATATCCCCAATTGTACTTCGTCTGTGTCTATTTTTAGAGACCTTATGGGCAGTCATGTTAAGTCTAGGAGAGAAGAGAGTAAGGAAAGAATCTCAAATTTTCCCCTAAAAAATATAATTATCTTCAATCATTCCACCTCTAGTTTCCAACCACTTTCTGTTTTCAGAGTCCTTTTCTGTGCTAAGAAAGATGTTAATGATATGATTAACATATTCAACAATAGCCTAGGAAAGGCTGACATTTCCCAAAGCTTTTTGATCAAGGACTAAAGTAATGAAAATTGCTAGTTAGTCAGGTCAAAACCATAAATGCCTTAATTCACTTCTTCCTGAAAGGCCAGGTAAATTAAAGGACAATAGAGGTCTAGTCTGATTGTGGGGAACCTGAGAGCTCTTTGGAGTGGTTGAAATTAAGAACCCCAGCATTAATTCTTGCCAGCTTCCTGATATCGATTAAGAAGACATTGCAAGTGCTCATTTGTGGGCAAATTAAGAGATGAGTCCTTTTCAGAAGGTCGTTTACTTGCCTTCTTCTTAATTAATATTACTGCCTTGAAAATGTGCAGTCAAATTAGCCCATTAATTATAAAGTCTTCTTTCTGAAGAGGAGGAAGTGATCATTTATTCAATATCAGAACCAGGTGTCCAAAAAAGCCCCTTCTTCTGGCATTCTACTGGAAAGATCAAAGTCTAAGATTGGAGCTGGATGGATGATTTTGACTTAAGCAGATCTGTTTTGTTGTCACTGATTTTAAGGTGCAGTATATAAATATTTTCTAAAACTTGAGAATTAAATTAAATTATTTAGGGTGGGGAGCAGAATCCGTCTTTTCCCACCTACCACTCAAAGATAAACCAGTATTTTCATAGCTATTCTTTTTGGGGAGTGGCTTGATTTTTTAAATATAATTTTAATTAAAATATAATTATATCAATTCCTCTTGCCTCTAAGCCCTCTCATGCCCCTACTCCACACTTCCTTTCAAATTCATGGCCTCTTTTTCCTTAGTTATTATTGTTACCTATATTTATAAATACATTAATATATAAAGAAATACTTTTGTTAAGCCAAGTATGTATAGTCTTCTTAAATTAGACATTGTTTAAAACATCTTTATGCATTATAATAAGAATGTTTTTCATATGACATAAATATTTAAAAGTATTTTTGTAAAGCATTTTATTTTAAGATTCTTATTTGTATGATGTTATAAGAAATTAAAGAAGGTGGTCCAATGTGACCTTTACTCAGTGCCCCCAATGACAACATCTTGCAAAAGCATAGTGCAATTCACAACCAGACCACATCGATAATTAAGGGTGTGGTGTGTGTGTGTGTATATATATATAGAGAGAGAGGGGGGGGATGTATATCAGCAGGAGATGCTCTGGCTAGCCCTTTATAACTGCCCATACTTCTCATCCAGCTGATCATGTTCCCCTAGAAACCATGTCTGCTATCCATGTTTTTATCATTACCAAAACGTTTTGTAACTGGAATACCATAGTGTATGACCTACATGTTTTAACTCATTTCATTGAGTACAATTCTCTCAAGATTTATCTAAGGTGTTACATGCATCAATACTTCATTTCTTATTATTGCCAAATGATAACCTATGTTCCATCTGTGTCATAATTTGTCCAATATTTACCCATTTGTTCTATGAGAGCAGTGATGTCAGAGAAAATAATGCAAATTATCTTAAATATATATAGATGATCAGTATATGCCAAATAATTAGATGACTATTTTAAGAACAGTGGTCAGGAATCAAATGTTCTGCGGAATACATATTCTTGTTAGATTTTTCAGTATAGTAACACTAGGTGTTACATAGTGCAATGTAAGATCAAATCAATAACATGAGGAGTGAATAGACTATACATTCTAAAGATATTATTTTAAGCACCTAAACTATTGGTTTACAAGCCATTACAAAATTTATAGTTTTATTTTTGGTTGTGAGGCTAGTTTTCAATGGCTGAGCCATCTCTTGGGACTCTTTTCCACCTGTTGGGTTGCCACATCCAACTTTGATATGACAGGTCTTGCTTCTTCTTATTTTATTTTATTTTGATATTTGGTTGTATCTCTTAAAAACCTTTTTTTTTGCTAATGAGAGACCAAAAAGTGTGGATTTGGAAGTGAGGAGTAGAGGAAGGGGAAACTATAATCAAGATTTATGAGAAAAGAATCTATGTCCAATAAAATGGAAAAAGGAATAAAATTTATAGTTATATACAACATTTATATTTTGTAATTTCTCCTATAAGCATTGCTTCACACACAAAGTGATCAGTACAGAATATATTCCACAGCAACAATACCACAGATCATGATTTTTAAAAACTGCTATCCAGCATTGCTTTGGTATGATATTTCAAAGCATGTCACTTTTAGCACAAGTTAATCCATCTTGTCTCACTCATGCATCCATTATTTTACTTAGCAGTTGTCATGGTATGCTGGGTATTGTGCATTATGAATGGCAGATATTTCTAATAAAAGTTGGAACCACGAATTAAATTCCTACTGGTTGTGTGCAAGCACTTTTCTCATAATTTTGTAACAAGCTTTACTTTAGAGAATATTTCAGTTTGTGGCAAATCTACATAGATATTGCAGAGTCTGCACATCCTCTGCCCATACAGTGTGCTTACTGTCTGCCCCATTACTAAAGCCTTCACTGAAGGTGTGTATTTGTCACAAGAGACAACCTAGCTTGGCTTATCATTATACACAAGGATCATGGTTTGTATTAGAGTTCTTCCTAGTTAGAGCTCATTCCAATTGGTTTACTTTACATTAGAATTTGTTCTAAGTAGTTTACACTAGAGTCCACTCTTGCTGTTCCACATTCCATGGAATGGAGTTTAGGGGGATATAATGCCATTACAGTAGCAAGGAAAATAGATTTCCTGCTCTAAAACCCTCCATGTTTGTCCTTTTTATCCCCCATTCCTACCCCTCCTTCACCTCCTGGGAACCACTAATCCTCTCATCTCTATAGTTTTGCCCTTTCTAGAGTATCCTATAAAAATCCCAACTTTTTTAGATCATAGACTTTCCAGTTAGCTTTTTCATTTCTTTCCTAATAACCATAGTTGAGCTTGTATGTTTTTCATGGCTTGATAGATCATTTTGTTTTAATCATGAGTAACATTATACTTTCTTGACATATCAACCTATTTACTCATTCACTCTGACTGACGTCTTGTTTCTAAGTTCTGACGGCTATAAACAAAGCTGCAATAGACAACCATGGGCAGCTCTTTGTGTGGACATAAATTTCGAAGTTGTTTGAGCAGATATAAAGGAAACCCACCAGGGTTTATGGATCATTCGACCAATGGTAAGGTTATGTTTAGTTTTGTTAGAAATTGTCAAATTGTCTTCTAATATATTCTGCCATTTGCATTCCCATCAGCAACAAATGAGTATTCCTCCTGTTCTTCATCCTTGCCAGCCTTTATCATTTATGCTGTCAGCCTTTGGGGTTTAGGGCATTCTACTAGATGTTGATATCTACCATGTTTTAACTTACAGTTTCTAGTGATATGTTGATCTCTTTCTCATATGTTTACTTTCCATCTGCACATCTTTTCTACTAAAAAGATTATTCATCTATTTTGACCATTTTAAAATTGGATTTGTTCTTCTTTTACTGTTGAGTTTAAGGAGTTCTTTGTGTGTTCTAGATAACATTCTTTTATCCCATCTGTCATTGCTGTCATTGGTACATGTGTTCTCATGGTGAATGTAGTGTCTTTTCATTATCTTTTATTTTAAAGGTTTTTTTTTTAAATTATTACATGTGTGTGTTTACCAGCATGCATGCATATGCACCATGTGTGCCTGGTGCCTGCAAAAGCATACTCCACTTTCTCAACATTTGACACAGGGTTTACTAGGTAAATTTGCAAATAATCTAAGTTTATTTAAAAACAAAAACAAAAACCACTATTGACCACTATTGTTCTCTATGCTTTCCTGAAGCTGGAGAGATGGCCCAGGGTTTAAGAGCACTAGATGTTCTTCCTGAGGACCCAAGTTCCATCTCAGCACCCATATGTCAGTTCACAACCGTGTGCCACTCCAGGTTCTGAGTATCTGACATCATCTTTTTTTTTCTTTTTATTTATTCTTCTCTCATACAATACATCCCTATCATAGCCTTCCCTCCCTCTACTCCTTCCAGTACCCCCCACACCTTTCCTCTCCCTCAGATCCACTGCTCCTCCATTTCCCTTCAGAAAAGAGCAGACCTCCCAGGGATAGGAGCCAAACATGGCATACCAAGATGCAATTAGACTGGATATAAACCCTCATATCAAGCTTGATGAGGAAACCAGTAGGAGGAAGTGTCCCAAAATCAGGCAAAATAATCAGAGACACCCCCTATTCCATTATGAGGAGTCCCATAAAAACCACAAGCTAAACTACCACAGCATGTCCACAGAGGATCTAGGCCATTCAGGCTCCAGGATTGCCTCTTCAATCTCTGTGAATACCTATGAGCCCTGCTTAGCTAATTCTGTAGGCTATGTTCTCCTGATGTCCTTGACCCCTCTGATTCCTACCATCTTTCCTCTCCCTCTTGTATAGAGTTCCCTGAGCTCTGCCTATCATTTTGCTGTGGATCTTTGCATCTGCTCTTATCAACTGCTGAAGGAAGCCTCTCTGATGACAGATGGGCTAAGCACAGATCCATGAGTATAGCAGATTACCATGATAAACGTTTTTACTCATTTTTTTGTCTGTCATGTTTGGTTCTACCCTAGGTCTCTGGACCATCCAGCTTCTGGTTCCTGGCCATCCAGGAAATGTCTGGCATGGGCTCCATCTCATGGCTTGGGCCTCAAATTAGACCAGCTACTGGTTGCCTACTCAGTTCTGAGCCACCCATGTCACAACACATCTTGACATCTTGTATGCAGGACAAATTGTGGATTGAAGATTGTGTGCCTGGGTTGGTCTCTCAGTCCCATCACTGGAAGCCTTCCCTGATTACAGAAGGTGGCTAGTTCAAGTTCCATACCCTCCATTACCAGAAGTCCTCACTAGGGTCACCCTCATAGGTTCCAGGAAGTTTTCACCACACTAGGTTTTCTCATCGCCCCTAAATGCCTCCAATCCAGTCATCCTTCCCAGTACTCACTCTCTCTATCCCTTCCTCCCTCCACAATCTGATCCTTACTGTTCCCATCCTCACTTGCCCCAGTCCACCTGCAAAATCCATTCTATTTGTCCATCCCAGGGAGGTCCATGCAGCCTTCCTAGAGCCTTCCTTGTTACTTAGCTTCTCTGGGTCTGTGGATTATAGTATGATTATCCTTTACTTAAAGCTAATATCCACTTATAAGTGAGTACATACCATGCTTGCCTTTCTGGGTCTGGGTTGCCTTCATCAGATGACGTTTTCTAATTCTATCCATTTGCCTACAAACTTCATGATGTCATTTTCTTCTAATATCCAAATAATACTCCATTGCATAAATATACCATATTTTCTTTATCCATTCTTCAGTTGAGGGACATCTAGGTTGTTTCCAGTTGCTGGCTATTATGAATAAAACTACTATGATCATAATTGAGCAAGTGTTTTTATGGTATGATTGTGCATCCTTTAGGTACATGCCCAAGAGTGGTATAACTGGATCCTGAGATAGATTGATTCCCAATTTTCTGTGGAACCATCATATTGATTTCCATTGTGGTTGTACAGGTTTGCACTCCAATTCCTAGTGGAGAAGTGTTCCCTTGCTCCACACCTTTCCAGCATGAGCTGTCACTTGTGTTGTCGATCTTAGCAATTGTGACAGGTGTAAAAAGAATCTCAAAGCAGATTTGATTTGCATTTCCTTGATGGCTAAGGATATTGAACATTTAAGTGTTTCTTAGCCATTTGAGATTCCTCTATTGAAAATTCTCTGTTTATATCTGCCCCCCCATTTTTAAAAATTGGATTATCTAGTTTATTGATGTCTAGTTTCCTGAGATTTTTATATAGATATTTTAGGTATTAGCCCTCTATCTGATGTGGAGTTGGTGAACATCTTTTCCCATTCTGCAAGCTGATGTTTTGTCCTATTGAAGATGTCCTTTGCCTTACAGAAACTTTTCAGTTTCACAAGGTCTGCCACCATCTTCTGTTCTATGTGGGCACTTCAAGAATATACCACACAGGCATACATTCAGGCAAACTCTAATACCCATAAAATAAAAAGGGAAATATCCCTAATTTTCCTTTAATTCATTTTTGTCAATCATCTCCTTTATAGAATATATATGAATAATATATATATATATAAAGAGAGAGCACATATTTGTGGGGGGAGGAAAAGATGGGAGGATTTGTTTTTAAATAAAATCATCTGATTGTGGTTCTAATTCTCATTGTGTAGCTCTAGCTGACCTGGAACTCATTATATGGACCATCTTGCCTCCAATTTATAGAGATCTGCCTGTCACTGTCTCCCAAGTGCTGGGATTAAAAGCTTTTGTCACCACACACCTGGCTTGGTTCTAATAGTTGTTTATGCAGTCTCTTCAAATTATGTTTTGTTTCCAGTATGCTAGCCCTTGTGATTAGTTCCAGCCTAGAAGGAGAGAACCATAGAGAATCTCTTCCTGCACCACAATATACAGGAAAGACTCCCAGGAGGTCCACCTGTAGTTCCCCCTCTAACACATACCAGATGGCCCCTTCAAAGGTGCTCAGTGTTCAATGATTTCTACTGAGAAAGTTGGGAGTCAAGGAAAGATTTTTTTTTTCTTTAATAAACTCTTTTTTCAGTCTTGATTGGGTAAGTCCCAGGAGTAGTGAGATCGAATTTAGATCAATAAATACATAGAAAGTTCTTACTGAACAAACACATTATGTGGTCCATTGAGCACAGGCTAGAAAGCTTTAAGGGCATGAGGGCATGATAATCTTTAGACTGCTAGACATTCATTACCCTACTCATGAGTACCAACTTCCCTAGCGCTTCACAGAGTGAATGAAGAAAACCCTTGGAAGGTAAATGGTGTCATTCCAGAAGGGAAATATTCTTAGGATGTGCATACAAGCCTCACCTGCCACCCCTTGGGCAAGTCACTAAGCTGTTCCTCAGTTTTGTCATCCATACAATTCTTACAAAAATAACATATCTACCTTAGAGTAGTCACAAGTATCATTTGCAATAGACCGTGGAAAATATAGAAAATAGAATACAGCACAACACAACAAAACAAAACACAATGCAGTTTTTGTTGTTTTGTTTTTAAACCAGAACATTTTATGACCAATCATTGAAATCCTCAAGTTAACTGGATGCTGCAACATCCATGCTCTTGGGCTTAGGTGTTGTGCTTCCCTGGAACCAGTATCTGAATCTTCTATAGACATTTTCAGCTTCATCATTTGTCCGGTCCAGAGAGTGTCCCATCTTTTGCATTTGGCACTCCAGTTGTACGTTCTCTTGTGTAGGAGTACTGCTTGTGGCTTACGGCTTGCTCAGCCTGGACCCCCTTTTCAGTGGTGGTTGTGTCCTCCTCATCAACATCAAGAAAATGCCCCATAGGATTACTCACAGAGCAGTCTGGTATTCAAGTGAGTTTTTCTTTTCCCAAATGACTCTAGTTTGTGTCAAGTTAACATAGTTGACATAAAATTAGCCAGTACAACCTATGACCTCCCAGAGCTCATACACACACATACATGATGGGACATCTTAGATGTTAGTAGTGCTTTCTTTCATGGTGACTTACATCATTATGTTCAGGATACCCTGAAGGCATCAGGTTGGTAGCAAAAAGAAACACAAAGAGGTGAGAAAGAAAATTTGGTTCAGCTTGACTTAGTTAGGCTGGATTAAACTTTGGGAGTCTGATGTCAGGCATTTCTCATTCCAATTCCATGAACACAGTAAAGTATGAGGGATGACTACATAGAAACTCCTTTACAAAGTTCATGTGACCATGAAGCTTAAGTTCTATAGCTTAAGGTTCTAGGATCTGGTATGGTTTCTGACTGAGATGGCATAGAGATTAGCAGACTGTAAAGTACATGTGATATCTTCCCTGAAGATGGTTTCTATAAGGTACAGCAAGGAAGAGTTTGGGATAAGCATTCTGAAGGATTTGGGCGAGGCCTGGCTCTACATATAGCAAAGGTCACCAGGTCACTAACAACATCCATTCCCAGACAACTGGGTGAGGAGTAGGTACTTTATTTCCTCCATTGTGAAACAGCCCTGCATATTTAACACTCCTGGCTTCCCTGGAGCTTATCTATGAGTGTAAGAACCTCTCTCATGCCTTCTGCAGTTATGTACCATGACAGTTAGGGACACTGAAGTTCACAGAAGTCAAAGACCTGTGAGGAGAAGGAGACTCAAATGGCAGTTTATATTAGTCAGATGCTAAAATGTTATTATCTCAAACCTGAACTAAGCACTTGTACATGTTGCTGCACAACAAAATACATTATTGTTTTGCTAATGTTTTCCTGCTGGGATAATCCTCTGTTTGCATAGCAAGATTTGCACATTTTAAAATCACCTGTATTTGGAATTAGGATGTTTTGTGATGAATTGTACCATTATCTAACCAACTTTATCAGTACCAGATTCTTTTTTTCCTATTTCCAATCTAAATGTCTCATTTTGTTGAGGTATTATAATGTTACTTCTTATTATGCATTGATAAATCATTTTAAGGAATTCTTGTAGCTACCTCTGCTCCTCCTTTCCACATATTAATGAGTAGTTTTCTTTCCTCTTCATTTTATTTATGTAGAATCTATACATATGCTGTGGTCTTAATGTCTTCATGTAGTGAATACTTTTAATCATGGTTACACTTTGTGTTCTTGTTTGTCAAGAAAGTTTTATGCATTTTTCATGCATAATTCATGGTTTCTGACAACTTCCCATTTCCAGTACACCAAAAGTAGATACATTTTGACATCTATGTCTCTTCCTAGATATTATCTTCCATGAAGACAAGGAATGTTCATTTTGACCTTCTAACACATTATATTTTTAACTCCTGTGGACTATGTGGGATATAATAGTCCTTGTTACAAATTTTTAGTGAGTAATACATGGGTTTGATTTATTTTAATCATATTAAAACAAAAAATTTACTAGGCTTCCAAAATTATATATTTGAAAGCACTTTCTCTCAACCTAGTTTTATGCTAATAATTATATAAGACACTGTCCTTGGCTTTGACATTAGAAAAGGAATAGCCCTTGCCTACACATAAAGGAAGACACAAAAAAGAACTGTAGTTCTAGTAACTTGACAATCAGATACACAGGGGGATTTTATGTCAGATCTTGGCACAACAGCTCATGTACACAGATTCATACTTACGACCACCTCACCTGCTTATCTACTGGATAATAGTAGCCCAAAGAATAAGGAAAATTATTTAACATCTCTATGCTTTGTTTCCTCATCTGAGAGTTTTAGTTATTGAGCAGAAGCCTGCTTTATGCCTGGCAGTGGAGATATGGCAGTGAACACACAAAAGAACACCCTTTGTCCTATGGTTTTATATCCTCAGTGGCTCCCCCTTGTATGAATGACGGAAGTGTTAAATGAATGATAGAGTTGTTTTTTTAAACATTTAAGGCATTAATTTCAGAACACCCCACCACCAGATAGAAAAATCCATAAATGTTTAAGCCCCTTATATGAAATGAGCAGCATTTGTATATAACTTAGATACACTGCCCTGTAGTTTTTAAATCATCTCTAGATTTTTTTTATTGTGTCTAGTGCAATATAAACATTATGTAAATAGCTGTTAAACTGTATCATTTAAGAAATAATACTACAAGATAAGATGTATTTTCAACATGGGCAAAATTTTTATTTCAAATGTTATCAGTCTGTGGTTGGATACAAATCATGGTGATAGAAAGTCAAGTTTACTAGCGAAATAATCAAGAAAATGTTGACACATCCTACTACTCTATGTAGATACACACAAAAGTAAGCATATCAATGTTTTATATTTACTATGGAGAAAGTGATAAACAAATAGTTCAATATAAATAAATTATCCTCAGAAAAAGTATTCTACAGGTTAGAATGTGAAGGGCCCAACAATTTTGCCACAACACAAGCTCTTTTATACTGGTGAAACATTAAACAACATACTTCAAATTAATTCATTTCATTGTTCATTTGCATTTATGAAGCTTATATATAAACTGTGACCCAATAGTGTAACTCATCTTGGACTTTTGAAAGGTGTATATTAGTAATTCTTATGCAATTACATTAGACAGTTGTTTGAGCAAGAACTAGTCTGAACATAATATTGTAAGATGGAGTATTTTCTCCTAGTTGAATACAAATGATGCCGGAAATGGAGATGTAAGCCATAGAGAAAACAATTACAAGAGGATTTAACCTAGTTAGTGTGAGAAACCAAGACTATTTCTGAAAAGTAGCCCTAATGTGATCATTGAAGGACATTTGCTTCTTAAAGGCTAACAAGAAATCTGATCCTGAAAACATGTTTCTAAATTGTTCAAGCATATTTTGCAAATCACAGAACCTGCCTCATTGAAGTGGTGATGGGGGTATTCATCCAGAAGACCACACATTCTCCACCATGCACCTGCTTCTCCATTGCTTTCTTCAAATAGTTAATACACTCTTTGACCCAACAATCTCTGAGCTACGTGGCATGCCAGCCCTCAAGATATGGCTTGTTATTTAAAAGAAGGCCAGGAAGCTTATTCCATCAGCTTGTCCTCTTTCTTTCTGAAGACACTTTTCAGGGTGATTTCACTGGTCACCTATGTCCTTTACAAACTACATTTCTTTACTACTATATCTTTCTTACTGCGAGATCTCCACCAAGTGTCCCCTTGAATATTAGGAGAAAAGCATCTTTTCTTCAGCACCTGGCCTGGATCCCTCTTTTAATTATCACATTTCTATAAGGACAACCTTTTTCTAGCTGCCTGCATTTACAAGTTTCCAATTTTTTCCCCAAGGAGACGAGTCCTCATTCTCCAAAGGAACAGCTACCTATAGTCACTAGTGACCTCTCCTTGCCAGCTCAACCGAGCAATTATACACTTAGCAGTGTCTTTTTAATTGAAATTTCTGGAGCATGGGAAGTTTTTGGCTACATTCTCAGAATGCATGTTCTCGGAAGAAATGATGGTTCTTAGCTTCCACCCCAGTGTCCCTGCTATTTCCTTGGCAGCGTCTATGCTATGACATTATAACATGTCAGAGGATAGCTTTGTCAACCCTTCTCCCTATCCTGGTCATTCGCTGATACTTCCCACTTTTCTGAGGATGACATCTTCAGTCACAGCCCCAAATAAATGAAGAATCTTTCTATGCTTTTTCTATCCTCCCCTTCCTCCACTTCCACATTGTCCTGAGGCCATAATATTTTTCCCTAAAATGGAAAATAAGATCTGGTCAGTCCTCTATTTTTAATATTTCAGTGGTTTCTGACAGCTTTCAAAAGAAAAGTCAAAATATTGAACAAGTTTCCCCAGAGGCCCTTGTGGAAGGATCTTTGCTAAATTTTCTGCCTCCTCTCTTCTTGACCTTCCCACACAGGTGTTTTTCATTCTGTCTGTTCCAAGCAGACTTTAGCTCAGACAGGCTTCCACAGACTCCCAGCTCCATACAGGCTGACTCCCATAATGCCAGCTCACCTTTTGCCCTCAAACCCACTTCAAGAGCCCTTGCCTCTGCAAATGTTCCTCTGAAGATTTCTTCCCTGTGAGATCTAAGCACCCATCTCTCCTTCCATCTTAAGCTCCCTGGTATAGACAAATTCTAAATGGTCTTAATAAATAAATAATAAATAATAAATAAATAATAAATAAATAAATAAATAAATAAATAAATAAATAAATAAATAACACGGAGCCAGAAATCTGGGTTAAAGCCTGAGAGAAAGATCAGAGGAATAGGACAAACCATGAGCTAACCTCCCTCACCTCTCCAACTCCACAGCTTCCAAAAAGAGCTTCTTCCTATATACTCACGTTTATATGTCTTTTCTGTTCTGTTCTCTCATTGGCTCTCTTAGCCCAGCTACATCACTTCCTCTTCCTACACATCTCTGTCACTTTCTGTCTGTCCGTACAGACCTACAGACCTCTATGTTTGGCACTGGGATTAAAAGTGTGTGTCACCATGCTTGGCTCTGTTCCCTACTATTGCCTTGAACACACAAAGATCCTGCCTGCTGAATGATAGGATTAAAGAAGTGTGCTACCACTACCTGAATTCTTTGTTTACTTATAACGGCTGGCCTTTTTCTTCTGATCTCCAGGCAAGCTTTATTTATTTATTTATTTATTTTTTGGATGTTTTTGTCGTTTTGTTTTACTTTTTTTTTAATTTTACAATACTATTCAGTTCTACATAACAGCCACAGATTTCCTTGTTCTCCCCCTTTCCTGCCCCCTCCCCTTCCCCCAGCCCACCCCCCTTTCCCACCACCTCCGGATCAAGGCCACCCCCGTGGACTGAGATCTACCTATAGACTCAGTTCAGGCAGGTCCAGTACCCTCCTCCCAGATTGAGCCAAGCGTCCCTGTATAAGTCCCAGGTTTCAAACAGTTATCTCATGCAGTGAGTCCAGGACCAGGTACCACTGCCTAGATGCCTCCCAAACAGATCAAGCCAATCAGCTGTCTCACCTATTCAGAGGGCCTGATCCAGTTGGGGGTCCCTCAGCCTTTGGTTCATAGTTCATGTGTTTCCATTCGTTTGGCTATTTGTCCCTGTGCTTTATCCAACCTTGGTTTCAACAATTCTCGCTCATATAAACCCTCCTCTTCATGAGGTTTGCAGGCAAATGGATGGATCTAGAAAAATCATCCTGAGTGAGGTAACCCAGACCCAGAAAGACAAATATGGTATGTACTCATTCATAGGAGGATACTAGATGTGGAACAAGGATGACTGCACTGCTACTCACATCACCAGTGAGGCTACCTGGAAAACAGGACCCCAAGAAAGACACGGGATCACCCAATGACTGAGAAATGGATGAGATCTACATGAACAGCCTGGACATGAGTGGGAGAAATGGATGAGATCTACACGAACAGCCTGGACATGAGTGGGAGCAATGAACGGCGAGGGTCATGGGAAATAGAGCGGGAGATTCCACCTGGATCAAGAACAGAGAGGGAGAACAAGGAATAGGAGACCATGGTAAATGAAGACCACATGAGAAAAGGAAGAAACAAAGTGCTAAAGAGGCCCACAGAAATCCACAAAGATACCCCCACAAAAGACTGCTGGCAATGGCCGAGAGGCAGCCGGGACTGACCTACTCTGGTGATGGGATGGCCAAACACCCTAATAGTTGTGCCAGAAACCCCATCCAAGTACTGAGAAATCTGGATGCAGACATCCATGACTAGGCCCCAGGTGGAGCGCTGGGAGTCTAATTAGCAAGCTTTATTTATTAAAGTACAAATAAAGTATCACCACACCCTGGGCTGGTGTGGAAGATTTCCTAATTAGCTTTGAAGTCAACTGAAGATGTGTATGGTGTCTTATGATTGCTTTAATCACAGGGTATGTGACTAAATCACATTTGCACAGATTAAGCATTGGAGACTATCAGATGAGGTTATAATTGGTCTAGTGAATGCTCAAGATAAGCAGAATGCCCTTATGCAGATTCTGGAATGCAGTATGTGCTCTCAGCATCTCATTTCCTTTTAGGCCTGGTGACTACCAGCATTTCTCAAATGCACATTATTAAATGAGTCAGAATAATTTCTTTTACTGGGGTAAGAGTTCATTGTCCATATCTGCATGGTATCAGTTTAACATGTTTGCCATTAATTTGACCAGCTAACATGAAACTATTTTTTTCATGAAGGACCTATTATTAATTCTCCAGGGACCATGCTGACTAGGCTATAAAACGAAAATATCAGATACAACCTGTAACTGTTAACACAAACTTTAGACTGTTTGCTTTTTTCTGTTTTAGGCAAAACATTTTAAGTTTGAATTCAGAAAAGCAATTGAATAGTAAAGTTCTAATAGCTTATTGACAAAAGTCTTTAATTAAGAGCTGCATTAAATGGCCCCCGAAGGACTGCAGTATACAGTAGGAGAGAGCATATAATAAAGATGTGCCCCAACGCTGTTTGTCTCTGCTGAAAGTGCTGTGGCAAAGCTGGCTCTGGCTTCTTCTCGAGTGGTTAGTAGACATCTGTGATGGAGTCAAAGAGACAGGCGGCTTCAGAGGAAAGCAGAGTTGAATCAAGATGCTTTTTAAAACTCTTTTCTTTCTTTAAAAAAGATTTATTTTTATCTATCAGTTATGTGTATATATGTAGGTATCTGTATTTCCCCCATAAATGTGAGTACTCATGTGGGCCAGAAGATGGTGTGGGCTCCCCTGTAGCTGGAATTATAGGCAGTTGTGAGGCCCTGATGTGAGCGTGCGTGCTCAGAATGGAACTCTGGTCCTCTGGAAAATCAGTAAGTGCACCTAACCCTGAAGCCATCATCTCAAGGAAGCTCTTGTTTCAGATACAGGGAGGCTGTGAGGCACAGGGTAAGAGTTGGAGAGGGAGTCTTGATTTCTCCTTCCTTTAGGCCTTTCAGCTGTGGACTAAGCAGCTTACTCAGACTCTCACAGAATCATGGTCTACTTCTATAAATTGAGGTAAAATGAATTCAAAATGCTCACAATGCTGATATGGACATAATAACTTCATAATAAAAATATAATTTTAAAGTATATATAATAAGTGTATCTCTGAATATACAGTTTCCTCTCCCTTTTATTTTCTATGCAACTTCATTGGAAAACAAAATCAACTACCAGATCATTACAAAAGTTACTCTATAGCTTTAGGTTCGTGGATGAGGGCTTCCTGTAGTCTTAGCTGCTCACTTGGGGCTCACGTTTCTTGCTATGGAAAACTCAGAGAAATAATGTTACTGGTCATTTGGCCTTCAGAGTCATTATTGTCTCTGCAGTTGTCTTCAAGGGGAAGGGAGAGAAGAGGAAATGAAGGCATGCCCCACTTCAGCCTTTAGTTAGAGGCCCATCCTTGTAGCCCAGAACCACATCTTATCACTTAACTCTGCTGGAATCTGCACCTAGAGAGGGTGTGAGCCTCCTCAGAAGTTGCACTTTATAAGACTGCTTCCTGGTCTCTCTATTCCTATCTCTGTTCTCTATCTGGGCAAGTGCAATGAATGTAAACAACAGCAGAATGTTTAGCATTTATAGGGTAGGATCCTTCTTCTCTGAATACAAAGGAGCAATACTGGGTTTATTTACAGACTGTGAACCTAGTGCATTTGAAACCAAGGAATTAGAAATACAATTATATGCAGAAGTGGTTTTTGGTTTTATTTTTCCCTATGCAGGTATGGCTCAAGAAAATAGTGGCTGTGCCTGAGAATGAATCATTTCTCAACCTTTTGGACAAGATCAAGTATGGAGAGAAATAGAAGGAGGCAGCTGCTAATGGGGATTTGCCAGGAGGATCTTAGAGGGAAGAGACAGCAGAGCCATGAGGGTGCAAGGCTGTACTGGTACAGACTTATGGAAAATGAGAGAGGAAGAAAGGGAGGGAGAGGGAGGAGAGAGGAAGGGAGGTGAGGGAGGGGAAGGAGAGAGCAAGGGAGAGGAAGGGAAAGGGAGGGAAGTCTCTGCAATTGCCTTTATAGAAAGAGGGGAGGGGGAGGATGTGCTCATAGATGGAGTTACTTATTTAACATAAACCAAGCTAGAATAGAGGGGCTTCTGTAAGTGGCAGTAGCTCACTTTATTAGATGGGAGAAAGGGGAAGAGAAAGACAATGAAGGAAGGTGGAAGAGAGTAGTGGAATGGGGGGAGAAAGGGGAAATTCACGATGCTGTTTTAAATAGGAGTCTCAGTTCAGAGAAGAGAAAGAAAAAAAGGCAGAAGTCAAGCCATACAAGAGAGCACTCTGAGAGTCAGGAGTTCTAGTTTACCTACTAGGTCAGGTGGCTCTCAACCAGGAGAAAGTGAGCATGAGAGCTAGAACAAACAAGTGAATAAGTACCTGTGCAGGGCCCTGAGGAATTATGGGCATTGCCAGAGGGGTCAGATTGTATTGGAATGATAAAAATAAATAAATCAAAGATCAACTAGAAGAGCAAAGCAGGAAAGGGAAGAATATACCTCAAAAAAAAAAAAAAACACAAAAGCAAAAACCACCACCACCAATAAAACAGCAAAACAAAACAAACAACTACTAACAGCTTTAAATATACAACATTGTACCAGAGATTGTTCTTTAAAAAGAAAAATCAGAAATTTCTGTTAAGACTTCTCTCATTGTACATTCTTCTATCCTGAGGTTCTCATAATTGTGATGTGAAGCACATTAAGAGATTCTGAGAAGGCAAGTTTGAAAGGAATATTATAGAAGAGTCTTCTCCCACTGCACACCCCTACACAGGATTTCTATCTGGGAACTCCTTAGGAAGTGATGTGGCCAGGATGCTTGCACTTCTCCCCAGGTCAGTGCATTTTCATCCTAACCTCAGAATGAGGGCACTGGGAAGTGAGTCCACTAAGAGGCTATGGGTCCTGAAGGAGAGCTCCCTCTTACACTTTCCACCACAGAATGGCACAATGTAGGAACCACCTATGAATCAATAACTGGGACCTCACATGAAACCAAATCAGCCAGTCTCTTAGTCTGGACTTATTAGATTCCAGAATAATGAGGATTAGTTTTCTACTGATTCTAAGCTACACTCCCCCAGATTATAGCAGTTTTTTCCAGCATCCTGAAAAGACATAGAAAGAGCATTTCCATATATTCTTACATCCCCATCTTAGAATGGTGATCATTATGATCATCAGTAACAGAATACTAGCAGATGCCGCACCATGCTGTGGGGGAAAGGAAAGAGAGAATATCTGCATGCTGACTCTATGCTTTCTACACAGAACACATAAACAACCACCAGTTCAGTCCACATAAGAAGGGTGTCATGAAGTTCAGAATGGAGCCGCAGGGTAAGGATCTCTATTCTTATGGGTGCAAACTCAGGACAATTGTACCAGGCAGTAAGAAAATACTCATGGCTGGCTCCATAATGTGGTTTCAGAAATAAATTGAGAACCATTGTCTGAGAAGGCAAAAATCTTTAATCTATCAGTGCTTAATTTATTTATAAGACTCATTTCTCAACCTAAAATGCATCAAGATATCCCATGTCAGTGCTTTATGATAAATTTCAAGGCAGAGACATTTTTTTTCTTTTTTGTAGCTTCCAAAAGTTGTAGCTATGTTCTGCTCTATATCACACACACACACACACACACACACACACACACACACACACACACATGCACACACACACAATTTATTGCATATGTCAGATGTACCAGTCGCTCCATTGTAATTGTCTCAATGCAGAAAGATTACTATATTTTAAAAAACACATTTCTGAACAATGTTAATCCTGAGATTTCAGACCTATGGTAGTTTTAAGCCCCTAAAATATGAAAAATGTACCAATCCAAATGGAAAGTGCTCTACAGCTGGCTTTGCATTGGTTCATCCTGTGAACTCTAGGGGATTGTTTTTCTGGGGACAGCAGGGTAGTTTTCAGGGTGAAACTTCCATTTGAACTCAGGACTTGACTTATGCATACATTTTTTTGCACTTATATGCTAAACAAAAGGAAATTATGTTCATGATATAAAGTTTGTCTCAAAAACTTCAATCAGAAAACTCTGAAATCTCAATTAATCTTACATTTATATTATCCTATGACAGTAAGTAGTGATTGATATCTGAAAATGTATGAAAACTAGCTAATCTAATTGCATTATGACTCTAATATGCTCTCACACCTATCATTATTTAAAATTTGAAGTTTTTCATTATTGGAGAGAGTTAATTTCCTCATCTTACCTTATTTTAAAAAAATTATGCACAAATCAGCAAAGTATTAGATTGATCTTAGGTGTGAATCCAACTCTTTAGGAAAAATATGGTTTCAAGCTTATGAGTGGGACACTTTAAAGAAACAAAATCTACAACTGTTTTCCTCTCATTCATGGAGTTTGGTGTTTATCCAAAAAATCATCTCACCATTTTTACTGATTTTATCTTCAAAGAGCACCTCTGAGGCTGCTCAAAGAGCCCATAGCAACATTCCTTTGCATGAGCAAGCTGTGAAACCAATGGAGGAAAGAGCAAATGAATGCTTGTGCACAGGAGGCTGTGGGAACGAGTAGTTTCTGTTCTTTCCTCATCAGTAACTTCATGGGCTGCTCTTCAACCTTGGAATTTCCTATACTGAAGGCAAAAATAGTGAAACCAAGCAATGAGTAGATGATGTTCTTCCCATTTTTATAAAATATTCTTTTTTTTTTAAATTCTTCTCTAATGTAATACATCCCAACCACAGCCTCCCCACCCTCCATTCATCCCAGTTCCCCTTCCCCCTTCCCCAGATCCACTCCTCTTCCATTTCCCTTCAGAAAAGACCAGGCCTCTCGGGGATATCAATCAAATATGGCATACCAAGATGTAATAGACTAGGCACAAACTCTCGTATCAAAGCTGGACAAGGCAACCCAGTAGGAGGAAAAGGATTCCAAGAGCAGGCAAAAGAATCAGAGAGACACCCCGCCCCTGCCTCTTCCACAGTTAGGAGTTCCATAAAAACCACAAGATAAATAACCATAGCATGTTTACAGAGCACCTAGTGCATGCCCATGCAGGCTCCATGATTACTGATTCAGTCTCTGTGAGCCCCTATGAGCCTTGTATAATTAATTCAGTGGGTTATGTTCTCCTGGAGTCTTCTACCTTTCTGGCTCCTAGACTTCTTCCTCCCCCTCTTCCTCAGGATTCTCCAAGTTCTGCCTAGTTTGACTGTGGGTCTCTGCATCTGTTCCCATTTGCTGCTAGAGGAAGCTCTCTGATAATGATTGGGCTAGATACTGATCTGTGAGCATAGCAGAACATCATTAGGAATCATTTCATTGACTTTTTCTTAAGCCAGTCATGTTTGGTTCTACCCCAGGTCTCTGGGCCATCCAGCTTCTGGTTCCTGGCCATCCAGACAGTGTTGAGTACAGGCTCTAGTGGTTTGGACCTCAAGTTAGACCAGTCATTGCTTGGCCCCTATCACAGCCTCTGAGCTACCACTGTCCCAGCACATCTTGCAGGCAGGACAAGTTGTAAGTCAAAGGCTTTGTGTCTGGGTTGATTTGAAGCCTTGTCTGGTTAGAGAAGATGGCCAGTTCAGGTTCCCAGATAGTTCAGTCATTAAAGGCTAAGCTCACAATAAAAAATGTAAGTGTATTCAATATTCTATATTCTACCAACAGCAATCCTCAGCCCTTTAAAACGCTCGTAAAAGAGCCTAAATTGACTCCCAGGACTATGTAGTCTGATTTTGTGGTGGGGAGGGGTGCTGTTAATCCTGGGTGCTGTCATTCATTCATTGTGAAGAGTCATCAAAATAATACAAATAAGACAGCACAGAAGGCAGGCTCTGGAACTAGATCCACCTGTCCTACACCAAAGAATGAGAACCAAAGGGGAGACAGGGAGCAAGAGCATACAAGAAAATGTAATGATCAGGTTTCTGTGAGGATGAGACAGGTTATCCTTTTCCAGTTATAAAATAAATATCCAGGAAAGGCATAGGCAGTCATTTCTGTGACAGTTTGGGAGGGTGCTCTGGTTTAGACATAAAATGTCTACCAAAAGACTCATATAGAAAGGTTCGATCACATCTAGTGATGCTATCTGGTAAGATTCTAGAAACTAAGAAGAGAGGAAAAACTACAGCAAGTGGGTCGCTGGGGGCACGTTTTTGGGTGGGGCTGAATCCTGTCCCTGGGGTCTTTCTGTCGCTTTCTTTCTGTTTCATGCCCACCTGTCCACATGTCCCCACTGTCATGGTACCATGCTTTACCACAAGCTCAGAAAAATGGAGACTGTGAAACTGAGATGAAATGAGTATTTTTACCTTAACATTGTTCTCTCCAGTATTGTGGCCAGAGGAACAGAAAGCTAAGTAACACAGTTCCCACAGTGTGTTACTAGTATTTCAATTATCCTGCTCCTTGATGCCACTTGTAGTGGCTTTTCATTCATTCCAAAAAGAATCATTAGGAGGTTCACTAAGGCTGGGGGCTTTAAGACAGCAATAAGACAGCTTGCAGAGTACCCCTAACACATTCTGCCTTGTGGAACTATGCAAAGTCTTAAAATATGAATTCCTTCAAAAATTAGCTATGCTAGAGAATTTTACAACTGACCCAAAATTCTACCAAATGAAGTAAAGGAAGGAACAAAGGAATGAAGAAAAATTATTTGACTCATCTTACAATAAGATATTACCAAGCTACTTGAAAAGTTTTAATAAAGGACAAGGGATATAGCTTAGTAAGTAAAGTGCTTAGTAGGTAAAGTAAAGCCAGGCATGAACACTGACTGTAACCTCAATGCTTTTGAGAGTCAGAGATAAGCAGATACCAAGAGCTTGCTGCACAGCCCAGTATAACCAGTAAGTGAGTTCCAGGTTTAGTGAAGATACTATCTGAAAACAGAAGGTGAAGATAGAAAGAGAAAGATATCTAATACCAACCTCTGTCCTCACTTATGCTGTGAATGAATGAGACAGTGGTTTGCGTGCATGCATGTCAAAGGAGCTTTGGCATTTCTCTTTTGTAAAAGACATCTAGACAGTGCGGAAGTGTGTTTGTAAGTACATGGTGAGAAGTCTGTCCGAGAGGAGTAAGTTCATCTTATAAAGGATAGAGAAGAAATTACAAAAACCCCAGGAGCATCACTCAGTGGACTAGTTGTGATAAACAAAGGTGGGCTATGAACAGAGTGGAGAAAGAAGAGAAAATGGGGGGTCTTGTGTTTTGAGTCACAGTGTGAGTTGATTTGGTGATGGGCAGTGTTGAAGAGGATTTTCTGATGAGCTGGCTTTTAACAATCAGGATGAAGAGAGAGACAACTGAAAATGATGACAAAAGACATTGGGAAAAACAAAAAGTCAATAAACATCTTGAAGAATGAGGAATAGCGAGAATGACAGATGGCAGTAGACGTGCTAACCTTCTAGTATCCATTCAAATCTGATTTCATATCAGGAGTATACTATGTCATATTTGTAAGCATTGTGTTTATTTATACATATCTTAATTTAAATATAGTAGTTAGTGCATATTTGTGTAGTATAGGGTGCCATTTCAAACCACATAATTTGTAAGGATCAAATCCGGAAAGTATGCATGTTGCCCGAGAGATAAGATTTTGATTTCTTTGTCCTGAGAACATTCAGTAGCCTGTATTGAAATACTTTGTTAATAAGTTAGCTGTCATTTTCTAACTGTCTAAAGCATATTAGAACTCTCCTCCTATCCAATTATATCTGTTTCTTACTTATAAAATTTTAACATGAAAATATAACTTTTCAACTTGATTTATAAGTCTTTCAAAGGGAGAATCTGATGCATATACTACTTTGCACCTTCTCTCAGGTCATAACTTAGGGCCCTGTGAATCAGACACCACATATACTTTCATGAAATTGAATACGGATAATTGAATTGTACATTATGCACACGACAAACATTTCTTTTCCATATACCTCTTTAATAGATGCTCATAGATTCACTGTCTCTCCTTCACACATACCCAGCATAGTAGATCCCAGCTCTGGAATTCAGGAGGAAACCTCTGCACCCCCCTGGAGCTGGAGTCAATTTCCCCACCATGTAGATCTCACATCTATTCCTGAATCTGGTCTCTCACTAGTGTGAGCTCTTGCTTATTTGGTCACTCAGTAACGTGTTTTGTTGTAAAACTTCCTTTCTCCTTGTTGAAAAATCAATAAACAGGTTCCATTTCAGATCATTTTAGTACTCTAATTCATCTTCCTCAAGAACTTCTAATCCCCAGTATTATGGTAGCAACAGACATATAGACACAGAAAAAAAATTGTTACTCATTTTTTTAGACTCTTGTTTCAACAACATTAATGTTACCTAGGAGCTTATTATAAATAAAGAATATTATTTTCAAATGTATACTTATAATCTGCAGTTAATATTAAAAATATACTTTTAGGAAAACAACCACAGACACATGGCTCCACTCCATAGTCACCACATGTAAAGCCGCCCTTCAACAAGATGCACAGGTAATGATTTGTAAGTCAGCAAGTCTCAATCGGCATGCTAGACAGTAAGGAAAGTTTAAGGGCATCTAATTGTGTTAAAAGAACCCTTTGAGGAATATGTGATGTTGCTTTGATTCTTGTTCATGAACAACATACAGCACATAGTCTTGATAGTGGAGCTAAAAAACAAACAAACAAAGTAACAAAACAAACAAACAAACAAACAAAAAACCCAGAAAATCTGTTAATTGTGAGGAGAGCTGAGCTCTATTTAATGGAGATTGGCACTTCCATGTGATAGTGTAACATCTGATTACAGAATGACAATGTGCTCAGTAATCCAGTAATACTCAGTATTATGATATTATGTTTGCTCTCTGTAGACTTCAGATACATGACTGCAAAGAGAATTGGGGTTCAAAGCAGTAACAACGACATATTCAAAAGAGTAATCCATATCTGCCTCAAAACTCCTTACCAGAAAATGGTTTCTTGGGTAAAATACTGCTTAGCAACTTACATGATACAGTGCTAAAGTACAATGTCAGCTCAAGAGGGGGTTATTGTATAAGAGAATAAAAAGAAATGGAAGAGAAATTTATATACAACTTGCTTTGTGGGTTATAAAGCTATTAAGTTTTTTGAACATCTACCAAAGAGTTCCTGTCAGTTCAATCCTATCATATATTTAGCTAAAATCAATTTTAAAAATTCAAAATGTGTTTTTGCTGTCACATAGAAACGAATATTAACCATAGATGAGGCTCTTACTGACCAAATTGACCTTATTGACCAGAGAAGTGAATCGCCAGATAAGGAGTTTTGAGCATGTTAGGGTGAATTGTGTGACTTTTCTGAGGAGATGAGAACAAAAATCCCTTTACCCATCCAAGGCTAGCTTAGCAACCAGTGGGATTTTAGAGGTTGCATACAGGAGTATGGGTAACTCAAGGGCAGCTCCATCCCAATGTGGATAACTGCTCTTGGAAGCTGTATTCCTAGAGTTCCCTGCCCAGTGTGCAGGCAGGTGGCTGAAGATACAGTCTTCTCTATCCAGCAACTTTTTACTGTCTTTTTGACCTTCAGAAGAGGCTAGAGAATCTAATTTTCTGAGCATCCCAGCCTTGTAAGTTGTATCAGCTCTATGAGTTTCATGATCCACATGCTTCCTGCTGGCTAAGAAATTCCAGGGGAAACTCATGAAGCAAATCAGACCATGCAGTCATAGCAAGTCCAGAAAAGCAAATTATACTTTTTAAAAGTAAGGGACTCCAGAAAAGAAATATATATTAAAAATAAGAGCAATGCACATCTTTTGTTGAAAGTTCAGAAACTAATAAAAATAATTAGCGAAAATTACTCCTATGTGTATCCACTCAGAAATAACCAGTGTGTCCCTAGAGAATTCAGCGTTCCAATACATGATCATGCTACACAGCATCAAAGAACCCAAACTGAAACCTGTCAGACATCTGCTTCTCTCAAAGGAGTACATTTTAATAGAATACAAAGAGGTTTAAATGAGAGATGTTATTATAAGCTCATGTGTTTAAACAGCTGGTTGATCCCTAGCTAGTGGCACTCTTTTATTAGGCTGAGGATCCTTTTAGAAATGGAGGACATAGGACCCCTGCCTGCCTCCTGTCTAGCTGTGTTTCCTGGTCCACAGAACTGCACACACCTGCCATCATGAAACGGTCTGCTCCCACAGCTTTCCTTCCCACTGCAGTAGACTACATCCCCAGGGCCATGAACTGAAGCAACCCACTCTTTCCTCACCTTGCTTCCCTAGGGTATTTGATCACAGGGACAAGAAAAGATAACACAATGCAGTTTTTCAACAAGAGCCCCGTAGTTTCCTGTTATCAGCACACATTCTCATGTGCACTGAAGCAGCTATTTGGAGTTAGTAATGATGGTGCTGAATTCCGACTGCTGGAGTCTCAAAGGACAGCCTTGTTATTATGATTCAGTTCTTATTTCCTGGCCTGTTGTCACTTTCCCAGACAACAGAATGACACTGTTTTGTGTTTTTATTTTTTTAAAGAAAATGACAGGATTAATACCCTTTGGGGTGCTATGTGTGTGTACACACATGCCAAAGTAAATATATCCCAATGAATGCATACCTTCATGATTTTCTGGGAAAAAAAAAATCATGTTAATTTCTTTCCTTGAATAGCTTTCCCCTTGGTCCTTTCTCAAGAGAAAAAGCAGGTAATTTTTTCTGTGTAAAGTTGCTAAACAAAAATCAAATAATAATATGCAGTCAGTAGACATGTTTTCCCTACTTGTTTTTATATCTCCCCATCATGAAACAGATGTAGAAAACTTTATTACCATTTTCTCAATTAGTTCATATGATAGCCCTGTGTAAGCAGAAAGGCTTTTTAGTGAAAATAAAAAAGACATTCATTTTCTGTAAAATGAGTTCGTATCAAATAACTTTCTTGGAATTATCTGAAATTGATATATTAAATGTTTTATTTTATTTCTGTATTTATTTATTTTTTAAGACAAGGTCTAGTTATGTAGCCCTGGTTGGCCTAGAGCTTACTATGGTTCTTAAGCCAGCCTTGAACTGCTTGTCAAGGCCATCTGCCTCTTTAGAACTGTGATTCCACACCTGAGCTACCATGGCCATTGAAATGGGCACATTAAGCGCAGAGAAATTGCCTTCAATGTTTCCTTTTTTTTTTTTTTTTGAATATTTTAAGGACATTTTCCTGGTGTTCTAAAAATAAGTGGAAATACCAAAGAAGTCTTTTGCTAAAAGAATCTTTAGAAGTTCTCTCACCCAGCTTTTACTTGCTTAAGGCATTTTAGTAGCAAAACAAGGAAATGTCTTTATCAAATTCATTGAGTTAGAGGGATTTAAATGCACAGAGAGATTTACTGACCCCTTGTACATTAAATACTATTCTACTTGTTACACATTACAAATTTAATGTGGTAGGAAAAGGAATAGAATGTGAGAAAATGGTAACGTGTGAGTGCAGGTTATTTTAGGCAAGGCTAAATCTCCTCAGGCTGCCCCCAACCAGGATGAGGAGCTGGTTTCCTACCAGGCTCTAAGAAAGCTGTCAACCAGTCCTCACAGGAACTTGAACTGGGCCAAAAGTGTACCCCGTGGTGTTGGCTGTACGAGTCGAACTTTGGCCCTGCCTCCAATCCTCATAGAGAAGGAGGGGGTGATACTCCCAGTTAAATACCTTAATAACACCAAGATCCAGGGGCTCTCCCCAAATATAACAGTACTGTTGATCCTCATGTGTTGTCCAGAAATCAGTGGCCTGAAGAGACTGCATAATTGCTCCTCAAATAAATACTGCTTCAGGAGGCCTGTGTGTGTTGTAGAATATTAGTTTAAGATGTGTTATATCTGTTTATGCTCTGGAACATTTGTTTAATGATACAAAGATGTGTGACAACTTTTTATGTTGCATTTGTTTAACTCTGTGAAGCTGTGTTACTTTGCCTGTCTAAAACACTTGATAGTCTAATAAAGAGCTGAACAGTCAATAGCTAGTTAAGAGAAAGAATAGGTGGGGCTGGCAGGCAGAGAGAATAAATAGAAGGAGAAATCTGAAAGGAGAAGAGAGAAAAGGAGGAGGACTCAAGGATCCAGCCACCCAACTACACAACCAGCAATGAAAGAAAGAAAGAAAGAAAGAAAGAAAGAAAGAAAGAAAGAAAGAAAGAGAAAGAAAGTAAGAAAATGAAAGAAAAATACACAAATAGAAAAAGGTAAAAGATCAGAGGCAAAAAAGTAGATGTGTTGCTGGAGGGCTTCTCTCCAGGTTCCACCAAGCCCCGCAGTCCCACAATCCACATATAAAATAATCACTCAGACACTTATATCACTTATAAACTGTATGGCCATGGCAGGCTTCTTGCTAACTGTTCTTTTATCTTAAATTAACCCATTTTTATAAATCTATACCTTACCACGTGGCTGGTGGCTTACTGGTGTCTTTACATGCTGCTTATCCTGGCGGTGGCTGCAGTCTCTCTCCTCCTTCTTCCTGTTTCCCCAATTCTCCTCTCTCCTTGTCCCGCCTATACTTCCTGTCTGGTCACTGGCCATCAGTGTTTTACTTATATAGAGCGATATCCACAGCATAGACGGGATAATTTAAGTTAAAAAACAAGCTAAGCTAAAGTTTGGCATTCATAATTAATAATAAGACTCTGTATGTGACTTATTTGGAAGCTGGGTGGCAGGCCCCCCAAAAAGTCAAAGAACTACGAGCAAAAACAACCAAAACACGGTGTGTGATGATTTGTTATTCCCTTTTGTTGCTCAATATCCACTTACAGATGTCCCATCAACACAGCAAGCATTTCTAAGTGGAATTAGTATTACTCAGGAAATACTTCTGCTTCTATGCCTGTTAGACCTCTTATTCTAATGCAGTTGTCATGGTGATGCACAATTTCTCACAATATTTTTCTAGATATCTCTCATTTGATTTTGTGCTTTTCTTTCCCATAAGTGTCCAGATTACATTTCTATGGACTCCAGTAAAGTAAACCTGTATCCTCTGGTTTCCAGTTATTTTTAAAAATGAGAAGAGCCAGTAAGTTATGCCATCAAGCTATACAGTAAAGTTAGGCTGGTGGGCTTCTTACATCATGTCATTAGTCTGATGACTCATCCTGTCTTGACCATCCTTCTTGAATGCCTTTCTTGATGCTAGCTGGCTTCCTGTGCCATCCTGCATAACCATTTATATTATTTGCTTTTCTCTTATTATGATAAAACACCATTACCGAGGCATCTTATAGAAGAGTTGATTTTGACTTATGTTCCAGAGGGTTAGAGCACATGATGGTAGAGACAAAAATGACAACAGGTAGCAGGCATGAAGGCTGAAGATAGATGCTGAGAGCTCACATGTTGAATCATGAGTAAGTAATAAAGAAAGCAACCTAGAAATAAGTGATGCATCTTAACCTCAAAGCTCTCTGCCAGTGACAATTTTCCCCTAGCGAGGTTGTAACACCTAAAACTCACCCAGCAGTACCACCAACTAGGGATCAAGCATTCAAGTGGCTGAGACTCTGGAAGATATTTCTCATTAAAACATCCATACTCTTCTAGAGCTCTTCACTGTCTTTGTTATCATTGCATTTGTAAATTAAGAACTCTAAAAATATCTGAATTGCATGTCCAGCTCTTCCCATTGACAGCACTGGCAGATGCACACCAGGATGAGCATTTTACCTAAAGAACATAGCTAGACTGATATATTTAGTAGTATCAGGAGACAGAAACTCTTCAAAATGACATTTTTAACTACACAAAAAATAAGTGTCTATTTTTTATGTATGTAATCCATAACACCTCCCACAAGTTTCCTGAAAATTCAGATTTAAGATTTTGAAGTTTTTCTAAGATTACATGACTCAGATACAAATATAATTAAATTTGTGGGAGGAGCAATGGATATTTGTTTTTATTATAACTGTAAATAGTAATGCCTGCACATTGATTATAAGTATTAATTTTAGCAATGACTTTCTGACTTTTGTTTATTTATTTTTGAATGGTGCTTATCTCAGAAATTAATACATGGATGGGGTTTAGCCCCTTCATAGAGTATTCACCTAGAAAGAAAGAGTCACCAGGGGATCCCAGCACCCCACAGGAACAAAATTAGTATAATTTAAAGGTCTTTGTTCTCTGTCATGCACATCAGATAGAACAATGTCAAGCAAACACTGATGAGTAATCACTGGTGGCTGATGAAGATGCTTGCATAATTAATTGCTAATACAGTTACCTACATTTCCTCTGTAGCTCTGTATGCATGCAGGCCATCTATAGTCACATTATCTCCAGAAAACCTGAACTTTGTTGCATTTTCTCATTACATAAATTAAAGTGAAACCCACAGGGAAATTATACAGTAAGTATTCCTTGTAAGAAAGGTCTTTAACTTTGCTTGATTAGGTGATCACTCACCTGACTGGAATCATAGCAATCTCTTGATGATTTGATTACAACACTAATTAAGAGCCAGCTGGGCAGGAGAAGCAAGGGGGTGTAAGTATAGATTTGGATAACTGTTTAATAATGAGCTCACTAAACTCCATCCTCAATGGGTTCAGATCACAGAGCAGGGTGGAGAAAGGTATTCTAAAGAAAAGCTTTAAGAATTTAAAGAATTCTTTAAAGATATTGCATACCCATACTTTATACAAAGCCTTTCATTCATCCTTGTTTGAAGTTTTTAAGATATGAAAAATGCTACCACGGTGTGTGTGTGTGTGTGTGTGTGTGTGTGTGTGTGTGTGTGTGTGTGTATGTGTGTGTGTGTGTGTGTGTGTGTGTGTGTGGTTTGTAAGAAAGAGAAGTGGGAGCTTATCCAGCACCTAATAATAACATGTAATAACATTGGGGCTTTAGGAAGGAGATAACAGTAAGCAGAGAGGATAAGAGTAGGGGGAGGATCCAGTTTCACTAAGATTCTATGTAGAAGTAAATGAAGAGGTCTCTCAAAGTCATCAGGGAGTAATGGTATTGTTTACACAATCCTAAATATGCACAACTCCTAACAACCCCTCTTATCACATGTCAAATACCACAGGGGCACAGGAGATGGTTCAGTGGGTAAACTGTTTACCATACAAATATAAGAATCAGGGTTTAGACCCACAGCATCTACATAAAATTAAATGTGGTTGCATTATTGTAACCCCAGTGCTGGGGAGTAGAAACAGGCAGATCATCAGGACTTGCTGGCCACCCAGTGTACCCAAAACAGTAAGATCCATGTTCAATGAGAGATACTGCCTCAAAAAAACAAAAAATACATGAGCATCCGTAGAAGAAGACACCTGTAGTTGATCTCTGACATCCACATACACAGCAAGTGCACCCACCTTCTCAAGTGCATGCATATGCATATCCTGCACACATAGACAGACTAAATATCACACTAGATTTAAGTTTTTTCAATTACCAAATTTATATGAAGATAAATTCTCTAAAATCTATAAGACATATTTTTTTCTAAAGTAGAATTGGGGGAGGGACTTCTATTCTCTGTTACTGTTCCCATCAATATTTCAGGTCTATAGCTCAGATCACCTAGGATCTCATTTCTCATTGGTTAGTCCCCAGGAAACAATGTTTACACATTTTGTCCAGTTAATCTATTGACTCATTTACATGAAAGTGTTACTTTATGTCTCTCAAAATATTGCTGCTTTCAAAATTTACCTGCTAGTTTGTAATCAATGAATGTATCAATGATATTGAAATGTATAACAAAAGCTTTGGATATGAAGTGCATGATATAAAATTTGTAATAACAGAGTGGCATAAAAGGGTCAATTTCTTATTGTGGTGGTTTGAATAAGAATGGTTCCCATACTCTCACATATTTGAATGCTTGGTCCCCAGGAAGTGGCGCTATTTGAAAAGATTAAAAAGATTAGGAGGCATGGCCTTGCTGAAGGAAGCATGTCACTCTCTGTCCACAAATCAGAATGTAGTTCTCAGCCACTGATCCAGTACTATGCCTGTGTGATGCCATGATTCCTGCCATGATGATAAGGGAATAAACCTCTAAAACTGCAAGCAAAGCCCCAGTTAAATGCTTTCTTTTATCAGAGTTCTCTTGATTATGGTGTTTCTTCATAGCAATAGACACTAAGGCAGTCATCATCTGGGGAAATATGTGCTGACATGTTCACTGCTGCATTTTTACTTGCAGGTCTGTGGAACATCTTTACTCTTCCAACCACCATCCCAAACACAATGCACAGCTTTAAATAAGACTGAGAATATGAATTAGTAAGAGACTTCATTCAACCCTGTTGATAACATACCAGGACTTTACACTAAAGATATTAAAAATACAAAGAGTTCTATTTGAGTCAGAACATGTGGAACTTTTCCATGAACCCATTAACTTTAGATAACTCATTTAATGTTTTTTTTTCTAAAAAATATTTTAATTAAAAAGTAACTGTTGTGGGATGGTCTGTATGTCAAATGTGTTGCGCTGATTGGTCAATAAATAAAACACTGATTGGCCAGTAGCCAGGCAGGAAGCATAGGTGGGACTAACAGAGAGGAGAATTGAGAGAACAGGAAGGCGGAGGGAGACACTGCCAGCTGCCACCATGACAAGCAGCATGTGAAGATGCCGGTAAGCCACAAGCCACATAGCAAGGTGTAGATGTATAGAAATGGGTTAATTTAAGATATAAGAACAGTTAACAAGAAGCCTGAGCCATTAGGCCAAACAGTTTAAATAATATAAGCGTCTGTGTGTTTATTTTATAAGTGGGCTATAAGACTGCCGGGGCTTGGCGGGACCTGAAGAGAAAAATCTCCAGTTACACGTAACTTTTGGTACACATTTAATAATGTAAAATGAAACCACAACTGCCTAGAACTCTAGCTCCAGGGGAACTTCTTGCTTCCTAGGGCATGTGCACACACACACACACACACACACACACACACACACACACACAGTACACACATAAAGACATACAAGTATACACATGGATAAAATAAATCTTAATCCTAAAAAATATTTTAGCAGTATAACACATATAGCTCATCAGACAATAAAATATCCAAGGCAGAGACCTGTAAAAAGGATCAGATGTGTCAGTTCAAAGTGGTATAAATGAGTGGAAAATGGCTGTGTCCCCCGCTCCCTGGCAAGCAGCTTTAGTGAATGTTTAATTCACTCACGTCCTAAGAAATAAATTCTTTTTATTAGAAAGGGATTTTTCTCTCATACAATACATCCTGACCACAAGTTTCCCCTCCCTCATTCCTCCCAGCTCCCCGCTACTTCCCATCTCCCCAAGATCAACTCTCCCTCCTTCTCCCTTCAAAAAAGAGCAGGCCTCCAAGACACAACCACCAAACCTGACAAAACAAAATACATTAAGACAAGGCAAAAGACCTCACACCAAGGCTGTACAAGGCAACCCAATAGGAGGAGGAGTCCCACGAGCAGACAAAAGAGTGAACGTTTCACCCACTCCCACAATTAGGAATCCCACAAAAACACCAAGCTAACAGCCATAACACATAAAAAGAGAACCTGGTGCAGACCCCTGCATGCCCTTTGCTTACCGCTTCAGTCTCTGTAAGCCCATATGCACCCAGATTAGTCAATTCAGCGGGCCGTGTTCTCCTGGTATCCTCCATCCTCTGTGAATCCTACAATCTTTCCTACTCTTCCATGGGATCCCCATTGCTTTGAGCAAAGGGATGGGATGGAGAACTCCAACTTAGACTCTCTTAAACTCTCTCTGCACATGACATCTGGCACCATCCACTCGCATCTACTGCCAGAGGAAGCTCCCTGATGACTACTGGACAAGGTACCAATCTATAGATGTAGCAGAATATCATTAGAAATCATTTCATTGATATTTTTAAAGACCAGTCATGTTTGTTAAATCAGACATTGGTTGGCCACTTCCACAAGTCCTGCACCATGATTGCCATACCACATTTTGCAGGCAGGACAGATTGCAGGTCAAAGGATTTGTGATGGGGTTGATGTTCACATTTCTCTTTTGGTAGCTTACTGAGAATCTTCCTGCACCAAACAGACTGCAACTTAGGGGTAAAGGCACCATGTAGGCACCAGCTTGACCTCTCCATGTTCAATGAGTTGTATAGGTGTTATCCTCAGCAATGAGGACCATTGTCAGTTTTGTGAGAACACCCCTATGTTCTAGCATCAGCCTGGATTGTTTGGGGATCTCCATGGGATCCCTTCAGCCAACAACTCAACTGAATGCAAGACAATCCTGCCACTGGGAGTCTTGCCTAGCTACTAAATATGGCCAGTTCAGACTCTATATCCCTCATTACTATGAGTCCTCTCTAGGATCACACTAGTAGATTTCAGGAAGTTTCCACTGCACTAGGTTTCCATGCCTCCCCACTGAACCCCATTCCAGCCATCTCTCCTGCACTCTCTCCCTCTATCCCATCTCTGCCTCACACTTGATCTCCCCTGCTCCTGTCCCCACTTACCCACAGTCAACCCACAAAATATATGCTATTTCCCTTGCCCTGGAGATCCATATAGCCCCCTAGAGCTCTTCTTTTTGCCTAACCTCCCTGGGCTATAGATTATAGTTTGGTTATCATTTAATTAATGATATGAATTCACTTAATGAGTTCTTTAAGTGAATGCATACCATATTTGTCTTTCTGAGTCTGAGGTACCTTAGTCATGATGATGTTTTTCTCGCTCCTTTGATTTGTCTTCAAATTTCCTGGTATCATTGTCTTAACAGCTGAGTAATACTCCATTGTGTAAATATACCACATTATCCCTTCCTCAGTGGAGGGTTATCTAGGTTGTTTCCAGTTTCTGGCTATTACAAATAAAGCTGCTATGAACATAATTGGGCAAGTGTCCTTGTGTTATGATTGACCATCCTTTGGGTATATGCCCAAGAGTAATATAGCTGGGTCTTAAGGTAGATTGATTCACAATTTTTATGAGAAACTTTTACATTGATTTCCATAGTGGCTTTACAAGTTTACACTCACACAAGCAATGGAGGAGTGTTCTGCTTGTTCCACATCCCCTCCAACATGAGCTGTCCCTTGTGTTTTTGATCTTAGCCAATCTGACAGGTGTAAAATGAAATCTCAGAGTCATTTTGATTTGCATTTCCCTGATGGATAATGATGACTAACAATTCTTTATTGTCTCTCAGCCATTTGACATTGCTCTGTTGAGAATTCCCTGTTTAGATCTGTATCACATTTTAATTGGATTATTTAGTTTGCTGATATCTAGTTTCTTGAGTTCATTATATATTTTGGAAATCAGTCTCTGTTGCATGTGGGGTCGGTAAAGATCTTTACACATTCTGTAGGCTGCCATTTTGTCCAATTGATGATACCCTTTGCCTTATAGAAACATTTCAATTTCTTGAGGTCCCTTTTTTAATTGTCAGTCTTAGTGCCTGTGCTATTGGTGGTCTGTTCAGGAAGTTGTCTTCTGTGCCAATTCATTGGAGATTATTTCCCACTTTCTCTTCTATCAGGGTCAGTGTATTTGGATTTATGTTGAGGTCTTTGATTCATTTGGACTTGAGTTTTGTGCAGGGTGATAGATATGGATGTATTTGAATTCTTCTACATGCCAACATCCAATTAGACCAGCACCATGTTTTGAAGATGCTTAATTTTTTCCATTGTATAATTTTGGCTTCTTTGTAAAAACAACAACAACAACAACAACAAAAACAGGTAACCATATGTGTGCATTTACATCTGGGTCTTCACTTTGTTCCCATTGATCCACCTGTCTGTTTTTATGCCAATATCATGCAGTTTTTCTTACTATAGCTTGTACTAGAGCTTGAAATTGGGGATGGTGATACCTCCAGAGTTTTTTTCTTTTTTCTTTTTTAATTGTATAAGACTGTTTTAGCTATCCTAGATTTTTTGTCTTTCATATGAAGTTGACTGAAACAACCCCCTGTATCTTATCAGACCACAATGGTCTTTGTATATAGGAAGGTTTATACAGACTTCATATACATATATATAGACTGGGGTCCCTAGATCTGCTCTGGCCTCTGGAGTCCCTAGGACCGCCTGGCCTCCAGTACAGCTGCCAGGACTGGGGTCCCTAGATCCAGCCTGTGCTTCAGTAAAGTTGAAGTCTGCTTCTGAAGTTGTAGACCTGGGGTCCTAGATCCAGCCTGGCCTGTGATAAAGCAAAATCCCCTTCTAAAGTTGTAGACAAGCATACAGAGCTGGGGTTGAAGGGGGTGCAGTCTGGTATCATTGGGCAGGCTTTAAAGCAGTTTTGTAGGTTGTGGGCAGTATATTACCTGGGATTCCTAGGATCAGTCTGGCCTCCTGTAAGGCTTCTAGGGCTGTAAGCTCTAGTATGGAGCCAAGGTGAAGGGCTACAGTCTGGGGTTATTGGGTAGGTTATAAGGAGTATTAGCTGGCAGCTGGCAGTATCTTACCCAGGGTTTCTAGATCCTACCTGGCCTCTGGTAAAACCCAAGATTTCTTCCAAAGTAGTAGGCAGGATATGGGACCTAGGAGAAGGGGTACAGTCCGGAGTTGTTGAACAGACTTAAAGGGGTTTAGTGAGTGGTAGGCGGCATCTTGCCTGTGGTCCCTAGGACCATTCTGGCTGTAACTCATGTTAAAAATTATATTATTTGGGGTTTTAATATCTAGTTTCTTACCTTTTTTAATATTAGTCCTCTATCAAATGTAGAGTTGGTAAAACAATCTCTTCTCATTTTATAGGTTGCTATCACTTTGTCCAATCTTACAGGAGCTTTTTCAGTTTCATGAGGTCCCATTTATTCATTGTTGATCTTGGTGTCTGTGCTATTGTTATTCTGTTCAGAATATTGTCTCCTGTGCCAATTCATTCAAGGCTATTCTTCAGTTTTTCTTCAATCAAGGCTAGAGTATCTTTTGCTGTTGTTGTGGTAGTGGTTATTTTGTTTTTCTTTTTTTTGTTGTTGGGGTTTTTTTTGTTGTTGTTGTTTAGTGTTGTTGTTTTTTGAGACAGGGTTTCTCTTTGTGTAGCTGGCCTTGAACTCAGAGATCCAGTGCCTCTGCATCCCTAGTGCTGGGATTAAAGGTATACTCATACCTTTAATTGCCTGCCAAGAGTATCTGGTGTTTTCTGTAGAGGTCTTTAATCCACTTGGATTTGAGTTTTGTTCAGTGTGATACTGATCTATTTGCATTCTTCTACATGCAGCTAAGCAGTTTGACCCACATCATTTGTTGAAGATATTGTCTATTATCCTGTGTGTATTTCTGGCTTCTTTATAAAAAATCAGGTGTCCATACATCGCTGTTTCGTTAGTGTATCTGTTTTTATTCTAATACCATAAGTTTTTATTATTATAACTCTGTAGTACAACTTGAAATCAGGGATTGTGATACCTCCACTAGTTCCTTTATTGTACAGGATTGTTTTAGCTATCCTGGGTTTTTTGTTTTTCCATATGAAGTTAAGAACTGTTCTTTAAAGGTCTGTAAAGAATTGTGTTGGAATTTTGATGGGGTGTACATTGAATCTGTAGATTGCTTTTCATAGGATGCCCATTTTTACTATGTTAAGCCTACAGATCTATGAGCCAGGGAGATCTTTCCATCTTCTGATATCTTCTTCAATTTCTTTCTTCAAAGACTTTTTTATCACAAAGTTTTTATCATATAAGTCTTTCACTTACTTACCTAGAGTTATCCCCAAGATATTCTATATTATCTGAGAGTATTGGGAAAGAAGATGTTTCCCTGATATCTTTCTTACTCCGTTTACCATGACTATATAGACAGGCTTCTATTTTTTAGTTTGTTTTTTTTTGTTTTGTTTTTGTTTTATTTTCCAACCATTTCACTGAAAGTTTATCAGCTATTGGAGTTCCCTGGTAAATTTTTGGGTCAGTTATGTTTACTATCATATCATCTGCATGTAATGACATTTTTATTTTTTTCATTTCTAATTTATATCCTCTTGATCATCTTCAGTTGTCTTATTGCTCTAGGGAAATATTCAAGTGCTATATTGAATAGATATGGAGAGCGTGAATAATATAGTCTGGTTTCTGATTTTAGTGGCATTGCTTCAAGTTTCTCTCCACTTAATTCGATGCTGGCTATAGGCTTACTATAAATTACTTTTATTATGTTTAGGAATGCCCCTCGTATCTCTGATCTTTCTAGACTTTTGGTCATGAAGGGGTGTTGGATTTTATCACAGGCCTTTTCTACATCTAACCAGATGATCATGTGGTTCTTTTCTTTGTTTGTTTATATGGTGGATTACGTTGACAGATTTTTGTATGCTGAATGACCCTTGCATCTCAGGGATAAGGCCTACTTGATCACGGTGGATGATCTTTTTGATGTGTTCTTGGATTCAGTTTGCAAGTATTTTATTGAGTATTTTTGCATATATTTTCATAGGGAAATTGGTCTGTTATCTTTTTCTTTGTTGAGTCTGTATATGGTGTGGGTATCAGGGTAACTATGATCTCATAAAATGAATTTGAAGATGTTCCTTCTGTTTCTAATTCCTGGAATAATTTGAGAAGTATTAGCATTAACTCTTTTTTTGAAAATCTGGTAGAATTCTGGGCTAAAACTATCTGGCCTGGGTTTGATTGTTTGTTTTTGTCTTGTTGTTGTTTTAATTAGGAACCTTTTAATGACTGCTTCTATTTCACTAGGGGTTATAGATCTATTTAAATTGTTTATCTGATCTTGATTTAGCTTTGGTAAGTGGTACCTATCAGTAATATTATCCATTTCTTTTAGATTTTTCAATTTAGTGAAATACAGGTTTTTAAATAATGTCCTTATGATTCTTTGGATTTCCTTGGTGTCTGTTGTTATGTCTCCCATGAAATCAATTCTTAAAGATTGGGTTTTGACACTGTATTTTACCAACTTCAGAAAATATGATAGAAAGGAAACAGATTTTTAAGTACAGAATAATAATTGCTTTATCTATGTTTTGTCATTTCTTAGGTTCAGTAAGTAATATAATCTACCTTAGAGCTCATGCCTTAAAAATCATTCTAACCTTGCCCCTGGCAATTCCATAAAGCAATGTCTAAAAGAGTCTGTGGAGGCAAACCTGCACACAGTAGTTATCCAAAATTCCCGCTACTGGCTGTCCTGGAACTTGACACAGAGAAAGCAGAGAAGTGAACCAATTTATAAAGGTATTTATAAATTATGATAATTTTATACCAGTGATTGTGCCAGCTTCTGAGGAAGAGGGGTTATAAGCAGGCCAGGTAAGCAGGGAGTTTCAGCAGCAAGTCTGACTGAGTGCTTTTGGTGGTGTGGAGGAGAAGGCAGGTATATAGATAGAGTTCTGAGAGTCATCAGATTACAGTTACAACCAGTAATTGAAATATGGAAAATGGGTAATAAGACAGGTAACCAAGGAGGAACCCTAAGGTCCTCATAGATGTGATAAGCAGTGAAAAATGGCCTTGGGTCTTATCTAACACTCCTAATAAAGCAAAGTAAGATCCTCCCACTTCATGGGGTGAAGAGTGCTATAGTAGAACAGTAAGAGTAAGTTACAATAAGAGCTGGAGTGACTTGCAGAGACTGGCAAATCAGTCTCCAATGCTGCACTACCGAGCCAGCTTCCTAGGAAGCATCGGCAGTTGTTAGTGCTGTGAGGCTTCCTCATGACTCTCCATGATGACCCTATAGACCTCCTCCCCATGAGTCAGGCTGGGGAATGTGAGTACTCAGTTATCTTCTGGTTCCTTCCATTTCCTGCCTCCTAATGAGTACATTTTGTCCCTCATCACTTTTAGTGCTTAGCCCTTCCAGACAGCCATTTTGTAAAACACAGAATTTCCCTGGTTCCAGTCTACTGGGACCTGAGTGCAAGGGTATGCAGTGTGCTCAGTCAAGTAGCTCCTGGTAGAGGAAAATGTTGCAGTAGTGCGAACAGAACAGTCATGACAGCCTCTTCTCACAGCAACTAACAGAGTTCCTGAGATTAAGAACTCCTTCCAGAAAGGCATTCTTCCCAACTTCCCACCATTATCACAATAGCAGTCAAGCGTCAATGTCATTTTCAAAGGGAACAAACCATAGTCATACCATGGAAGATGGATTTCAGTCTGTCTTCTTTCAGAATTAAGGAAAATGAGATGTTTTATGTAATTGTATACAGCAAGCTGAACACAGATACTGAGCTCTACATTTCTGAAGATCACCACATTAGGATCTATGCCTGTCAGATGGTAGCCTATGGTCAGACATCTGTCTTTGCTTTGCTTATCTGTCTCATTATTTCTAGGAAGAGGTGAAAATGGAAGTCATTATCAATGTTGGTGACACGTTCCTGACATGTTTTTCAGCATAGTGTAAACTCTAATAAAGTTGTTACAAAAATAACAAATAATTTTATATTGACCAAAACAATGTTTTCTTTAAATAAAAATAGAAATCTACACTTCAAGAAATTTTGCAACAGGGATACTCTAAACTTTTGCATGAATCATAAATGAGCATTTCAAATTTAAACATACCTTCATTTGAATATAATTTTAATTTCTCACCAGTTCCTAGGAAAAATAAGAAAAGATAACATTTTCCAAAAGAAAAGCAATGAATTTACAATATATTTTCCCTTCAGGAGAAATAGGTTTTCTAAATTATTTTTGAGATTATGATTGCATGATTTCTCCTTCCTTTCTTCTTTCTAAACCCTCCCCATTTACCTCCTCCCCAACTCAGATTTGCTCTTTATTGCCTATATAGTTGTTTGTCTAGAGTTGAGGCCTCATGAGCTTTCCCCTTTCCATATTAGCATGTCTATTGGAGTCCTCTTCTTAAGCTCCCATTTACACAGCCATGTTGGTGAGATTTTTATGGGTGTATCTTCTCTGACATTTGTATGAGACACAATCTCACAGCAAACTCCCTGCCACTCTGGCTCAGATATCTTTTTTTCTTTGTTGCAGAGTAACATTCCCTGCTTTTTTTTCTTCTAATTCATGATTGAATTATTATTCACATTTTATTTTCATATATGCATGATGAAGGGGTTCCACATCCTTTTAAAAAGCACTTCTTTATGGTCTGAAATGCTCAAGAGAAACACCCCAGGAATCAGAGGAGGAACAATTGTCACCTCTCATATTGCAATTTGCATAATCCTTTAGTAATCATTATCTTTAATCTTATTGGCAAATAATTGTCCACAAGGGTGTGAGAGGATTACATCTTAGTCTATTCAGGCTGCTATAGTAAAATATCATGAACTGGGAAGCTTATATAGAAAAGATATTTATTTCTCATAGCCATGGTGGTTGGGAAGTCCAGGACCAAAGTATAACTAAGTCTAGTGATGAAGACTTCCCAAAGGCCCCACATCAAATCACCATCACACAGGATGGGGTTTGAGATTTCAACATAGGAATTTGGACTACAAGGGGGAAGAAGCCCAAATATTCAAACTGGCAACTTGGAAGGCATATGCTTGACATCTTTTATGGCAGATCAATTGTCATTCAATATGTTAGAATTATTTCATATATCATAAAGGCATCTAAAAGATAATGCTGAAAAATTTCAACATTAAAAATTAATAAGAAAATTATTTGCCATTTAAAATACAGACAAAGCCAAATTATCAGTCTAGTGGAGGTATAATAAAATCATTTTCAAACACAGATTTTCTGAAATTTATCACACATACATACAATTACACACACAAACACACACACAAACACACACACACACACACACACACACACGCACACGCACACGCACACACTGACACAGAGGAGGTTTGTGACACCAAATAAGAAAGAGGAAGTCAAGAGAAACAGGAAGCAGGAACTGTCCAACAGGAGGTAAACAAGAGAAATCCTCACAGTTACAGAGCAGTGAGATGCCGAGGGTATTGCTATGCATAGGCACAGTCCACATGGGAGAAGGCTGAAAGTTCATGGTCAAGCGAAGCCAGGATGTCATATCCACACTCTATAATTCAGAAGCAGTCCACGAAAACAAGATGCTTGTGTTTGGAGTAGGAAAAGATGATTAGTATCCCTCTAGGAGGTTACAGAGCCAAGCTCTGATGACAGGGCAGCTGTTTGCTGATTTTATAAGTGTGTGGCAGAGTGAGCCTGAGAGGGGCCTCCTCATCCTCCACTTCAAGAGCAAGCCCTGCCACTGACATATTTTATATGTAGATTACTAAATGGGAGGATGTTAGTAGAACACAGGAGACATATTAGGGGAAAGAAGAATAAGTGGGAAGAGGGGAGGATGGTAGGGTAGAAGAGTTAGAGGGAATGATAAATAACACTAAGAATGTTTGAAAGGCCACACAGAAGTGTGTGTATGTGTATGTGTGTGCTTGCGCGTGTGCGCGGGTGTGCATATGTTTGTATTTATAAGGAAGAATTTAATTAAAGTTACCATAATAGGAAATGATGCTCCTCTCAGAAGCAGATGGTCAAATAAAAAGCCCTGTGAGGGGTGTCCCAGAGACCCTCCCTGCAAACAACATAGACTTGATTGGTATTGTATGACAGACTTTTCCTAGGGAGATATGGCATGTGTGTGTATGTATACACACACACACACACACACACACACACACACACACACACACACACCTACTCATCTTATCAAACCAAAGTAATGATTGCACCTATATCCAACTCAGCAACCAATGAGTTTTATCAAGGTTATTTACAAGGAGTGAGAGGTTACATAGAGGAGCAAAAATGACTCAAAGCAAGTTACATGAGCACAGCTCTCCACAGAATGAGTGACAGGTCACACAAGCTGGAAATCTAGAGCACACTGAATAGCAGGCAGATAGTTCAACATGTTGGAGAGTATCCTATCCTTTCCAGGTAGCTCAGTTGGTCTGAGCTTCCTCTAGACAGTTCACCTGGTCTCTGCCTCTTCAAGGTTGCTCGGCTGGCTTGTCTGAGAGTGAGTCTCAGTAGTCTTAATTGTTTATACACTCTGGAGGAGGGAGGGACCTAGTGAATCTGGTCAGTTTCAGGAACTTCCTTAAGCTATTTGAATTGTTTGCTCTCTGTCTTAACAGAGCTTTGCTGTAGGATGAAGTGTTTCACCCTCACCTAGAACCTCCTGTTGATTCATCTCCTCTAAATAGCCTATCCTAAAATGTCCTTTCTCTCACTTTTCTTTTACAATATTTGTCTTAAGCAGTTTTCTTTTAAGACAGAAGGCTTTAACTTTAGGAGAAACTGTTATACCACAGTTGCCAACCAGATACTGATGGTAAGACCTTGTTGCTGTAGACAATACACACTTTGGTCATGGCACATGGGAAAATGAAGTTGTTACTGATAGGGATGTTCCCTCCCTGATGGTTAGCTCTCATAATACCAGAAGGTTCTATGTAGGTCACAGAGAGGAAGAAGAGTCATGAGCAGTCTTACCCAGCTATGAACTCTGAGAACTACCATAATGACTGCTATGGCAAGATATGTCTATAGGTTCAATTATGGCAGAAATGTTACGGGGGTAACCAGATGCTTTTTGGGTGGATTTGAGATCCATTCCACACACAGAAATAAATGACTAGTACTGTAAATCTGGCTATCTGCCTAAGAAATTGTGGCTGGAAAGCTCATAGGCCCCAAGGATGAATCTAATGCTATTTTGCTAAATTTATACAGTATCAAACTGCCCTCTAACTTCTTATTTCTATACCTATAGGTTAGTGTAGCTCTCAGATCTTATCAGAGAAGCTTATTTGTGCAGTGCATAGTGGTTAAGAATCACACAATTAATCATACACAGAGAACAAGTGTCTCTGAGAACTCAGCCATAAATGGCATACATTCATTGTAGAAGGAGGACCCCAGCAAAATAGTGTCTTCTGATGCACTTGTGAACTTAACAGAAGCACTGTCCTGCACAAGCATAGACCAAGGCAACATTCCAGCATGGAGGGAGCTAAGAGCTATTGAGCACCCACTCCTGGCTGAGGATCTATTGACAGTTGATAGATACTAGAGGAAAGAAAATCAGTTTTCCTTGAAGGAATGAACCTGTGGATCTACCATATTCTAGTGGGTGGACCTCACCCTTGAGCATATAGAAAACACAAATATATTCAGTATGTTATTAAAAAAAATAGGAGGACATGAAGTTGAGACAGAGGTGGAGAAGTGGGAAGGATATACAAGAACAGTTAAGGGGAAGACTAGGTGGTGGTTATGGTCAAAATATATTGTATACAGGTAAGAAATTCTCAAATCATTGATAAAAATATTACATCAAAAGTATCACTACTCTGTCATTCAGGTTGTCATTGAAATATTTTAGACAGGAAAGTGACATAATCAGACTTGAACTTTAAATTATGACATTGACTTCAGGGTGGAGAGTAGATTAGAAAGAAGGAAGATTAGAAAACATGAAATGATTTAGGAGGGTGTGGTAGTCCAGTGAAGACATTATAAGTAATCTCCTGAATTTCCAGTAATCAATAGAGGGATGACCAAAGAGGAGAGGACATAATACATCCATATAAAGCCACGTAGAACTGATATAAATGTGGAGAGGCAAAGTGAGAGAGAATAATAACTATCGGATTTCTAGATGATTGTGTTAATGGTAGTCTACTGCTCAAATACAAATGCAGGTTGACAATTATAAGACTGTGGAACCTAGTTTTTGTAGAAGATGAAGACATCCAATTCGGATGTGGCAAATCCAGATGGATATGTCTTACAGGCAGCATAGTGTGTGCTTTGTCATTTGGGAGGGAGCAAGATATCTATTTTTGGTATCCTAAATACAGTGAGTAGAAAAGAGACCACCTATGAAGAAAGAATAAAATAAGGAGTGACAAGAAAGTACAACAACACGTGAGGAAACTCTAGGTGTAAACACTAAATTACTGACTGGAGCTTTGGGGGTGGGGTGGGGTGGGGTAGAGATCACATATCACATTTCTATCAAATATACAGATAAAGTCAAATGAAAGTCCTCTTCTCTGGAAAAATCCCAATGACTTTCTCCTAAAAAGGGTAGAATGATAGCTCCAGGGAAGTCCAGGGAGATGGAGGCAGCAAAGAGGAGACCTGTGGATATCTTCCTTGAGCAATGGCCTGGACATCTCAGAATCAATGGGACCTGTGTGTCATGGACTTTCCTGGCATCTCTGACCATGGTCACTATGCCATTCCCTTTACACTCCCATCTCATTCAGCACTGAGTTCTAATGTCAACCATAAAAATTGGGACATTGGCTGTTAAACTGGAGAATAATTGCAGTGGTTTCTGAAATCCCAATGGCTGTTATTTCATATATCATGAAACATTCAGCTAATTCAAGGAGTGAAAAATAGTTTCATAGAATTATGAGATCCTGTTTGGAGTTCTTTGGTAGCTTTAGGCAATGGGTGTCACAAATTAGGGCCTCACTTGGTAGACTGTAATTACATTTTAAAATTATATACTTCTAGAACCTGAGTTATTTCAGCCTTCTAATTTGTGAATTTGAATGAAGACTATGTTTATGGTTTCTCTATGTCTGGGCCCAGTCACCCCACAGCCCCACTCTAAGCAGAACGCTCGTTCTCTGTGGCAGCTCTTCTGCAGCCTTCCTCTCCATAATTTCCTTCTGAGTTTCAAGGAAACACTGTGCTGGTGCTCTGCAGTTCTGAGGTTGCCTCCAGCTAAGTCTGTTCAGGGCAGATAAAGAAACCAATAAACAAGACAAGAAAAAGGAGTGGCCAGTAAATCCACACGTTAGCAAATAATTGAAGATTTTATTAAAAATCCGTTTGTGTGAAATGAACTCCTTTAAAATAAAAAGTTCTTCTGTATTTTCTAAACTCAAACTTTAGAAAGATCAATTTCCAGTAGATGAGGCTATGTTAGTTCTTCCTGTTTATAACTGTCTTCAGTTTAGTTATGCTGTTTGTACTAGGAAAAAAAACAGTATTTGAACAATTTCAACTTTTATATAATTTAAACATCAGACTCTGTATGGAATTTTTTCTTTCAAAGTAGCTACCAAAGCATATTTTAAGTTTGCTGTTACTTATTAGCTTATCCAGACAATCTTGTAAATATTTCATAAACATACAATGAAATTGCTCAAAATGTCAGAATCTATTAGAAATTGTAATAATGCATGATTACATTTATTCAATAATATTCACTTGAGTGGATTGTCCAGTCAATATTCTACACTTAATTACATCCATTTGGATCATTTTACATAGTACTATACAAAAAGCAAATTACATCCTGCTTTTTGCCTACTGCCAATGTCAATAACAGGAAACCAGAACTCTCACAAATAAAGTCATTTCTTGTCATCTTTCATATTCAAAGTTAATTATGTCATTGCTATTAATTTCTCCTATAACTACAAATCAGAACAAGATAGCCTAAAACTATGTGACTTACCCTGTGTGTTATCAGTCCCAGAGCATCAAGAAGGCAAAATCTTTGTCTTGCTCATCATTTTTCTTTTGGAACCTTAAATACTATTGAATGTATATCATGTTTGCTAAATTGTGGAATCCATGGCATCCTGTAAAGTTTGCTTTGGTGTCAACTTAGCAGAAAGAATCCTAACCTGGGATTTGTGGTCCTTTGAGCAAAAGTGCTCCAAACAGCTTTTGTTCCATCCTGGGTAACTTTCCTATGAAAAATGGGAATAAAATCACCTGTCCTATGTTCTCCATAAACACTAAGTTGAGCATATGAGGACAACTCTGTACACATCGAAACAACAAAAATCACGCAAGGAAAAGCAATAGTTGCAAATAATCAGACCTCTCTGTTTACCTCAACGCTCCATGTATCTCTGTTTCTCTTGGGGTTTTAATTATTTGCATCAATAAGGGCAGCTGAGACATGAAACATCCTAAACACTTCTGCTTAGTTTTGGAATTACTCACAAACCCTGAAATTACACTCTGAAAGTTCAGGTCTACACCCTAGCTTTGGGGAAAACTTATGACCATCTTAGTTTTCTCATTCCATGGAGATGCTTTCTCAGCCCTCTGTCAACTATAAGGACAGCATCAAAAACACAGCATCCTATCCCTCAGTAAAAATTCAATTTTCTAACAAGGGCTCAGTGTAGGAGTCTTCATTTCACTTTGGAAATGATTATTTTTGATTACCTGTTTACAGAAATTAATTTAGTTTATCATTGGGAAATTGAGGCAATAGCTGTTCATAATTAACATTGATCACTGTTCATTATACCATTTATAAGTAAGTCTAATTATTCATTCATTAAGACTAATTATTCATATATTTTATTATTCATGCATTAAATTCATATCAATCGGATATTATGTTATTAATCATATATTATATTCATTCATATATTATGGTTCACCTTTGAATAAATAAGTATCAGATTATGAAGATATTGAGTTTTTGAAATGAGTACAGAATTTATAGCTGCCTTTGCACTTGGTGATTTATCTTTGATGAAACACGGATTTTAAAATACGGTTGAAATAATTTATTTGTTTCCTAGCCTGTGTACTTGTTGGTTTGGTTAATAATTTCATCCCCTGTTGGTTGAAAAACTGCTCTTGTACCTTTAAGGAGTAAAGTATTGCCTACTCATTTCTCTCCCTTATGCCTGCAGGCTACACTGTAATTCTCACCTGTCCTGCTTTGCTCTGGATATATTTTTTTAAGTGCCAGAATGTTCTGTATATTTACACAGCAGTATAGATCTGGAATGTAGAGGTTATTCAAGGCTTTTAAAATGGAGCAATGATGGGGAGGAAGGAGTGACAGGAGTGAGCAGGAGGTCCAATCCAGTGGAAGAGCATGTCCTGAGTATCTTCTTCCATATGGAAAGTCATAATCTTACATGCTTCTAGTGCCCACTTAAGTCAGTAATGGTTTTTATTTCTATAGAATTTCTTTGTTGCTGGCATGACTATCCTAAGAACACAAAGCTAAGTTAGCACCATAGCCCATAGGCAACCTGAAGGACACTTGTTCTACTTCATTTTCATGCCCTAACAAGCTGGCCTCCAAAAGTGATTCACTACTACATTCTATCTCTCCCATTCTCTGAGAAACAACAACATATTCCATAAGGACCCACCTACATTCAGTCTCATATATCAAGGAAAATGGGAAGGAGGCAGCCTTGGATTCAGAATTCTGGCTCTTGCCCATTTTGTGTGAAGATTATTTTATGAAGCTCATGATGTTTATCAAAAAACTGATAATACATAAGAAATACTAAGGGCTCTATATTTATTAAAGTCTCTGTTTTGGGGAGGTATGTGGGTGTGTTTGTTTTTTAGTAGATTGTAATGGATAGAGACAGAATATTTCTGGTTTTAATGTCATTATAACAGAAAAGGAGATCTATGTAAAATTCAGCTTCCTAGCATGGTCCATTCCACTAATGGAGGTATCCAGACAGCCTTGTGTCTCTTATAGTCCAATCAGATATGTATGCTGTGCTCTCCTCAGGAGAGAAGAAGAAATCTGTCTACACAGTTTGTTGCATCCTCCCTAGCTACTTGAACAGCTCAGGGGGAAGCCTGCCTACTAAGCTGAAATGAAACCATTCCTGATATCATGTTATGCTTTGGGAAGCAACGGGATTTTCTGGGTTGAAAACAGAAGCAGATTCCTGCGCTTTCTGAGAGCTGATCTTTCTGCCACCTGAGTCCAGGGCTTATTTAGTAAGTGACCTTGGGCAAATCACTTTCTTCCTCTTCTTTCTATTAAAGGAAAAGAATTGATCTTGTGGTCATACCTCACAAAGATGTAATGAAGATGAGTAGAATATGATTAAAACAGCTTCAAAAGAGAACTCTACAGAGCACATAATTAGCTCTATAATCTCTTATTAAGTCTGGATAGTGCAGAGGCATCTACGTTAGAAGTTAATATTCAAGAATGAAATCTTATTTTCTCCCTCTCATATCAGTATAGATGGTGACTTGAGAAATCCCACTGGATTATATTATGGGAGGCTTGATATATATGGTGGTCTTAACACCATGGGTACTGATGTAGCAATTAAAAGTGATCAGACAGCCAGGGACTTCACATAGAGGTGCAAAACTATTTTTTAAAAACAAAGAAAGAAGTCTGGTCAAAAGTGGTTATAGGTAATATTTAGAGTTATAAAGCAATTTTGGATGTGGACATGTCATTTAGGTAAAACCAAATACTAAAAAAAAAAAAAAAACTCTGAGAAACCATATTATCAAGACTCCATGTGTGGTTTCCATGTCTATAATTCTCAGCTAAGCAAGAGATGAATATGAATGGATCCTAAGCATTTGAGAGAACCAAGGTGAGGACTTTGGGTCCACTGAATCAATCTACTGGTTTCCCCAGGGTACCTGTGATGATATTGTGTTCCTCAAAATATTGTGCACCCTAATAAACTTATCTGGGGTCAGAGAACAGAATAGCCACTACATATAGAGGCCAGAAAATGGTGGCACACACGCCTTTAATCCTATCACTTGGGAGGCAGAGATCCATCTGGATTTCTGTGAGTTTAAAGCCACACTGGAAATAGCCAGGCATCGTGACTCACGCCTTTAATCCTAGGAAGTGAGCTTTTAATCTCAGGAAGTGATGGCAGAAAGCAGAAAGGTATATAAGGCGTGAAAACCAGGAACTAGGCAGGTTAAGCTTTTAGGCTTTTGAGCAGCACAGTTCAGCTGAGAGGCATCCAGTCTGAGGAAACAGGATCAGCTGAGGAATTGGCAAGGTGAGGTAGCTGTGGCTTGTTCTGCTTCTCTGATCTTCCAGCATTCACCCCAGTAACCAGTTCCAGGTTTGATCTTATTAATAAGAACTTTTTAAAATTCATGCTAAAGGTACCAGGGGACTTCCAGCTCTTATTGCCCAGCCCCAACTGATTTATCCTGCAAAGTATCTGCCGTAGAGTAAAGGGATTTATCTGCAAAAAGTATCTTTGCAAGTTTTTAATGCATTTTCAGATTTTAATAAGAGCAGCATGGGGTTACTGTAGAAGTACATGGTGTTCAGTTAGTTGAAACACTGGGAGAATGTGTGCAATTCTTTCTGGCTAGATAGATCTACTGTGTGGGTCAAGCTCCTGTTCTGGCCTCTCTCTACCCTTTGCCACTAGCTGAGCACTCTTTAGGCCACCATGAGCATGAGAACAGTGACACCCTTGTATGTGTGAGCTATTGGCACCACTTAGCTCCCCACTTGTTGCTCAAGCTCTTGGAACTGTTGGTAATTTTAATAGACTGGGTTCATTAGAATGTAAGACTGTCCTCTTTTTATTTTCTATCAGTGATATATCCTCTTCTACCAGCCTTTATTTCACTGGGGCAGAAGAAATGAGGGAATGATGTCTACACAGTTATCTCCTACTTGTTTTGGGTCAGGCAACTTCTACAGGACAGTGGTCCAAGGTTGAAGCCTCTCCTACTAAAAGAGCTATTCCTCCCTTTTGTACTTTCCTTCTTTCTCCAGTGGCTGCTAGATGAAGGGTAAACTTCCTCTTAATGAGAGGTATAGAATAGGTCCTATCTTCTGTGAGGTCTTTGGTGCATGTTTCTTACATATGAAGCTTATTGGTTCTTTCTGTCCTTTGCCTGATTGCTGGTAGGCCCAGCCTTCTTGAAGAAGTTTTGCCGATATTCCTGCACAAGTGCTGGATGTTGTCACCCTCATCCCAGATCAATGCCCAAGTGCTGAGTAGGCTCCTCTCTAGCTCAAACTAATATATTTTACTCACCAAAACTTTCTGAACTTTCTGAGTTCTTTAGCCCTTGCAACAGGCTCTTCTTCAAACTTTCCAGCTCTCACAACCACTGGTAATTCTTTTTTTTTTTTTTCTTTTTGGTTTTTCGAGACAAGGTTTCTCTGTGTAGCTTTGCACCTTTCCTGGGACTCACTTGGTAGCCCAGACTGGCCTCGAACTCACAGAGATCCGCCTGCCTCTGCCTCCGGAGTGCTGGGATTAAAGGCGTGTGCCACCACCGCCCGGCTCCACTGGTAATTCTTACATAGCCCATATCACACATGGCTGTTTCTTCCAAGTCAGAGCATTGTTTCTTGGCCTCCCCGAGACAGTTCAAAGAAGTCAAGGACCAACATTCATGTAATTCTTGTTGACTAACTTTGTTCTTTTTGCTGTGTCTTGATTCTTTATCTACTGGTATAATACAATAACTCAAGTGCTTTATGAGGAAAAGAGGTCACAATTATGGAAGCATGAACTTTCCATATTGGACAGTTGCATTTTGTGATGGTTTTGTCCTGCTTCACCTTTGGAAGAAAGCAGGAACATAGCAGATGTGTACAGAAACAACCAAACACAAAAAGACTTGCTTGATGAAAGTCTACTAAGGCAGCCACTCCAGTGCCTCAGGAGTGAGAACTCACTTAAGAAAAACTGAACCCATTCATGAATGCTCCTGTTGAATGATACAGACACTTTCCACTGGACTCACCTCCCAAATGCTCCATTAGAGGATTCAGCCATGTCATTAGTTTTGGTGGGAACAAATCATAATCCAAAGCATTCAACATTTTACAGAAGTTGATAAAACTTTCTGTCCTGTACCACTTATAATCTTGTAAATGACTCTAAAATTTCTTTATGTCACCTTTCATGAGTTACTTAATTGTTAGTTGATATATTCATTAAAAATTATTTGGACAATGCACTTGAGAAGACATTATGTCAATGTGTTAGGGAGATTATTCAATAGTGAGTAAACATTGCAAGAAGTGTATAATCAGGTATGGAAAAACACACGTTATCTACTGCACAAAAAAGTGAGTACTGCATATGTATATATGACTATATAATTTAACTCATATGGAGATTCAGAAATAATGGCTATTCATTCTTACTTGAAATATTCAAGAGGGCTTTGCATGGAATGTAGAACTGAGGATGAATCCTTGCAATATGAGCCAAGATAAGATTATATTATGTTTCAAATGTGAAAAGGCAATGTAGAAATCATGAAGAAAACAACTTAGTGCCTAGAAAGTGAAGTCATACAGGGCCAAGTACCCATGTGTAGCTCTAGCAAAAGATGGTTTCATGCATCAAAAAGGAATAAAAATTGGAAAATCTTAGACTAGCAGCCTATAAATATCATAATGAACTTAGAGTTTCTTTAAGGCAACTTTCAAGGAGACTGACCTGTAGTTTAGCATGCAGAGTAAGTGATCGTTGCTTCAAAGTATAAATATGACAGTCACTACCTCAGAAATTCAGAAAGTAAGCTATGAGAGACTGGGGCAGGCAAAAAAAATGAAAATGAGAGAAAATATTTAAGAAACATCACTATAGATGTGTTTGTTTAGTAAGAAACTGAAGGAATGTCCAGAGTGTCCGGGTGTTTTCCAGCTGGGATATCTGGGAGATCCATGTGCTGGGCAAAGAGACATCACAGGTCCTTCAACTATAACAAACTGAACTTCTGCCTGTATTCCTGCCCAATGCTGGATGCTATAGCTCCCAGGTGATAGTTAACCCAGGCCGGAAAGTTCTAAGGCTATCCATTCTTCATCTTGATGCCAGGGTGATGAAATCAGAATTCTAGTAATTTCATCTTGTTCTTAACTGCTCCTGTGTATATTACCTTCAGATTTTCCCCTTAGAGAAATCAATTATAAGTGGATGAATTCAATTAACTATGTAAAGCAGAAATGTTTCCTCGTAGATACTCCTGTGTGAGTATTTGCTGAATGGATATATTTAAGTTAAGCAGGAGGATGTGAGTTACATGAGCTGCACTGATAGACTAAAGAATGCAGCAGAGTGTGAATACTTGGATCTTGGGGACAGGACATTCCTTGTTTTACATTTTCACTATCTTCGTTAGATACCTGGGCCATATACCTGAGCCCACACATTGAACTTAAACTTTCTTTCAATGGCCACTTTCAAGGAGACTGCCTTGTGATTTAGCAAACAGTAAGGAATCATTGATTGAAAGTATCAGCTTACTTTCCTGTTACAATGAGGGAATCACCCATTTCTTCTCTAAGATCAGTCTCTTCATTGCCCGAATTATCCTAGTGGGTCATCTATCTCCTGGTTAGAACTTTAAAGATTACATCCTCTCAATTCTGAATCATTGGATAGTCTTCTCTGTTAGAACATTTTGATTAACATACATTAAAAAAATTGTTCTATCTAACAAGCAAATATTTCCAAACTCACCTGTTTAAAATCCACCCAGAGCCCATTTTGCCATTCATTTATAAAGGAAGCTGATACTCACTGCCTAATATACCTACTCTACTTCTGACCTCATTCAAATCAACTCTAGTTTCCTTCTCTCCTCAGAAACTTCCCTTGCCATGGCCTTGTAGGAGGAAGGGACAATCATGAAGTCTGACTCAATTTCTTTGGCTTCTCATCCATTCATACAGCTCTCTCCATTTTCATTCTTGATCTATTTCTTCATGAAGCTCTAGGCTTGAAAATTCCTCCAACATTCCAGCCAGTCACTGCCAGAATACTGTGATGTTCATGTCTCCCTGTCAGCCTTTCTCAGGCAAAGTTCCCCAGAGCATAAACAGCAAAAGCTCAAAGGAATCCAGGAATGTAGCATTCCCTGTACACCTGGAGTGGCTGGTGATGTTAGGGTGGTGTTAGGGGGTTCAGATGAAAAGAGACACTGTAAATTTCAGTACTGCCTGATGCTCAGGTCTTATCCTTTGCTCATCTATAGCTAATTTTGTAAGCCATATGGTCTTGTGCTAATGACACCCAAAAAATCTTGTTTTAACCCAGTATCTCCACTAAATTCTAGTGACTTTTGTAATCTCTATGTGAGCTACTTTATTGTATTGTGGTTGTTGTTGTTGTGTGTGTATGTGAGAGAGAATGGTATCTTTGTGTTGGGAGTGTGCATGCCACAGTGTCTATGTGGACATGTGGAGGTCACAGGCAACACTCAGAAGTCAGTTCTATTTATCATGGGTTCTGGTGATCGAGCTCAGTAAGACTTTGCTGCAAGTATCTTTATCTTAAAAAGAGTTGTTTCTCCCTATCTCCCTTTCTCAGACAAAGTTCCCTGGAGCATAAACCCCTAAAGCCCAAAGGAATCCAGGGATGCAGCATTCCCTGTCCATATGGAGCAGTTGATAGCCAGCATCCTTGGTAGGAATGATATGATAAGGATGAGCAATCCCATGGGCCCTGAAATACTTTTAAAATATTGTGGCAGGCTGGAGAGATGACTCTGTGGTTAAACACTTGCAACATAAGAGGGAGAGTTAGAGATTGGGTCCGTAGGTGCTGAGATATCATGCCCCCTACACAGCTATAATTTAAGCACTCAGAAAGCAGAGACACCAGATCCCCTGGCTAGTTGTAAGTCAGAATAGCTGCCAACAGTGTTGTCAAGCTCTGGGTCCAGTTGAGATCCTATCTCAGTATGTAAATGGGGAATGATCCATGAAGACACCTAAATATCCACCAGGATCCTCTATAGGAATACACACACATGTTCATGTGCGTCTGCACACAGGCATGCACTACACTCATGTACACCACACACAAATACAAAAAAATCAATTTTAAAATTAATTTATTGCTATAGCTAAGTGTTTTTTAAGTTTCTTTTATTTATTTTTAATTATCATTAAGAAATGTGTTTCATTATAATATTTTCATCATACTTGTCCTGCTTAATCCTCTTCTCTCACTCCCCTCTTCCATCCCAATGTCCTCCTACCAATTTATGTCCTGGTCTCCTTCCTTTCCTATGAATTTTCTTACATATATTTCCTCCTTCTCTTCCCCTTTTTACCTCACAGTCCTCTTTCTAGTTTTCTGACCCATATTTATAGATCACATACAAGTATATAGATACATTCATAAACGTTAAAAGCCAGGGTTGTCATGTAGAAGAAAACACACAGTATTTATCTTTTTTAATCTGAGTTACTTCACTTTATATAAACTCCAGTTTTACCCATTTTCCTGAAAATGTCATGATTTCATCTTCCTCTGCAGCTGAGTATAATTTCATTGTGTATATGGACCACATTTTCTTTATGCACTCATGTATTGATAGGCATGTAGATTCTTTCTGTTTCTTAGCTGTTATGAGTAGTGCAGCCATCACTGTGGGTGTACCACTATCTATGGTAGGATTTCTAGTCTTTTCTGCATATGCCCATGAGTGAGGTCAGCTCTGGCAGCACCTAGAAGCATGTTAGAAATGCAAAATTTCAAGGTCTGCCTCAAAACTGAACCAGAATTGGAATTTAACAAGATTCCCAGGAAATGTACATGCACAAGTAGGTTTGACATTCATTGTAATAAAACACTTCAAACTTAAAAAAAAATCTTCTGTGTATATATGTGTGAGATGTATGTGCATATACATGTTTGTAACTACACATGTATGCATGTGTGTTAATGTGCACATGTGTACATGTGCTTGTGAGAAACAAAAGTTAATGTCAGGTGTGTATTCCTCAGTCATTGTCCACTGTAATATTGTGGGGGGTTGGGGGGTGCTAGGATTGCCTGTTGAATCTGGAGCTTATGGATTCAGCTAGATTGACTGGCCAGTGAGTTCTGAGGATCAGCCTGTCTCATCCCTATGAGCAATGTGCTACAAAAGTGTACCTCTCCACCTGGCATTTTATTTGGGTGCTAGGGATCCAAACTAGATCCTCATATTTGCCTGACAAGCACTTTTACTGACTGAGCCATCTCTCCAGCTCAAAACGCTTCAATCTTAATACCCTTGAAAAGATTAGTTTATTTTCCCTTTGTTCCCCCTTAATATTGTTAGAGATTCTTGGTTAAATTTCCTATCTATAAGATCCAAGCCCCCTTATAGCTTACAGGTTATTGAGAGCATATCAACTAGTCATTAGACTAAAGGATTTAGCATAAAGAAAATGTAACAGTATTTCATGCCCCTCAATGCACAGACCCTTCTATGTCTACCCTATGCACTATTGATTTCCTCCAGGGCTAATTCAATTAATCTAGATTTTATAAGACCAGAATTTCAGTTTGAAGCCTTTCCCTGTCCAGTATCCTCACAAACACTAACCATTGCTCTTGCCTGCCTAACAGTGTCTCAGAATTTGCTTCCAAGAGAATCAAATTGGCCAATTTTCTAAACTCCTTTTATTCTTCCATTTGGGGGGAATGCATTTTATCAAGTGACTTTGTGCTTACTGTACAATCATGCTGAAATGCATAATTGGGATGACAGGACAAAAGAAAAAGCAATACAGTGGTAAGGTACAAAGGACACTCATTGCAAAGTTATTCCAGTGACCATTGTGGCTCTTGAGTCTATTCACCTTTCTTCTCCTTGGCTCAGTTCATTAGAATGACATTGCCTTCGTATCCATTCATCTGGGCCCTGACATGGTGAGTGCTGTATTGTGATAGGTGGGACTGTCAGAAATCTACTGAGTATTTAGATATTGCATTAGTGCATTAGATTTACAAATAGCTCTACTGCAGGAAAGTGTGATTGCCTCTTATCCTGTGTGTTCTGCATGTTAAGGGAATCAGTAACTAAGGAGTCATTTTTTCTGAAAAATGAAAATGCATTGTCCTTTCTTATTTTTTCTACAGCTTTCTACTGCTGAACTATGATGGAAGCAAATTGTTATTGTTTTTCTGTACAACAAATATCCACCTAAAAATTAAATAATTTTTTATTTTTAAATTTAGATAATCCACATTAGGAAAGTTAATACTTAGAATCAAATCTATAACATGAACAACAGCTGTTGAGGAGAGATGGAGTGAACACATAAAAACACCATCCTTCATTTCTTTCTCAGGAATTAAAGATGTCCCTTCTCTTTTTAAAAGTGACAAGTTGGATATCCTCAGGCATGGCCCTGCTGTGTGAAGAGCATCTCGCACAGACATTGCTTCTGAGAAATGCCTATACTCATACCAGAAAGAATGTTGATGCTTTATCCTTGAAATGTATATTATTGGACCTGTACTTTAAATTTTCTGACACAATTCAGAAACCAGTTGTCATACTATTGATACAGAGAAGTCAAGATTTGCTCTTGGGATTCTTGATCTCACCAATAAAAGAACTGAAGAATAGACCTAAATGGAAGGTCCAAGGGCAAGTCTATTAGTGTTAAGAAAAATAGGGCAGGGAAGTTTTAAAAGCCATTAACTGCCCAAAGGATAATAAAGGAGAGGAAGATAAAAGCCATGTAATCTAAGATGGCACATATCAGACACATGGTAGACAAGCAAGCTCATGGCACAGAACTGAAGGTGGAGGTTTTAGAGTAAGAGTAAGTGTCTAAGGGTTTCTATTACTGTGAAAAGACACCATGTCTTAAAAGGCAACGTTTATAAAGAAAAACATTTAATTGGGCTGGGCTTATAATTTCAGATGTTTGGTCCATTATCATCATGGTGAGAGGCATGGCAGTATGCAAACAGATATGTTCTGGGGAAGGAGCTAACAGTTCTAAATCTTGATCCTCAGGCAAGAGAAGTGAACTCTGTTCCACACTGGGTATAGCTTGAGCATATGAGACCTCAAAGCCCTGCCCCAACAATGATGCACTTCCTTCAACCAGGCCACACCTACTCCCATAAGGCCACACCACTTCTTAGTGCCACTCTCTATTGACCAAGCATGGAAACACATGAGTCTGTGGGGGCCATACCTGTTCAAACCATCCACAGTAAAGAATCCTAAAATGTTGAGGAAACAAAGTATTAAGGAAAGCATACTTTAAAAAAGAGATAGAAGGGAGAAGCTAAGTTTTTCTGAATAATTCACAGGAGTGACAGGTTCACAGAATGGCTTGGCTACAGCCCATTAACCTACTGTGCTAAGGACAGAGATTCTGAGATGGAAAAGTACAATATCTTTAAAGGACAGATAGGTTTTGACCATTGCTGTAGCATGGCTTAAGGTGAGCCAACCTTCCTGGGGATGGTTCCTTGGCCAAGGGATTAGGGTGCCCAACCAGAGTGTCAGGTCTCCACTCATGATAGGCATTCTATTCTCTTGATGAGAAGTATGTTTGTTTGTTTGTTTTGTTTTACTGTAACTATAATAGTTAACACTACTGACTCCATTGACATTCTTCTCCATTTAAACAGGCAGGAATCAGAGTCAGTGTTCCTAGACCTTTAGCTACTATTATATAAATATGAGTGTTTCTTTTCAAGTAAGGAGTAATTCCTTTCTCTTGGCCATAGTTTCCTTTAGGAAGTGGCCTATTCCAGTATGGCATATGGTCCTCTTTGGAAGGCAACTTCAGTTGCAATGCTCCCAATCTAACACCTGTATGAGGTACCTCGTATACATTCATATGTGCCACCTTTCTGTTTGGTCTTGCTTTATTACTGTTGCTCTATAGCTTTTTTCATCCCTAGTTTTTCTAAACAATGTCCCCAACCTAACACCTGTATGAGGTACCTCATATACATTCATATGTGCCACCTTTCTTCAACTTTCCACTAAAGAAACTAGAGGTCACCAGCAACAGAATTCTCTTCTTGGGCTTTAGAGCAATCATCTGGAGCCTTGGAAGTAGCAATGTTACACTGTAGGTGGAGTTTTCCTATGACAGTAGCTGCTCCCAAATAATTACTCAGAAACTTAATATTAATTGTAAATGCTCTACCAATAGCTCAGGCTTGTTGCTAATTAACTCTTACACTTAAATTGATCCATATTTCATATCTATGCTTTGCCATATGACTTGGTAACTTTTCTCAGTATAACATGCCCATCTTTGTAGCTGGAGTTTTTCTGGTCCTGCCTGGCTCACAGTCAGGGCAAATCTCTCTCATCCACCAGTCCCACAGCCGCTCAGACCGAACCAAGTAAACACACAGAGACTTATATTGCTTACAAACTGTATGGCCATGGCAGACTTTTTGTTATCTAGTTCTTCTATCTTAAATTAACCCATTTCTATTAATCTATAAGTTGCCACATAGCTCGTGGCTTACCGGTACCTTACATCTCGCTTGTCATGGTGGCGGCTGGCAGTGTTTCTCCACCTCAGCCTTCCACTTCCCAGAATTCTCTTCTCTGCTTGTCCTGCCTATACTTCCTGCCTGGCCAATCAGTGTTTTATTTATTAACCAATCAGAGCAAAACATTTGACATACAGAACATCCCACGGTACATCTTGCTTTTCTCTATATCTGCTGGTGTTTCCAGACTCTGCCATTCTTCTTCCCAGCATTCTTAGTTGGCTCTCCTACATAACCTTATCCTGTTCAGCTATTGGACAATCAGTCAGCTTGTTTATTAACCAATGAGAGTAATACATATTCATAGTGTACAGAAGGATTATTCTACAACCTCACACATTATCTTTTAACCCCAGCAATGCTAGTGGAGTCTGTGATAGCCACAGGTTTCTGTTTCATCTTGCTTTATTACTGTTGCTCTGTAGCTTTTTTCATCTCTAGTTTTTCTAAGCAATGTTCCCATCCTAACACCTGTATGAGGTACCTCATATACATTCATATGTGCCACCTTTCTTCAAATATATCCATATTTACTCATAAAATATGAGTTTCGGTAGGAACTATGCAAAAAGAACAACACGGTGTATTGTATAATATCTTTGTATGTAAATCTGCCATCTGCCCAAGTGTTCAGACTGGCAGTCTCCTATGTCAGCTTAAATTGTTCGAACTATAAGCTGAGCCAGAACCTGGGATATTTAAGGATGACAGACCACAATTGTGGAAAGAATAAGCCTAAGGTGTGTATACAAGCTAGGACATCCTCAACTGGAGGCCAGCTCTTCTTTGGGTATTAGCCACAGTTAGCCTCATGGTTTTGGTTTTTTGTACAGAGCTTTTCCTTTGCTAATTTCTGAGAGTGATTTCTTACTGTGTAGGCATATTGTTTGTATAACAGTTTCATGGAAGAGTATTTGGGAATGAGGATGCACTATTGAATTCTTTACCTTATTCCTAGTGTTGGGTTAAAGAATGCTAAGGACTTGTTTTGTCCTTTTATGAGAACACACAGGGAATATGTTTTTTTTTCAAGATGTGACTCTGCATTCTAGATTCACAATGAGCACTGACCATGGCTTCTTTCATATTATCTGCTCGTACTACATCCTAGAAATGAAAGTGAGATTATTTCCAAATTGAGAAACTTCATAGGTTTTGGAGTTTGTCAAGATTTCTGCTGAACAGCCCCTCCTTCACTTAAGATCAGAATTAAAAAAGAATATGCTCATATGGATATATGCTAACACTTTAATAGTTCATTTGAATAATATATGGAAAAGCACTTTCAAAAAATATGAGTTTCTTTCTCTTGCTTAGAACTAAGTACTACAATTATATTGATGTATATAATTCTAGTCATATATTGGCGTATGACTAACAATGTTATATATTACATACACAAAGCAAAGAATCAAAGCCTGCTGAAATCCTCACCTGAGTCCTCAAGTATTGAGTCTTTCCTGTTACTTATGTACAGAGTGTATCTAGTAGCTTCCCATGTGTTCATCTTTTATTCTAGGCTCTTATTGTTTGTAACCTGTGTGTTTTCTTCACTCTCACACATTTTAAATGGTTCAGTCCCTCTGGGAGATGAATCAGGAGGATGCAAACATGCCGCCTCTCATCCTACTTCATTGATAATTTGAGAGTTTTGAAAAACTGCTCTGCAACGTTTAACCTTTAAGAACACCCATACCTGCACAAAAATGTCCAGTTGTCTTTCAAGTGTTCCTGATAATAGTTTCAAACTTAATTACTGAAAACTAAAAATTTAGTACCTTGAAAACAGAAACATGGTCTCACTATACACACCCCACCCACATGCCTTGTAACATCGGGCAGTTGCTTAATGTGTGGATCCTCTTGAAAAAATGAAAATGGAAATTCTAATGTGGAATTGTTCTGGGAAACTACATATTCTATACCTTTATTTTTTTCTAGGTTTTTCATTTTTTTAAAATGAGAAAGTAAAAATTACAGTGGTGCTATGAGGTAATTTGTTATATATGAAACTTCAATGTTATAAACAACATAAAAACTCAACTCTGCTATGTATACATGGCTTGGACTTCAGACACAATTAATTCTTGAGATAATGATATTGAGTTCTGTACTTGCTTCATTAAAGTTTTCCTAATCCCCATGGTCAAGGTATTTTTGTTGGTATAGCTTTCCTGGTAGCAGGAAACAGACAACCAAAAACAGGAACAAAACAAACAAACAAAAGGCTTCAGATGACCCAAGTGTGATAGTCATACCTACATATTAGGAAGAAAATGGTAACTCACCTTTTCTCTATTCCCAGATATTCTTTATCTGAGTCTGGCTGTTGGAATGAATAATATGCCTGTCATAAGTCACCAGGTTATGGGGTGTGTTGGCTGTTCTCTGTAAATCTTATGTCCCATTGCTGAAGTCATGGTAGGCTCAGCTTCTCCAAAACCACATGAAGCCCCAGAAGAAGTCTTTGAGGAATAGGAAAGGAATAAAGTGACACCACACAGGCAATGTTCATGTGCCCAGTCACATATACCCTCCCTGAGTAGCCATTGTGAATTGCAGCTAGAAGATGCAAGTTCTTCCATCTCTGTGTAAGAAGTCTTTCACATGTGAATCAATGTAACTGCACTTCACCATGGAATAAACTGTTTAATGTGGCATGGATCTGTGTGTCTTAGATTGCTGTGCTTAGGAATGTCCTAGAAGTGGACTAAGAAACACTAATCTACACTAGATTTCATAAGACTGCTGTATAACTCAACAAGCCTTTTTCCCCAATGAAATGAAAAATGTCTTTCTTCAAAGTGACCATGTGTTTGCCTGTACACAAGCAAGGAATTAACAGTTTAAATGCAACTGGGTGAGTGGTGCTTTATTATTAGCTTAACATGTGGAAGAGCAATAACACTATTTGTGAAGATTAAATTTAAGTATCAGTCACAGTCACACAAGCAGGTGGAGATACCTGGAAATCCCAGTTGTGGAAGACATCTCCTTGATAGGCTGATATGCACGGAAAAGTCATGAGAATCCTTTAAGGTTGTAACTTCACAGAACAGATTGAATGTCCTTGTCATGACATCTGTAGTCAATTATAGAAGGAATGGAAGTGAAGAAGTGGAATGCAGCTCTGGTTTGGTCCTCCCCTGGACATTCCTCAACTAATTCTAGGCTGTGCTGTAAAGTATTTGATTGCCACACAGCTTTTGCACAAGCCTCCTTGAATTGCTGAGGAACAGGGTGGGTGGCACATGTTCTGTCTGGAAGCACAGAAGTTAATTATTTTTTCATATTAATGCTTCTGAGTTTCAGTTTGATAATTTGCAAAATGAGGTTATGGATATGTAACCTACATCTCAAAGAATTATAACTCCTATTAATATATGCAAAAGAGTTTTGTAAACTGCAAGATGATGTAAAAATGAAAAGTGAAGTTTTTTCTATCTATATCAAGACCTCTTTCTTATGTCAGTTTTATTAAATTTTAGATTCCCTGTGAACCACCAAATATCACTGAATTCAGATCTTTTTCATGATCTCTACATTCCTATTTTCAAATCATCCCAATGGGTATTTACTACAATAATTGAATAATTTATGGCAAGTCAAAGTTCATATTTTTCTTATGACCTTTCTATTCTGGCAAAGCATATACATATTTTCTTCAAAATCATGAAAAATTCATCTAAAATTTATGATAGCCCAATTTATGCAAGCAACTAAAAGTAGCAAAAACAGGCCAATTTTCCTCCCTTATAACGTGGAGGGGCAACCACATTATAAGCACCTAGACCAGGAGTCTTCCAGACAGATACTATGGAAATTTTGTGCTGGTCACTGAGTATCATGAGTTCTACAATTGCAACATGGAATAAGAGGTGGGGAGAACCCTGTACCAACACCCATTTACTCTTTTCTTCCTCATCCAACATTACAGGCTGCACTCTCAGGACCATTGTGGGAGTAAGGTCCTGTGGGGTCAGGTAGATACATGCTATTTCTAGCTCATCATGTCCCGCTGGGTGTGTAGACTACAGGCATACCAACTGTGCTTTCTAGAAAACACTTATTGACCTTGGTATTTTGAGTCTTTTTATAAATTAGCAGAGAGGGGATTCATCTTGATACTGTCTTTCCTGCTTCTCTGTATATTGCCTTTATTTATTTAGAGGTAACCACATACAAAGAACATAGCCCCTACTCTTCTGTTGCAGTTTTTCTCAGAGGAAGACTACAAGTGAAAGAGGAGGCTTTGGGGTATCCTGTGAGGAACGAGAAGGAAGTAATAACTCTAAGTTGCCTTTTCATGCTAAGCAGGTTTTCTCTATGGAACATGGTTCACTTCATAGTGATAACCACCTTGAGAGGTGGCAAGAAACTCCAATCTCCCATTACAGGAGATCAGATGGGCTAAATTGTGGAAGATTCAGAAATTTATATACAAGCATGTAACATGGTTAATAGCTTACATCAGAACATAGATTGAAAATTCACTGTCTTGGGAGTCTAGTCCAATACTCCATAGCTCTACAAATTTAAAAAATAATTCTAACTTTGTAGCTGAATTGCTTTGTTTCATATATTTATAAGCCAATTGTGGGATAACTGTCCTTGAAGGTGTTGTACAGCTGGACAAATCCTGAGGCTGTTTATGCTTTATGTTTTGAGAGATCTTATTTTATTTGCTTGTTTTAGTATTTTTCAGATACTCAGTAAGTCATATTCACAAAGAGACAGTCTTGAGGATGAATATAAGGAACTTCTGAGATGTATTCCTATAAGAAGAGGATAGCGTCAGGGTTAGCAAAAGTCCCTGTGAGAGGTGACAGATTTGTAGTAGATGCCTGTGTCACCCCTAAGAGAACACTTAAGCATCCAAAGACCTTCATTCTCACCCATCAGAACAAGAAGCTTGGCCCTTCTGCTCCCACATAGAGCAGCACATTGCCAAGGGGTGTAACTGTGGGGACATTGTGTCATACAACATAGGAAAGGCCTTAGGACAGAACTCACCTGACAGCCCCTGGCTCAGCAGAGACAGAGAACTGGGCAGGCACAGAGAAGCCCTGCAGTTCCCTTATGTGTCCTCAGACTTCACGTGACTCACACAATAAATTCACTTGGTGTATGATAAGCCTCCAAGTCCCTGGATAGATTATAAAGGGAAGGTGTATGCGTTGTGTAGCCACATAAGTACTAACTGCTCTCCATTCTGAGGTCTTCTTACTTTGCCCAACTCTTCTGCACCTCTAGATAGGGGAAAACAGATGAGCCTCTCTGAACACATAGTCCCCTCCTTAGTCCATGGTTCTTCACTCAGAGACATGTCTCCAACACTAAATCTGGACAAAATACTAGACATAATCTGTGCCCAAACTCACAGAAACTCCTTTTCCTCTGCTACTGTCATGGTGAAGAGATACAAGATTCCCCTGTCTGATGGATTTTGTTTGGGGTTTATTTCTTCCCCTCTGGTATTATCTACAATTTTTTTGGGGGCAGGGGGCTGTTTGTTAATTGATTACCCATGCTATCTTCTTTCTCTTTATTGTACATAAAATAGTAGTGTGTATAATTGTGGATTCATGCTCTCAAGGATGTATTATTTTCACACGGCCCCACTGGAGACCAACCAACAGTGCCTCCCAGAGACACCAGGCTCTTGTGTCTGAAATCTTGAAGGTCATCTTCCATGGTCGAGTGTTTCATCTGCCACTAAATTAAGACTCTTGAGTGGGAGTTTATCCTGGATTATCTAAGTGGCCCTAAGTGTTACTACAAGTGTCCTTAAAACATGCATGAAAAGGGAATAGAAACACATAGCAGAGCAAGCAATGTTGGAGCCAAGAAAACATTGAAAATAACTTTGAAAGTTAAAGGTGAGTAGCCAGAAGCCATAAAATGACTTAAGCTAGAAGCTGAAAGAGAGGAAAGGTGAGAAATTCCATAGGGTAAAAGGAGCATACTCTGGTTTCAGATCCTGGTTGAAGGAGGGGAGAAGAACAAATTCCTGTTATTTCAAGTCAACTAACCTATGGTGATAAGTTACAGCCACCTGCATAACTACCCCAGGGTCCAGCTCCTTATTGATTTCATCTCCTTTTACATTTGAATCTGGAGCCAGAGTGGAGATTATATAAAGCAAATGTAATGTTCCTTGTGCCAGCTCTGGATTCAGACCATCTGGCTTTTAGTATTGGCCTTACCCATTTCCAGCTGTGTGACCATTGACACACAGCAATACTTTGTTAATAAATAAATATTTTGTTAATATGAGGTAAGAACCAACATTATGATAATCTTATAATTGTGTGTTGAAAAGAAAGGGGAGTTCAGATTAAAGATTGCCTGTGGGCTCAGGGACGTCTTCATAGAGGAGACTTTTCAAAGTAGAAGATTGTTAGTGAAGAAAAAAAAGAAAGAAGAAAGTTTCTCCCTCTGAAAAGAGTAATAATAGTAGTTCTGACTTTAAAGGGGTATTGTAAGATTAAGGTCTTAGCACATAGCAAGGTGTGTATTCAGAGAGAAGTGTTGTTAGCAGCTACATGCATTATCTCATTTAATTCTTTCCACACCCCCGTGGAGGCAGTGCTCTCTATAGAAGATAGTTGAAATAGATTGTTGCTATGTCTACAGCCTTTGTTTCTGAGCCAGGATTCAAGGCCAAGTCTATCTGAGATCACAGTCACTGCACCTTCTCGTGGACAATAATTAATCATTCTAGACCTCACAATTCCCCAACAGATTCTAAGTGTACTCTCTGCCACACTGGAGTGAGGTCTTTACCATAAAGGAATGTCTTATTGTTGGAGCATTACAAAATTAAACATTATATTGATAGATACCTTGCTAAAAAATTTTAGGAGGTAATAAGCAGTTACAATTAACCATATCTTTTGCCTTTGAAATTGAGTCTCAACAAACCTTTTAAAATATCCATGTTTCTTTAACAACTAATCAAGAGGAATACTATACGTTTTCACATGTAAAGTGTAAATGTACTTGGCATTAGTGACTATGTGATTACCCAGTGTTCCTCATACAGTTACCTAGGAAAATATTAATGCCATGAATACTTTGAGGGCTTCTTAATGTTATGTAGAATTAATGTAGAACTCTCAGCTGTTTCTCAAGTGCCATGCCTGCTTGCCTTCCCCCATGCTTCCAATCATGAAAATAATGGACTACACCTCTGAAACTGTAAGCTAACCCCAATTAAATGTTTTCTTTTATAAGAGTTGCTGCAGTCATGGTGTCTCTTCACAAGAATAGAATATTGACTAAGACACCCATCTACTCTTTAATTCTTTAAAACATGGCTGGACGTTTACTTCTTTGCAGTCACCTGGAAGACATTAAATGAAGCATCATATACTAACCCTCCAAGAAGCTGGTAATCTGGTTTTAACTTTATTAACTAAGAGAACATGAAAGACAGTGTAAGGAAAGTATATACAAATTTAAAGTGGGTCAAATGTGTAGCTGGAGTTATCTCCAGTCCCGCCTGGGCTGGCAGCCATTTAGACTCAAATAAACATACATGCGCTTATATTATTTAAACTGTTTGGCCTAATGGCTCAGACTTTTTGTTATCTAGTTTTTATATCTTAAATTAACCCATTTTTATTAATCTATACCTTGCCACAAGGCTCATGGCTCACCAGCATCTTTACATGTTGCTTGTTATGGCAGCAGCTCAAAGGCTCTTCCTCTTCCCAGAATTCTCCTCTCTGTCCCACCTATACTATACTTCTTACCTAGATACTGGCTAATCAGCACTTTATTTATCAATTAATCATAGCAACACATTTTCACAGCATACAGAACAGGCTGCAGGGCTATGGGAGCTTGAAGGGACTGGGAGATAAACTCTCTAGCAACACAGATGTGGACAAATATAACTTTCAGACTGAACAAGGTGGGAGCTTGATAGACAATGCCAGGAGACACTTTAAGTATGGACCAGAATCTATATTCAGGAAATGACAGAATGAACAGAGTGTGAGCCCATCAGAAAGCAAAGGCATCAAGCAGGCAAGCTGGACTGCTTCTGAGATACCATTCATATTTCTCCATTTGAGAACACCACATGTTCACTCCCCTTTTGATGCCAGTATATATGAAGATTAAAAGCAAGTAAGAGACGCAACATAATCGATAATATTTACAAAGTGTCTACCCTAGACAAAATGCTGGGTGTGTTCCTCAGTCATGGAATCATTTCCCCTTCCCACTCCTTCAGTGTTTTATGTGAGTCTTTGCTGTAGTAATCATTATTTCTACCTTGATTCTCAGATATTCATTTTTCTGCTACTTCATCTAATAGGCTCTCCATGCCTTGAAGGAGGAATCCAAATCTGTCTTATTTGCCTTGTAGTGAACTGCAGCTGGTAATTAGTAAATAATTATTTGTAAATATAGCTTATGGCATCATAGTGTTTGAGGAAGCTATGGGCTTTGACAGTGTCTACCCAGTAACACCAAGTAGCTGATCAGATTATTTTAATATTAATATAACTCTTCAATAAAATTTATTTATTCAAATTATCCAAATTACAAAAATGAACATTTTAGAACCTGTCAGCTGCAGTACATTAATTCCATTACTATAATATACTACTCTTGAATATTTTATCAAAAACAGTTGATCTAGTTATCTAGCTTTTTTCTATTAACCCAGGCATATACAACTTTGAAAGGATGTTTTTATTTAGTTGTGGCTTATCATATCACATGTGGATTCTAGTCAATTGATAGGAATGTCCTGCATTTGATGGATATTATTTGAACCCAAGGTATTTTCACACTATTCCATACCAAGTGGTAGCTCTTGACAAATACAAGACCGGAGGGTGTCTTGTATCATGTGACAAAGGATGATTACTCAAACCAAAACCAGAGAGAAGCTACAGAAAGACTGGAGAGCTTCCCAAAAGGCACATTTGGAGACCCTAGGTTGGAACTGACAAGAAACCATGATGATGAGTCAGTAAGGAACTGAGCAGAGAGCACATCAGACAGCCAAGTGCCAAACTGGGCACCGCAGAAGACACTCATAAGAATTGCAGGGCAGCAGACTGGCAGAAGAAGAAACTGAGAGCACACTAAGAATTCAACACTTAGAAATTAGGGAGGAGGACATTTCTGATAGGGATCAGCATTTACCCCCTCCCTATTCGGAAGCAAACAACATTCAAAGTTTGCAAGTGGAAGAGGGAGGATGTACCTGGCGCAGGTGAGAGGTAACCAAAGAAATTTCTAGCTCTTAACAGTGTTGTAATCAGGTGTATTTCTCCACAGATCACAACTCTCTAATCCTAGTGGCCTGTGACAATATTAGCTTGCATTTGTAACAAAGATCAGAAACTTTAAAATAGGTCACTCAGGTTTTCTTGAATTACTCAGGTGAGGTCGAGTTAATCACATGAACCTTTAAAGTACTGTGTTTCAACCTTTCTAAAGCTGCAACCCTTTAGTACAATTCCTCATGCTGTTGTGACCCCACCCATAAAAATTATTTCATTGCTACTTCATAATTTGCTACTCTTATGAATATCATGTAAATATCTGATATGCAGGATATCTGATATGTGACCCCAAAGGATTCATGGCCCACAGGATGAGAACCACTGCTTTAAAAGCAAAAGCCTGTCTTCTTGGAGAGCTGCCTAATTGAAGCAGAGAAGGTCAGTTGTCAAGTGAGTTAATACATGAGAGTAATTTGACCTCCATTGCTGACTTTGAAGCTGGAAAGGCCCCACACCAGTAAGTAGATCCTGTAGAAGCTGAAAACTAGATCCTTCCCACAGCCAGCAAGGGAACCTGGACCACTGTCCCACAATTGCAGGGCACTGAGTCTTCACACTAGAAGCAGAAGCAGATTCCATCTGAGCTTTGGCTTAGGTGCAGGGCCCAGCTGCTATGCCTTGTGAGTCTAGCAGAGTTCCCAGCTCCTCTGACATGCAGAACTGCAGAATAAAATATGTTGCTTTGAAGTCACTCAAATGGCAGCAATTTATTTTAGCAGACAGAGGAAGCTCATATTGGAAAGAATGGAATTGTAGACACATGGAAGAGTTTTGGTTGCTGCCCTTTCATTTGCCTTCTTTCACTGTTGAAAAGATATTACATTCTCACAATACTTGAGAATTCAGAATGTCTCATACAGAGAGAGGACAGAAAGGCCCTCGTGATCTCCTTGAACATTCTTTGAAGAACTCTGAAACAACCTCTCTTCCAATATTATGAGCCCAGAAATTTAATAAAATATGTGTTTTGATTGTTTCTCCATGTATGTGTGCACATACACATACTTTAATGTCTCTTTACAAAACCAAACAAACAAAAATCAGTGAACTAAGTTTCTACATGAAATTATTTTAGGTTAATAAATGTCTGTTTAATTGCATAAGATTTCCTTGACAATTGTCATCAATTACAACCAATTTAGCCTCAAATTGTAGTAATTGGGACTTTAGAAGAAAGTTGTAATAGCAAGTAAGTATTTTGAGTGAGCTGAAATGCACACACACATGAGATCCCCAAGCTTTTTGAAATAGTGGGAACTGAGTATGAGCTTATTTATACACAGTTAAAATTAGAATGATTTCAGAGAAGGGGAAAAACTTTCTTGATAACCACTTATCTCCTCAATCTGGAAGCTTGACATCTCTCATCTGAATTATCTTACTTAATAAGAAGAGCTGTTTCAGGTACTAGTAGTAGTAGTAATAATAATAATACTTTCTCTGAATGACAACTCTAAAAGTGGATAAAATGCTGATGCTTTCACACTGCATTTATAATTGCGCTGTTACTGTTCGATGCTTTAGCTTGTGGGGGTGTGGTATATTTCTGTGAGTCTGAAGATCTCTGTGGCGGGATTCTAGCATATTCCCTTTTCAACCACTGACTTTCACATTTAGCTTCTTCTACCTTTCTCAATTACAATGACTTGTTAAAAGTGCTTGGGATGTAAGGAAAAACATTCCATGTAGACATTTTTTTCACTTGATTCAAAGTGATAGGGAGATGAATTTTCAAAATACAATACTATGAAGCCATGTATTGTTATATATTTGTTCTATTAATAACCTTACTCATACATCACCAAAGGGAAAGTTGTTCTAATCAGGTTCTACATTAAAGGAATATGATTTTAGGTCATCTTCCTGGTATACATTTAATTTGGCTGTAATGGTAATTTATGATCTTGAGAAGTTATTTAAACTTACCTTGATCTTTAAAGTGCGGCTTATCACCCTACTTCACAGTACCTGACTCATCATTCCCTATAAGAATCACACAAAATGAAGTGACATTGAAAAAGAACTTCAGACAAGCACTTGAAGTATAGAGCCACCTTTCTCTTATTCACAGTCTCATAGTCTATGCTTTTCATTACCTATCACTGAGGTCCAAAAACAGCAATGGGAACTTCCAGGAAAAAAAATCATGTTTAAGCTGTGCACCATCCTGAGAAGTGTAGTTCAATCTCACACCATCTAGCTTTCTCCCACCAGGAGAAAGTATTATGTGGTAAACATGGCCTTGCCCCATGTTCAACCAGATCACAGTTGTCAGAGCAAATGTCCTGTTACTGCAATGCTTCTAAGCATTTATCTCCCATTTACTTAATAATTATCCCAGAGAACAAGATGTTGATACTGAAATTTGGATGTGCCTAAGAAAACCTAAGGTGCTGGAATATTGGTGTGATACAGTGTAGGGACAGTTTCCAGCTGTGGTTGTAAGCATCCATTAAAAATCTTAGATAATATTCCCCACATAAGGAGGGCCTAGAGTAATAAACTACCAATAAATATTAGCAAGGTTTTTTTGGTGTGCATGTGGGTGATGTATGCATACTCATTCATGTGTCTAAGAGTATGTATGTGTGTGCCACAGCATGAGGGTGGAGATCAGAGGACAGTCAGCATGTCCTTCCTCTCCTTCTGCCTTGTTTGGTCAAGATCTCTTTGTTATTCACCACTGTATCCAATAGGCTAGCAGGCCCACACACCTACATGCTTCCAGGGATCCTCCTGTACTCAACTCCCCTATCAGCATATGAATGCCAGAATGACAATCACATACTACCATACCTGGCATTATTTGGGTTCTAAGATTAGAACTCGGGTCCTTGCTTGTTCAGCAAACACTTTACCCAGCGAGCAGTCATTCCAGCCTAAATTTTATCTCTAAATGACAAGTAACACCAAGAACAAAGGACTCATAATCCACAAGTGCTACAATGTTTTAAAAACTGGGTAGAAAAGGGAAGTAAGGGGAGGTCACTAAGTAGTGGCTTTAACTCCCCAAGGACACTCTGATGTCAGGCCTGGTGGTGCACACAAGTATTCTCTCAGCAACACTGTTGTAGCTGTCATATTCTCAGTAATTTTAAAATATGAACAATAGTCACAAATAACCTTACTTAAATTTAAGCAAATATCAGACTCAAGACCACATTGTAGTTCACACGTGTACCAGTACTCAGGAATTCAGGTGGGAATGAGAATCCAAGAAGACAATATTCTTCCAGTGATGTTGTGGGACATCTGTACACTGTGTGAAGACGTGTCGCTGTGATTGGTTTAAAAGAGAGCTGAATGGCCAATTGTAGCATGAATCTTAAAGGTCTTATTAATAAAATCAAATCTGAAGCCAGTTATTGGGGTGAATGCTGGAAGATCAGAGAAGAACAAGCCACAGCTTCCTCACCTCACCAATTCCTCAGCTGATCCTGTTTCCTCAGACTGGAAGCCTCTGAGTCCTTATCCAGAATGAATCTCAGCTGAACTGCTGCTAGAAGCCTAAAAGCTTAACCTGACTCTAGTTCCTGTTCCTCATGCCTTACATACCTTTCTGCTTTTTGCCATCACTTCCTAGGATTAAAGACGTGAGTCACCATGCCTGGCTGTTTCCAGTGTGGCTTTAAACTCATGGAGATCCAGGTGGATCTCTGCCTCCCAAGTGATAGGATTAAAGGTGTGAGTGCCACCATTTTCTGGCCGTCTCTGTCTGTCTAGTGGCTGCTCTGTTCTCTGACCCCAGATAAATCTACTAGGGTGCACAATATATTGGGAAACACAATATCACCACAGCCAATAGCTAGGTAGGAAGAAGTTAAGTGGAATTTCCGGGGACATAGAGGACTCTGGGAAAAAAAGAAAGGCAAACAAGAGAAGCCAGGTGACACAGAGAGGAAACAGGAGGTGCAAGATAGAAGAGCAGTAATACCACATGATAGAATGTAGATTAATAAAAATGGGTTAATTTAAGTTATAAGAGCTAGTTGGTGACAAGGCTAAACTAGAGGCCAAACTTTCATAATTAATAATAATTCTCAGTATTGTTATTTGCAGGTTGGTTGTCAAACGAGAAACTACTACTACACAGGGTTTTTTTTTTCTGTAGTCATAACCATTAATGTAGGGCCCTGTGTACGGTAGGCAACTCCACTACTGAACAACATCTTAAGCCCTCTTTTTATTTATTGTGAAACGGGATAATACTAAATTGACCAGCTGGCCTTGGACTCTTTCTAGTCCCTTTAACAGCTCAGGTCTTCAATAAGTTTCACTAGTTTCAAAATGAGGAACCAATGTCTGTTGTAAATTCTCCACAGATGTGACTTTTAGAGTCCTCATCAGGGACAAGACTCAAGAAAGCCAAAAGGGATAGTTTTTCACTAGCATTGATTATCCCCAATTAAAATTAAAATGCAGTTCACCATTAGAGACCGGTGTTTACCACACTCAGTGCTGATTCATAGCATGGTTGGCACATGGCTGTACCAATTGACACTTGTAACCACTGCCTGGGCAGTCTAACCTATGTGGTGAGTCTTAGGCCAGTGAAAGGCCCTGACTCAAGGGATGACACCTGAGGTTCTCAGAACTACACACATGTACACACACACACACACACACACACACACACACACACACACACACAAACTAAGAAGTTATAGTTATAGCTGTGTTTAGAGGTGGAGACTCTAGACAGATCAAGTACATGAGAACCATGGATGGGCCTTAAACTAGTATGGCTGACATCCTTCTTCAAAGGCTAAGACAGACAAGTAGAGAGGAAACACTGCACGAGGAAATCAGAACAAGGATGACCTGAAAGCAGAGAAATCCTCTGAAGAAACCATGCTGTCTATACCTGAATCCTGGATTCCAGTCTCCAGAGCTCTGTGAGATCAACTGGATAAGCCATTAAGTGTGACAGAGGCCTGTGGTGATAGTGTGTCCCCCAATATATTGCGCACCCTAATAAACTTATCTGGGGGTCAGAGAACAGAGCAGCCACTATATTAAACATAGATTTAGGCAGTGGTAGCACACACCTTTGATCCTAGCATGCCAGAGGCAGAGATCCATCCAGATTTCTGTGAGTTCAAAGCCACACTGGAAACAGCCAGGCATGATGACACATGCCTTTAATCCCAAGAAGTGATGGCAGGAAGCAGATAGGTATGTATATAAGGCATGAGAACCTGCTGTGGATGATTGATTAATAAATAAAAATGCTAATTGGCCACTAGCCAGGCAGGAAGTATAGGCAGGACAAGCAGAGAAGAGAATTCTGGGGAGAGGAAAACTGTGAGAGAGACACTGCCAGCCTCCATGATGAGAAGCAGATGTTAAGATACCGGTAAGCCATACAGTTTATAAGTAATATATGTCTCTGTGTGTTTATTTGGATGGGTCTGAGCAGCTGCGGGACTGGTGGATAAGAGAGATTTGTCCTGACCGTGGGCCAGGCAGGACCAGGAAAACTCTAGCTAAATGGACCAGGAACTAGAGCCTTGTTAAGCTTTTAGGCTTTCAGCAGCAGTTCAGCTGAGATCCATTTGGATGAGGACTCAGAAGTTTTCAGTCTAAGGAAACAGGATCAGCTGAGGAATTGGTGGCTTGTTCTGTCTCTCTGATCTTTCAGTGTTCACCCCAATACCTGGCTCCCGGTTTGTTTTTTATTAAGAAGACCCTTTAAAATTCTTGTTACAGAGGCCCTAATGAGCTAATTCAGGCAGGGGGTAAAGAGCGTCCTATTCTGCCACTGAATCTACTTCTACAGCATTGGAAATGGTGTTGGCATGTTATGAATAAGGCTTTTACTACAATGGTGGTTTTCCTCCCAAGGAGACCTGCTTTCCCATTGAGAGCAGTCTACAGCAAGAAATAGGCAGGAGAACTGTTGGAGCTCAGGGAACAAATTGGATTCACAGACAGAGACTCAGGTGAGAACATCTAGTCATTATTATTATGTAATTGGTTTAGAAAGAAATAATATTAAAAAAAGTTCTCTCTTCATTTTCGGTCACTGGCTTGTTAAATAGCCTCCCTTTTATTCTCTTTCATTAACTTCCTAATCCTCCCAGGTAAATAAATTGGATTTAACAAGCTACAGTTCTTTACTTCCAACCTACCTGCTTACTACTCTCATCTTGGAAGAAAATTGGTCAATAACAATCAATTTAAATGAATCATAAAGGCTTTTGTCATTCATTTCACAAAGAGAGTTCAGCAACCTCCTTTCTTTACAGTCCTTTTAATCAAATACTGAACTTTATTTTGTTTTTTAGCCCAGATGCTATTATGGCATTGGTGCCATTCAAATATTTGCCCGAAGAGTCTTACGTGAATGGGGTTTGTATAGGTACCTCCAATCTTGCATGGGAACATTTAAGATTCTTTATATAGTGGGATGGGGCAGAGTGACTTGCTCTGATAGGATGGCTTTTAAGCCTTTGGATAAAGTATTCTGATGTTTGGCAGATAAGTTAGTTCAGGAAATTCTTGTTTATGTTTCTCTCCCTAAACCCTTTTACAATTTTCCCTCTACAGAACTTATGACACCACTCTAAATCAATATCCATAAAAATATAAGAATTATACCCTAAAAGTAAACAATGGTCACTTTCAAAGCCATAGTGGTGTGTCACTGCAAACTCCTTCCAAGAACAGCACCTGGTTGGAGGAAGTTTTCTGGCTGATACCCTGCTGGTACAGGTACCTCAGGACCAAGACCAGCTTCCTGCCAGTGCCCTCGTCTCCCAGACTGTTCCAAGCCCATCACTGCGCACAGTGATGTTTTTCATGCTGGGCCATTTTCCTGGTCAGGGAGTCCAACACTCTGTTTTTGTGGTACCTGTTCTTTTGTTCGGAGCTGCAGAGAAATCCATCTCTCCAAGATTTTACAGGAAAACAGATGTGTATTGTATTCTAAAGGCCCTCACCCAATTTTCAAAGCAGCTTTCCCTTCCTGTGGCTTCCATAAATGGTAAAGGTACCTCTTTCTCTGGAGTGAGGAGCATCTTTTCTCCTCCATGCTTCATTCATTGAACTCAAGTTCAGCAGCATTTTCTCAAAAGTCCCATCATGTTTTCATATTTGTTCAGAAAACCCTGTTCAGTTCTTTGATGTTCTCCACACACATTTTGTCTATGCCATAAGCTCCCAGTTTCCCTCGAAAGCACTGACATTTTGGAAGAGAAAAGCTAAAGGTTGGAGGATTTCTGGTTGCTGTTTTGTCTTTCTCCTGGGGGAGTCAGCACCATGACAGCCATCTGCTCTAAAGAAAAAGAGAACAAGGGAAATACCGAGAGAGAGGGAAGGACCATATTGCTCTGCCACTTCAGCATGTGTCTAAACAACACATTAAAGTTTGAAAGTTGAGAGAAGACATTAGAGTTTTCTCATCCAAGTCTTCTTTGGTCTTCTCTATTACATGACCCTGGCAGAGGTCAAACAAACTCCATTATTCGGTAGCAGATATTTATTTCCTCATCAAGTGCATTCTAGAATTATTTCAGTTCTCAGACAGTCTGTTCTGGACCTGAATGCCTGATAGGTATGGCCCAGATAGTCTCTATAAGCATCAATTTCTTCATCAGCAAAATGGAGATGATAATATTTAGGTTTTCGGATAACAGGGAAGATTAGGTGGGGTGAATATATTTAAATACCAAGTGTTTTGTCCTGATGGGTATTTGCTAATTTGGTATACCCTAAAATAAAATATTGAGTAATGATTAAAACTCATTCATCCGCCGGGGAGTGGTGGCTCACACCTTTAATCCCAGCACTCAGGAGGCAGAGCCAGGCAGATCTCTATGAGTTTGAGGCCAGCCTGAGCTATAGAGTGAGTTCCAGGAAAGGAGCAAAGCTACACAGAGAAACCCTGTCTAGAAAAAAAAAATCATCCATTCAGACATGCTCTCATAAAAATATTCATTGAGTAACCTTTTTATTCCAAAATTTGGAACAAACTGATAATATATCAAACAATAAAGCAATCAATATATGTGTATATTGCCTCAAAGAAAATATTGTGTATATAAAATTAACTTTAAATTTAACAAAATTTAGTTAAAGCATTTAATTAGTAAAAGGGCACACATAAGAGGAGACATCAAGAAGTCTTCTTTCTACTGTACACAGAGAGGGAAGAGGAGGGGAGAGAGAGAGGAACTGGAGAAGGAGAGGTGAGAGATGGAAAAAGGAAGGTATACACGGCAGGAGGGGAGAAAGACCTTCTGGTATTTTGTTAAATCAAGAATAAATATTCCAGGTTTTTGTCTATTGCGTACATTACTGGTAAGGAATGACTTTTTTCCCTCGTTAAAATGAAGATCATTAAAAATACCTTTTTTTAGGCTACACTACTTTTAAACCTAACAACAAAAGATTTAGGTCATTTTAAATTCTTCTTCATATTATGTAAATCTTTTAAGTAAAATAACAGTTTCAACTGTATATGTTCATTGTACAGTTTACAAATTCTGTCACTGTTTTTATGTGCTATTATATTTCCTTCACTAATGTCGAGAGGGAAACAAGTTTTGAGAGAAATCATAGTTCATTTCCCCCTGGAAGTCTGTCTTTGGAGTTATTTGAATGACTCGATAGGGTCTCCAAGCTGCTCCTTCTTACTTGGTTCAGCCCATGTTTCACTGTTAAGAACATCACACCACACACTGGTTAGCTAGAAAAGGAATGGGTTTGTTTTTGGGTCACAGTTCTCATTCAGTGTCAGACTGCATCTGGTGATGTTTTTCTTGGCGGTAAAGTCCCCAAAAGGTACAGAGCATCACATAGTGAGAGAAATAGGAGAGCAAAGGAACTCAGGGAGCCTGAACAAGTCTGAAAGAGAGATCATGTGGTAAGAGAGAAACAAGGGAGTGGGAGAGGGGCCGGCACCCCGTTTTATAATACCCCCCCCAAGGAACTTACCTATTTCTGTAAAATCAACATTAATCCCTTCATGAGAGTGGTAAGACAAGCTGTATGTAGATAGTTGCCTCTCCAGACTTGTTGTTCTAGTAAAGTGCCCCAAAGGGCAGTGAATCATCCTTTCTAAGGAGCCTGCTCTTGTGCATCCTGCCCAACTGGTCCTTAGCTCCTCTTTCCATTCATCAATCTGAATTCACCGCTCACTGCTCTTTTTCTTCTGATTTGAAGAATCTGCAAGTAGACACTGCCTGGGTACATTTTCATTTCAAGCAGGCCTAGATTTGACCCCATCAGAATGTTCCAAATAAAGGCTCATTTGAGATCCTTGGCTGCATTGATGTCCATTCATCTACCAAATTCATTCTGATAATCCAGATTCCAAAGCCTCAATGGTGACATGCTTGATCCCAAGTGATTCTTTTCCTTTATAAAATGGACCTCTTCGCACTTCTTACACAACTGTGTGTCAGAAGAGCACATCTTAAAGAATATTCAGTAGTCCTGTTAACTACACCACCCCAAATAACACACCTAGACTCCCTATGCCCATCAGCATCTCTTTCTTAAATCTCTAGAAATTGAATATTTTATTTATTTGTATATAATTTGCGTTTTAACCATTAAGTCTGATAATTGGCAAACCAAACAGATACAGAGGGTATTGCAAAGGGGTTTGTCCACTCTCTAAGGAAAATTAGAATATGTTACCTTTAAATTTCCTCAGATGTAACCAAAAACAGCTCATTGGTGTTTTCTTCCATACAGAAAATCAAACAAATACAAAGTAAAAAAAAAAAAAAAAAAAGTATGTATTTATAGGTACCACAGGTTGATTAGAGAAAAGAAAGCCCCAAGAAGGCTCCTTAGCTTTGCTACATTCATAGTTCCATCTCCTTTCTTAGTCCTCTGTCCCCTCTGTCATAAGTAGCCTCCTTAGGACAGACTAACCAGACAATGGCACTAGTCACAGGTCCTGTGTACCAGGAAATACTTCCTGTCTCCACACATTCACCAGCAGCTACAATGTCGGGGGCAGAAAGTAACAAGGTAGGCACTTGTCCCTCAAAGAAAGAAGAGATGTCACTCTTCTTCTGTGAATAGATGTGGTTGTTCTCAGCGTCTCTCTTGAAAGCATCGTACTCTGAAGTACAAGCTATGAAGCCAAGGCAGATGCACTAACTTGGAAGCTTTCCAAAGTCATCACAGAGAAATGGGGGGTATTCAGCAATAGTGCCTCCATTTCTCAGTCTCAGTCAGCCTGCCTGGCAGCAATTAAAAGTAGACAGTTGCCCAGAGGCTGGGTAGGTGGGAGCTGAGCATCCTAACAGACACTTCTAGCCAGTTTCTCAGTTTGTAGTACTGATCAAGCTTCCCCTGACAGCTGCACACATTTCACACAAGCAAAATGTTCCACTGCTGAGACGACAGCTTGAGTTTGTCTGGATAAGCGATACTCTGGGAATGTGCACAGCCTCATATGAGCCTCACTGTGCCACATTTACAAGGGAGAGGTGCCTGAGCAATTGCCTCTGTTACTGATTCCAGCACAGGTGGAGGGAGACACTGTGTGTTAACTGCTTCACCAATTTCCATTGTTTCCTGACACTCCAGATCCTGAGAAACCAACGAATAAATTATGCAGTCAATGTGTCCCCTTGATAGAATGCAGGGAGATAACAGGTGCAACATCCTTGCCATCTACAACAAAGCATTTGCATATCTTAGAGGTTTCCTCAGCTTCAAGTGCGATGTTCAATGTTTTTCTTGTAAGAAGTCCTTGAAGTTGAGTAGCAACAGCAGTGCTCCTTTGTTTTGTTGGGGTCTCCTCCTTTATCTTAGCAATTCAACATCATGTTAGGAGTGTGTTCTTGCTGTTGGCTTTGGTTTCTGCTTTTTTTTTTTTTATTTTAACCCAAGTGAGAAAAAAAAAATGTGTTGTGCTTGAGAATGGTAAATTCCAAAATTTTGAACAATGATCCCTTAAATATCATCTTAATCCTCATTCACATAAATCTCCAATTCTTTCTGCAAAGCCAAGAATCCAACTGCCCCACCTCCATGCAATAGCAGGTCTCATCTTTATGAGTCATTTCACTTCTTTCTTCTTATAGTTGGCAATATTTCTTTGCATAGCTTGGCCACTTGGACTCTGCTTATCCTGTGTGCTGCTTTGATTAAAAACATCACCCCTGTTTCTGCACCCCTACAACAGGACTTTGGATATCCCTCTTCAAGAGATGGAATCTGTTATCCAGTTCTCAAATCTTGTTTATTTCTTAACTCACTGTAGACAACGGAAGCACACTGTGATGCTCCCTCATCCTGAGTTTAGGCTTCAAGTGATCATGAGAGCTTCGACTCTTAGACCTGGGCTTTATGTGACAAAAAGGCCAGAATGGGCTGTTAAACGATGACAGACTGGGGAGATGGCTCACTGGATAAAGCACATACAGAGCAAGTGTGAGGACATGAGCTGGAATCCCCAGAACTCACATGGATGTGGCCATAGTAGGGTTGTGTAATCCTAGAGCCAATAGGGTGGGAACAGAGACAGAGAATCTATAGACTCCTGCAATCCAGCCAGCCTGTAGATACAGTGCCTGTCAGGGTGCTCAACTCTTACTCACCCAGCCTTGGGATAATTGTCTACTTTTCAGTGTGTCCTGCTGTGGAATAATGGTTTTGTATACTGGTTTAATAAAACGCTGATTGACCAGTAGCCAGACAGGAAGTATAGGCAGTTTAAGCAGACAAGGAGAATTCTGGGAAGTGGAAGGCTGAGTCAGGAGACGCCAACCCGCTGTCCAGAGAGCAGCATGTAATGGCATACAGGCAAAGCCATGGAACACGTGGCAACATATAGATTAACAAAAATAGGCTGAGTTTAAGTGTAAGAGCTAGTCAATAGTGAGCCTGAGCTAATGGTCGAACAGTTTTAATTAAATATAAGCCTCTGTGTGTTTGCTTGGGGGACACGAGTGGAAAAGATTTGTCCTGACTGCAGGCCAGGCAAAACACAGGAAAACTTCCGGCTACAGTAACCACCTAGACTGAATGAGTCTAACACAGAAACTTCCTGAGAGACCTCCCATCCACACTAAAGAATCAGTGCTCCATTCATTTAAAAGGAAACTAAAGTTAGTGCAAAGTGATATTTACACTTAACACTAAACTTTAGTCCCATTGTCTGTGAATCAGTGACACTAATATTGGTTTACTTATTTTGCTGATATTTAGCTCTCAGTTTTATTTGTTTTCCCCTGTCCTTTCTTTATTATACCCACCCCACCTTCTTATGTTGGCATTCCAACAAGCCTTCATTCCTCATTTAGAAATTTTTCATCAGCCAATTTACCTGCTTAGTTATTTCCTCTAATGCCATTCTGATGGCTTCCAGATCTTTGCCCTGGGAGAGTCTCTCCTGAGCATGGGTTTGTTGATCTAACAGAATCCTGGGTGCTGCACATAAATTTCAAGTCATCTCACAGTGAGTCTCGCCCTGTTTGTTCCTTTTAGTTAAATGCCACTGTTAACCATTCAAAAATCCCAGGCACCCTCTACCTCCCTCATCTCCTGATTTGGTTCATAGGTTCTGTCAGTTACGTTACCTCATATATTATTAGTAATAGAAAGTTCTCATAAGCTGCTATGGGTTGGGGGCTCTCAAATTTAACAGAAAAGAAAAAAGGAGATTCTATTAATTATTTAGGATATAAAATAGGTCTCCAAAAAATTAGATCCCAAAAGGTGAGCTACTTCCTGTCTACCCACACCTTTATTGCCTGGCTGTTCTGCCCTCTCATTGGCTCTTAGCTCAGCTACCTCACTTTCTTGTCTCTGCCTGTATGTACAGACCTCCAGGTCTCTATGGTTGGTACTGGGATTAAAGGAATGTATCACCATGCTTGGCTGTTTCCTAGTGTGTCCTTGAACACACAGAAACCCTGTATGCCAGGTGATCAGATTAAGGGCATGTGCTATCACTGCCTGACTTGTGTTAATGGCTTGCTATTTCCTCTGATCTCCAGGCAAACTTTATTTATTAACATACAAATAAAATATCACCACAGTTTTGTTTTTGTTTTTTTAGTTTCATACAGGAATACTGATCTATATCATTTCCACCCTTCCTTCTTCTCCATCCAATTCTTCTTGAGTCACCTTAATCTTTATTAAATTTATGAACTCTTCTTCTATAACTATTGTTACACATATATTTTAATATGTATAAAAATCCTACTGAGCCCATTTACTATTGCTCTTATTTACATGTAGTTAGGAATGATCTAAATTTACATGTATTTAGTGATGTATTGCATAACATATTAGGGGCTTATCCCTAGAAAAGACTGATTCTCCCTTTCTCAGCAGCCATTGATTACCTATAGCTTTTCATGTAGAGGTGAGGCCCTGGGAAATCTCTTTCATCTACATTGGCATGTTGACTTATGTTATCGTTTTTTAAGTCTTGTTTATGTGACCATATCAGTAAGGTTATATGGCTATAGATTTGTTGGGGCATGAAGGTCCATGTGCCCAAGGTTCTCCAGGGAAACTAGGAATGTTAAGCATGCACCATTATCCTCTCAAAGGAAAGCACATAAAACCTTCTCTTCCATCTAGAAAGCTGGGAATTGGATGTGATTAATAGCCCAATGGTCTGCATTGCATGTTGGGCCAGGCTATATCAGGCTCTGACAAACCCAACCAGAGGTGACCAGTGAGTGAAATGACCCTTACTTTATCTGTATAGCCCAGATCTCCTCCAAGCTCCCATAACTAGAACCAGAGATACCTATTAGTCTATATGACCCTTACATTATCTGTATATCCAAGGTTTTCCCCAAGGTCCCACAACCAGGACCAGAGGTGGCTAATAGACCAGATGACATTTATGCTATCTATATGACTCAGACCAGGCTAGAGCCTTCCTTAGGCCCTTAAGTTGATACAGATAGCCTATCTCTAGAAACCATCTTCTTGGAAGAAATGACATGTACTTTGAGTTAAATTTATTTGCAATTATGCCTTCTTGAGCACTGGGGATTGTTATCATTCTAGAAAACTTTTTTCCAAATTGTACTGGGCTTAAATACAATGACAATAAACTGCCTGGCATCAGACTCTTCCAGAACAGTGGTTCTCAACCTATAGGTCATGACCCCATGGGGGTTGAATGATCCTTTCACAGGAGTCACATATCAGATATCCTGCATATCAGATATTTATATTATGATTCATAACAGTAGCAAAATTACAGTTATGAAGTAGCAATAAAAATGATTTTATGGTTGGGGGTCACCACAGCATGAAGAACTGTATTAAGGGGTCACAGCATTAGGAAAGTTGGGAACCACTGAACTAGAAGTTTGATGCACCCTGGATAATTAAGTCAAGCTGAAAAATCTTAATCCTCACTTCATCACGGTTCATTTCCTTGCCTGCCATTACTTGCAGGGAACACCCCCCACCCCCAACACGCATGCACACACACACACACACACACACACACACACACACACACACACACACACAGCTTCCCTGACATAATTAGAAGATATTCTCTCCCAGCAGGCATTGTGGTTCCCTGGTTTTTACAGTCTTCCTGTCCTCTCTTTCACTATGCTCCCCAAGCCTTAGGCTAGTGGTTACATTTAGAGGTACCAGTTGAGACTCAGAAACCCACAGTCACTTATTCTCTACATATTGACCAGTTGTGGATTTCTGTGATAGTATCCATTTGCTATAAAAAAGAAGGCTCAGTGAGAGGGGTGAGTTATAAGTATTTAGAATAAAGTTTAAATTTTTACTGGCTTATGAAAGTAGCAATAGGAGGTTCTTCTCTAGGATCTGTAACCTCTCCAGCCATGGGTGTTGAATACATTTACAGTACCACATATAAATTCCTTCCTATTTTAATGGGATGAAGGTCTAAGTAGACAGCTGTTGGTTATCCCCAAGATAAAAGTACCACTATTTCACCATTGTAGATATCATTGCAGACTAGTCATTGTTGAGACTTCAATGTATTGTAGTTGGGTAAAACTATTGATTGCTTTCCTGCCTTGGCAGCTTGCATAGCACCTTCCAATACTACAAGAGCTAATTTTCAGTGAGGTCCTACCACAAAAATATTTGATTACTCATGGTCATTACTGATCTAGGTAGGTACAAAACAGAAACAACCTAGACCTCCTTCAAATAGTGAATAGATAATAAAAATGGGGTACATATGTATAATGAAATTCTATTCTGCTGTAAAAAAAATAAATTATGAAATTTGCAGGTTAGTGGATAGAACTGGACAACATTCTATTAGGAGACACCCAGGCCCAGAAAGACAAATGCTACATGTTTTCTCTTATTTGTGGATCCTAGTTCCAAATCTTTACATTTGATTTTATAGCCTGAAGTAACCATAGAAACCAGGAAAGTAGAAAGGAACCGTGGCAGTTGGGGAGAAGACCTTTAGTATAATAGTATACTACTATTAGAATGAGAGAAAGGGACCCTGCCTGTGGAGGAGGAAGGGAGGGTAAGATAGAGGGAAAGAGTGAAAGGGGAGATAAAGACCACTAAGGATTGTTGAAATGCAATAGAGAAACATATTTTATAAGCTTATTTAAAAATACATATAATATAAGTGTCTATATAGATCCAAGCTTATATGTATATGTATAAATATATAGTTTAAATAAAGTTATGCCATCTTGGGTGATAACACATCCCTCAAGAGCCACAAACTAATACCTGTGCCAGGCATGGAAGGCCTGGCTTAGACTCACTGGTCAGAAGAGTCCAAGAGACTCCTGGAACTCCAAAACAGTATAAGCTATTGCCATTGCCCTTGGTGGAAGGTAAGATCCTATGACTGTAGATATCACATTCTTAGGACAAAGGACTTGTGGATGTGTAATCTTAAAGATCAGAGCAATGAAACCTTCCAGTGTGGCTTTTAACTCTATGTACAGGTGTGGTTTCATGTGGCTTATGGTTAGATGGCATCTAGTATTTCTCCATGATAACCACAGCACTCAGTTTAGTCTTGCTCTTGATTTTTGCCCTTAAATGGATTGTGTTTTCTTTTAAGTCTGAAGTCAGTGCATACAATAAATGCTAACTTTGTATAATTCCTACCAATCACCTTGAGCAAAATTTGTTTAAGCAGTTTTTTTTTCAAGAAGATATTAGCTGTGGAGCCCCCATGGGATTGGAGTAGGCCCTCTGCATAAGCCAGACAGTTGTTTAGCTTGAACTGTTTAGGGGGGCTAACAGTGTGATGTGATAGGGATCCATCCCTGGTACATAAGTGGGCTTTTTGGAGCCCAGTGCCTGTGGTAGGACACTTTGTGCAGTCTTGGTGCAGGGGGAAGGGCTTGGATCTGCCTCAACTGGATGTACCAGGTTCTGCTGACTCCCCATGGGAGGCCCTACCATGGAGGAGGTAGTAATGGTGGGTGGGTTGAGGAGGGCTGGGGAGTGGGAGGAGAGGGGGATTTGTGGTTGGTATGTAAAATGAATAGAAAATTTTTTATAATAAAAAAGAAAAAAGGGAAGATATTATGTAGAAACTCACATAAAGCAAATAAAATCACAGCTGGTTTTAATGAAGCATGAGGAAGGGGCCATGAAGAATGTAACTGAATTATATTTTAATCCCCAAAACCAAAGAAAGAAATCAGCCAACATTATATAGAAATACAAAACCAGTGTGCTCTGGGGAAAAAACAAATGACATCTCTGCAGAAATGCACATATCGTAAGCTGTATCTGACCAATATAGGAAACAGAAAAAGAAAAAAATGTACAAACTGAAAGAGACTACATTCAGAATCTTGACCAAGTTATAGACTATCATTCCCAATTTGATGTTATAACTTGTAATTGCAGTTTTTCTCTGTATCTTCCTGTCCTCACCTGCTTACCTGGATGGACTAAACTAAACATCTCCTCCTGAATCTCCCATGGCCAGGTTTGACTCATTCAGTCACTTATTTAAACATCTTCCAATGTCATTTTCCAAAAGCCAAAAATTACTCCATTGGTCCCATTGCCTATGGAACACGAGTTGACAACCACATTGTTAGCCTACTCACAAATCTTACCCAAGAAGGTCCAAGCTCTCCTCACAACCCTCTCTTCTTTCTGAGCTCACATTCTGTGTTCTTACAATATTGGGGCAATATTCTCTGTGCCTAGAAATACCTTTGTCCATCTGTCTGTTACAGAGATTTCATGCCACTGCTTCCTTCTGAAAAACTTTATCTTTCTCTCCTTAGGTAGCCCATGCCTTCCTTCTTCTGTTGCTAAATTATTTTGTAGATGCAGATACTATTTGACTAATCATGCTGCATTCAAATCATGTAATGGCATTTTTCTTTGCCCCATTTAATCTGTCATTTCTACATGTGAAATCCCAAGCTGTATTTACCTTTACCTCACCTGTACTTGGCACAGTGTGTACCAGGAAATGGTTCAGGACAATCTGATAAATAAATGATAAAGCAAAGCTTTAAGAAAGTAAGTGGAAAAAAATAGCATAGAGAATGCATTGAATATGTAGCCACCTGCAGGGGCAAAACAAGAAAGTATTAGATAATCCAGGTTGGTGAAAATTATAAAGAGAAACAGGAAATTGTCAATGGAGCCAAGAACACTGTACATCTCTAAAAAATGGTATCCATAGGACTCAGCAAAGGCTCAAATGCATAGGAATAGTTTGTAACAAATTCAAACTTGAACCCAGTACTCAAGATAAAGAGTCGTACTAAGCAGCCTTGAGGAACAGGATGATTCTATCACTTGAGAGACAGAAACTGAAAGATCAGGAGTTCAAGGTCAGTCAGAGCTACACGAGAATCTGTCTACACACCATTATACTGTACTATCATCAGTTCTAAAGACAAAATCAGGACATAGTGGGGCTCTGTAATGACTGATGGTGTCGTATACATTGCAGAGTATGTAGGAAGCCACAGTCAAGGTTGAAGTCTGGGCCACTGATCTCTGACTCTAGAGACAGGGTCAAACTTGAAGCTTTATAAAGTGGTGATTTGTTTCCCAGCACCTTAGGATAACTGGCTCCAAATATAGGAGGTATCTTATTGATGTGGGTGTGCCTATCTTATATTTTATACATCTATAAATACACAACATTTTATATGAGGAAGTTAGGTGGTTGATTTTTTCCCATATTTTGATGATCTTTTAGTGAATTTTATCTAAGTCAAATATTTAAGTGGATTATTGTGCTTTAATACCTGAAGTACATCTCAGAAGACTACGCCGAATTGCTCCTCTAAGCTTCTTTTAAATAATGGTTAGGAATTTCTCCTTAAAGGTCACTCACTGTAGTAGAGGAAAATGGCTCTAAATCAGGATTAAAAGCTTTGGGTGAGTTCAGAGTGGTTTCCCTTGACTCAGAATTAATGACTTACTGTTCCCTGAAGATTCCATATCTAGAGGCAACATGCACCATCTAGCTGAGTTAAGATCCCAGGAAGGAACTGGATTAACTCCCCATTTCTAATGAGAAGAGAATAGTACTAACAGTGATTCTAATTATATCTGGACTTAACAGCTCATTTCTTCCTAGGAGCTAAAGGGAAGGTCTACATCTCTGGCATAGTTTATACGATAAATATAATTTGACAAGGGTTGGACTGTAGGTCAATTTGATTAGGACCCCAGTTGATTAGAAATCTGTATTTTTTGTTCTCTATCTAATTCCCTTTGCTTTCTATTCTCATGTTTTAAAAAATGAGAATAATATAGGTTACAGAATGTGGCAAAAATGAGAACTTTATAAAAGAGGTATTTGCAAAGCCTTGGACTGTAGATTTTTAAGAAGCTTTGAAGCCTTCACTGGGAGCATCTGTGTCATTGACTAGGATGTTGCCTGATTAAGGCAACTGAAAATAGGTTCATTTTCAAGGTTCCTTCCAGTAGCATGATTGAGTATTTTGCTGTGGTAGCCTCGGTTACATTTATTCCTAGTAAAAGTCTAAACACGTGGGTAAATAGGCATGCAAGCACACTATTAATTAAGGGGCTTCCTGTTTGCTAGGGAGTAAATAAATGGAACAGGAGTTGAATCTTCACATTTGCCTCTCCATAGTGTGTTTACAAACCTGCCACAAATCTGATCCATTTCAGTCACAGCTCGGACCCACTCAGTTTTCTCCTCAACACTCTGCATGGCTCCTCTTCTACTAGCAAGCAGAGGCGAGCCCTTGCTACTGCCCACTGGTCCTTGGTGGCCTGCAGATGCCCTCCTTCCCTCTGTCTGTCACCCTCTCTTGCCTATTTTGTTCCAAGCCCCACCTGCCTCTCTGCCTTCAGTCTCCCTGGAACACTCCTGCCACAGGGCCTTAGCAAGTCTCATTCCCTTTCCCAAGTTATCCGTCTGCATCCCCTTCCTTAAGACTTTGTTCATCCCCATAACTCCTACCTAAAATGTCAGCCTTACTCTAAACTGTTTCATTGAGTAGTATTTGCTCCTCTCTAACAAATTCACTATTTGCTTTTTCACTTTGCTTATTTCTGTTCTTATATCCCACAGCCTTTAGAAACTCTCACCTGCTGGAGCATCTGCTGCTTGTGGGAAAGCATCTTTGTGTTTTCCATTCACTGATGCATTTCCAGCACCCAAAATGTTGCCAGGAATATATTAGGTTCTCAACAAAATGTTTTTGGCAAATGACCCAAAATTTATTTGCCTGGGGGAACAAGGACTGAAAGTAACTAATGGGTGTTTTGTTTTGCTTATTTTTACCTTTCTAAGAGGCATAATTTATATATGAAAGCATTCTATAGCTAGACAGCCAGCATGTTGTCATTCCTGAAAATTTGGTCAAAATTATTCTTAAGAGAGACATGACTCAAAATAATATGTGGTGAGTCAAAGCATAAAAAAAATCAAAACTGAATATCAATACCAATAAATTACTAATTGAGTCTCAACCATTTTAATGTCATTAAAATAATACACATTTACAAAATAATTCTTAAGAGAATACATTATATAGTAAAAATAATTTCTCTAAATTTAATGCAAAATAACAAATTTAATCAATAGAAACTGGGAAATGGATAAAAAATTGAAAAACATACAATGTAAAAATGAAGAGAAAAACATTTCACTTCTCACACAGTAGTACAAGATATGTAGTTTTAGCATGAAAATGTCATTCAAAGAAAAGACTCAAGTACGTTCCTTAAACTTCACTTGTAAATAATATACTTTGATGTATATTTAAAGAGTCTATTGAGTTCTACCCAAGGACTTAATCTCTCACAAGCTGCACAAAGACAGAAGCATTCAAACATTTCATGAGTCCAACTTTCTCCATTGTCTCAGTCATCACTTCTCTTCTAGCAGGTTCACAGAGTGACAGCCAGAATCGAACAAAACCTTCAGCTTTGTCCCTGCACCAAAGAAACTCTCCCATCCTCTCACTTGCAGATGTTCTGATTCTCTTAACTCAGCCTTGAGCATTTTTGTTCTTTTGGAGGCTATGTTGATTAGTCCCATGTAGTTCCTGGCTAGTTTAGTTCTTAGTACATTCCATATTGTGTTCATTCAAGTGCCAGACCTGACACTTTCCAAACTAATGAGCAGGTAGATTTCAGCCTATTCACAATCTCCCTGAGTACAGTTGAATTCAGCATATTCACTAATCAAGTACCTAGAATCAGCTACAAAGTTAAGGGAACTTTCCATTTATTTAAGAAATTTAATTGGAGAAATGCTGAGAAAGACAGCTGAGGAGATGAGACCCTTTGGCAGTCCACTAGAAATATCCCTGCTGATTGGCTTCCAGTTATTAATAAGGTGACTCAGATAGTAATTGACTCATTTACTGTTGTTGAAATTACATGATTTTCTATTGTGAGAGTAAAAATATTTTCTAAGTTTTTGCCAATTTAAGAACTAGTGCCAGAAAATTGTTTCTTTACATTTGCCTTCTGCTTAACCCATCACAGGGAGAAAAAAAATCCTGGCGTGTTATTATCATTAGACATGATGGCTTCTGTTGGAATTCCCGGCCACTCCCCCAGTTATATGACTGCACATGCGCAGTTCAGTAGCCAAGCAAGGGGCCTTATGTCCTACATAATCTGTGTGCTGCTTGATTGCGTAATTTGCACGCAGTGTGATCACACAATTTGTGCATGCGTTGTGTAGCTCCATAAACCCATATGCGCATGTGCAGTGGAATCCTTAAAAAGCTGGTCACAGACTCCTCCTTTCTCTTTTGCTCTCTCCTCTTCCCCCATCTCTCCCTCCTCCTCACCTGTCTCTCCAACAGGCCTGACTGCACATTCTGTCCTCTCCCCCTCTCCTCCTAATAAAACTCTGATACTGAGTTTTGTTGTGCCTCCTGGCTTTTCTTGTATGGTAACAGTGCTGCTTAATGAACTGCATTGTGCCACCACACTGCCACATTAAAACCAACAGCTTCCTTATGACCTTCTTCGAGATCACTACACACTTTCTCTTATGAACTTACTCTGAAATATTTCTTAAGATGCATATCAAGTATGCATAATTTTTCTGCCTAACTTTTGAAAACTAAGGAGTTAATGTGATAAAACTACACAAAAGCTCATCAGAAAAGGTCAAACAGGTTCAAGGAAATTAGTGCACTGTGTTCCATGATTATAAAGCACACTACTAGATTTCTCTGTAATTATGCTTTTTTTTTTTTTTTGTTTTTTCGAGACAGGGTTTCTCTGTGTAGATTATGCTTTTAATTCTAAATCAATTACATTGAGACTCTGTATTAAACCATGAATGACGACCAATTAAAAACATCTTTAAATGGCATTGCCCTTCAAAATGAAATTAATGCTAATTAAATAACCTGCTTTTGATACTCTGAAATATATCTGATTAAATGATTACTACTGTGTTTAATTGGGGGAACCTGCATACCAAATGCTTTGAAATATCTTTTTTTTCTTCCATTTACTTTTTTCACTCCTTTGGCAAAAAGGAGGATGGAAATAAAACTTCATATCTCAAAAAAATATATATCCTCCCTTCACCATGTTTTATTAAACCTTCCTATCTTCCAGTGTTACCAAAGGAAGATCTCTAACCTTGATGGTTCTTAGTATATCTGAATTCTGATTAGTCTTTCACTATGCACATTGTGATAAAATAACACAAAAAGGTAAATGTACAGTGTTTTATGCTACTCATGGATATCTGGCATCCTCAGCCTTAAACACAGTTAACCGAATTATTACTTGGAGCAAGTCTTTTTTTTCTGTTTGTTTTTCAGAGTTTATTGATATTTTGATTACAGTATTCATTGTTTCACATATATACATAGAACAAAGTGGTAGACATGCTTAGGACATTTCAGAAATTACTAGAAACTCTACCCTAAGCCCACATAAAAATTGACTGAATAATTTAATGAAACTAAAGTCAACAATTCAAACAGTAATTTTTAAAACCAGACATTCTAACATAAAAGGATCAATATAATCCCAGGATATACGTTTTGATAACTGCTTAGGACTAAAAATAGCAGTGTTTTCTGTAATTAGAAAATATTATTTCTTTTGTTGTTGGTTTTTTGTTTTGTTGTTTTTTGTTTTTGTTTCTTTTTATTAAGAGATTTTCTATTTGTTTTACATATCAACCATGGATTCCCCTGTCTTCCCTCCTTTTTCCCCCCAGCCTTCTCCCCTCCAACCCACTAGTGCCTATGCTGAGATACTCTGTACAGCCTTGATGCAGGAAGGAAGGGATTGGACCTGCCCCAACTGAAGGTACCAGGCTCTGCTGACTCCCCAGGGGAGCCTTGCCTTGGAGGAGGTGGGAATTAGAGCAAGTCTTAGCCATTGTTCTATTGCTGTGAAGAGACACCATGACCAAAGCAACTCTTGTAAAAGAAAGCTTTTAACTAGGGGCTTGCTTACAGAAGTCAATCCATTATCATCACAGCAGGGAACATGGTGGCCTGCAGCATAGTGGGACTCTGGAAGACATGGTGTTGGAGAAGCAGCTAAAGAGTCTAAGTACTGATTTGTAGGCAGAGAGAGAGAGACTGGGCCTGGCAAGGGCTGTTGAAACTTCAAGGCCAGTGATTCTCAACCTGTGGGTTATGATCTCGTGGTTGCATATCAAATATCCTGCATATCAAATGGATAAATTATGACTCAGAACAGTAGCAAAATTACAGTTGTGAAGTAGCAATAAAATATCTTTTTTTGTTGGGGGTTACCACAACATAAGAAACTGTATTAAAGGGTCACAACATTAGGAAAGTTAAGAACTACCGTTCTAAGGCCACCACTAACAACAGGACACACTTTCTCCAACAAGGCCACACCTACTCCAATAAGATCACACCTCCTAATTGTAGTTGGAATTTTCTTTGGGCCACCAACCAGCTCATAAAGACATGGCGAAGTATTATTAATTATGAGTGCTCAGTCTTAGCTTAGTCTTGTCTCACTAGCTCTTTTAACTTAATTTAACCTGTTTCTATTCATCTATGTTTTGCCTCGGGGCTTTTTACCTTTATTTTATTCTGTATGTCTTACTTTTCTGCTTCCTCTGTGTCTGTCTGTCTTTCTGGCCCCTGGTTTCTCTTTTTCTTTCTTCCTCAAGCCTAAATTCCTCTTCCTACTTACTTTCCCTACCTGGAAGTCCCATCTATACCTACTCCCTTACTATTGAACATTCAGCTTTCTATTAGACCAGTCAGATGCCTTAGGCAGGCAAAGTAAAACAGCAACACATCTTTACATAATTAAACAAATGCAACACATCTTTGCATAGTTAAATAAATATTCCGCAACATCTCATCCTTATAATATTTTCAAGTATATGAGCCTATGGGGGCCATTCTTACTCAGACCACTGCAGAACCCTGGTAGTGTTTAATGAAGATTGCTTTAAAGAGCCCACTTGTGTAACTGGTTAGTGGTGATCTTGACATTAAAATGATTTTACAGAGTTCCATATGCTGTGCCTCTACTATGAGGATGGACATCTCAAGAACTGTGGATAGGGGAGGAGCACTCAAACACTGTTTGATTGATTTGATTTATAATGGGTAAAAGAGAGGCATGAGAGTCTGTTGACCATGAACATTGCAATTCAAACACTAGTGCTGTGTCTCAGGATGTTAGAGCTCTCAAAATCACAGTTTCCTTACATAAAAAAAAATTACTATTTTCTAGAATTACATAGATCTAATTGCACTCAAATGTGGAAGAATATTTTGAACTTCAAAATTGGTACATATTTCCAGAAATGTATTCTCTGTCTATATTTGCCCTCTAATTCAATGAGAAGGATCAATTTAGAAGATACGTATTACTTGAACATTACTTGAACTTGAATCACCTATTAATTAACTTTGTCAAAGAAAATGGAGATACTATAATAAGTCCTATTTTATTAAAACAAATACATGGTCTTTAGCTCAAATTTTATTTATTCAGTTAAAAAATAAATTTATCTTAGGGTACACATTTTCTTCAAAGAATAATCACTTTATTTTGTTTGCTTTGTGCAATAACCTCAGTGTGAAGCTAGACTTCTCCAGTATGAAAAAATAATATACATCATCACTGGACCATATTTTCTAAGCTGAGAAATATGACAATTTATACTATTATCTTCCATCCGCTTACTTTATGGACCTGAACTGCTCCATGGTACCCTGAGCCAGAAACAAATTATTTCCAAATATTATGCTTGCATTTTGATCCTTTAGGTTAGCCATAAATACTATATATAGCTAGTCTTTTCTCCTATAAACCCACCTGTCCTTGATAAAAAGTAAATGATTTTGTTGAAGGTCAACATTAAATTCAGCCAGACTTACCTTTTTATAAATCCCTGTACATTGCTTAGACAGTTAGCTTTTTATCACCGTGCAATAACCACTTGGCCCAGAATCTTTTTCCCTCAATTTGATTCATAATACTGCCACCACAATGCAGTAATGTTAGGATTTGGCCATCTGGGCGTTTTAAAACATGGCATCCAACCATGTTGAAGGAAGGCTCAGCTTGGTGTAGAACCCGGTGTTCACCTTTGAATGCATGCTGCCAACCATTTGTCAAATATGCACAGCCTGCGTCCTGAAGTGTATAGTGGTAAAATATGCATTTGTCATGCTTCTTAACTCTCAATTAGAAAAATATCAAATTTAGTCATTTCATATTTTATGGGCTGTGGGAGCATAAGGGGGTCTCGAAATGGACTGGAAGCTAAAAAATATGACAGGCAGTTAAATGTGAGTCAAGGAGACTCCTTGCAGCCCAGTGACTAACTATTGCTCCTTACTCAGTCTGTTGTGAAATAAAAACAGAGTCCAGTTTGGGATATACAATAAAGTGGGGGCAGGGAAACTCTACAGAGTCATAATGCAGCAGAGTTGTATGTAGGAAAAGTGACATGAAGGATATTTTATCAAGGCTGTTTACATAAGCTTTATTCAAAACCATCTCTACAACCATAACTTCCAGACATCTCAACTAACTGGCATCCTCTAGAGTCCAAGCACAGCCTTCCCTGAAGCTCCTTTGCATATGCCCATTTGGAACTGACTTTTCTGATGAAGTTCCAAAGCTTTGACTTACCAATCACAGTGTCTAAGTGTTTGTCCCATGGATACTCACCCATACAAGATACAGGGTGTGGAACCCCAGCACAAGAGAATCCTGTCAATTCTCTTAAGAGGCCCTGTGAGCTAAGAGAAGGCACGTGTGCCTGTGAGTGAGGAATGTCTTAATTCTTCTTTGTTTGCTAATTTTGTTCATTACACATCTGTCTTCATGTCTACATCATAGGTTTTTTCCAGGGTGTCTTCGCACTTGAATATTTGTAGGCAAATAATAAAAGTCAAATAAATGGCATATTACTTAAAATTAAGCAGTTTTCAGTTCTGACATGACTATGAATGTCCATTAACTTTAGAATGTACCCATGTAGTATATTTGATGTGAATATACTTCAAAGCCAGGATTTGTGGTGTTATTCCTCTTAGAAAGCATTAAGTTTAAAGCAGAATACATGACCAAAATGTTCTTTAAAAGAAAAAGTGGGAAGAGACCACAGATCAAACAAATGTTGATTATTATAATCTCGGAAGTTAGATTCATATGTCAATAGTGTGCATAGAATGACAAAATCCTTCCAGGAAATCTGTTTCCTTATTTAATTAATAGTTTTATTTATGTTACCCAGAACAAGCACTAATGACTAAACAAAACATCATTTTGGGTCCTTCTCTTTGTTACACATTCAAAACTTGGGGTAAGGAACCAGAGCGGTGTTTAAGGATTCTGTGATATCACCACCATGCTATTATTTCTCACCATGATATTTTTTAGTTTAGCTAGTTTGTTTTAATTCTTGAGGCCTAGGAGATGGCTCAGTTGGTAAGTGTTTGTTATGCCAGCATGAGGATCTAGCTAGGAAGGCAAACACTTGAAAAGCCAGACACAAAAGCACTCCTGTAATCTCAGCACTGGAGAGGAGGGACAGGAAATCCCTGGAATTTACTGGATAGCCAATCTAGTTAATCACTAAGTTCTTGGTTCATTGAGAGACTCTATCTCAAAATAATGTGAGAGAAAGTGAAGAAGACATGACATCAACCCCTTGTCTCCATAAATTCTCTCTCTCTCTCTCTCTCTCTCTCTCTCTCTCTCTCTCTCTCTCTCTCTCTCTCTCTCTCCCTCTCCCTCTCCCTCTCCCTCTCCCTCTCCCTCTTCCTCTCCTCTCTCTCTTCCTCTCCCTCTCTCTTTCTCTCTCTCTCACACACACCTGTGTACATATGCACAAAATTATTTCTGCTTGATTCGATTTTAAAATTATCTGAAATTGTTCCGTCATGGAACCTGAAACATACTTAGCATAATTTAAGATTTTGTTTCTAGACTTCTGTTATGGAATATTTTGCCACATTCACATTTCATTGTAGCATGAATCTTAGAGAGTCTTATTAATAAAACAAAACCTGTGCTAGGTATTGGGGTGAACTGGAAGATCAGAGAACCAGAACAAGCCACAGCTAACCTCACCTGGCCAACTTCTCAGCTGGTCCTGTTTCCTCAGACTGGAAGCCTCTGTGTCCTCATATCCGAATGGCTCTCAGCTGAACTGTGCTGCTAGAAGCCTGAAAGCTTAACTAGCCAAATGCTTCTAGTTTCTGGTCCTCACACCTTTCTGTTTTCTACCACCACTCCCTGGGATTAAAGGTTCACTTTCTGGGATTAAAGGCATGTGTCACCATGCCTGGCCGTTTCCAATGTGGCCTTGAACTCACAGAGATCCAGAGGGATTTTTACCTCTGAAGTGCTAGGATTAAAGGTGTGAGTGCCACCATTTTCTAGTCCTTGTATCTAGTGGCTGTTCTGTCTCTGACCCCAGATAAGTTTATAGGGTGCACAATATTTTGGGGAACACAATACCACCACATTTCATTTTGATTCTCAAGCTAAATTGTGATTATTCTTTTAGAAATATTAATATCCTACATCAAATCAATGCAAGCTTCGGTGAGACCACATAATAACAGATGAATTAAACTCACGGGGAGCTTTGTTGCACTGATTCAGACTGTTGGCATTAATGATTGCCTCCATTTGCACCAATATTTCATTCTTTTGTTCTGTGGCAACATAAGAATGAGCACCATCAGTGTAACGTATTCCAAAGCAGCTCATTATGGGGGACAAGGAAACAGGGGTGTTGTTCCATGACAGCAATGCTAAATCTAATAACTCCTACTCTGCAAGTAGTACATATGGTTGTTACTTTAACTTATTTAAAATATATTACCTAAAGCCAGTTAGCTAAGTAATACAATTATTTAATCTCATGATATATAATGTTTTGAGCATCTATCATTAGCTATCTTCTGAAGCAAATTCTAATTTTCATTTTAACAATATTATTTTCTAATTTGGGCTTTGAAGGTCAACAGACCCTTTCAGCAGAAATATCATTAAATGCAGATTTGACTCATATTCTCACAGATTAATAAGGTGACTTTGATTTTATATTTTATGTTGCTTTATCATTTTTACTATTCAATGTTTATTAAGGGTATGAAATGGTATTGGCACCTGAGATATGCTATAAATGTAAATATTTTTCTTTCTTAAATAACTTTGAGACTCTTATAAGTTACCTATTCTATTTGTTTGCTTAATTTTCTTTCTATCCATCATTAAATTATCCCAAAACTTACCCAAATTTGTCTAAATATAATTTAAAGATATTAAATAATATATGAGCTACTTGGCCAACTTTATTCTAATTTCACAAAGTAGTTAATAGTAATTAATTCTTTATTTAATTCATCTAGGACCTGATCCTCAAGTCTTTTGAGAAAAAGTAATCTGGATCTGTTAATCCATGTACCCTTCTCTCCTGGAAGCTTGCCTTTCTAAAACAACTAGGCACTTTCTAAGCTTCCCTTTGTACTGAACATCTCCATCTCTTGACTTACAACCTCATTTGGTGGGACATAGTCTTCGTGTACCAAGGAAGGATATGTTTTAGATATTTATCTAAACTTTACATCTGATAGTGTGCTTTAAATCTACTAATTCAGCCGGGAGACGGTAGCACATGCCTTTAATCCCAGCACTCAGGAGGCAGAGCCAGGCGGATCTCTGAGTTCAAGGCCAGCCTGGTCTACAGAGCGAGATCCAGGACAGGCACCAAAGCTACACAGAGAAACCCTGTCTCAAAAAAACAGAAAAAAAAAGTCTACTAATTCTAGGTAAGTGTATTGGTTATTTTTCTCATCAAATTTAACAACACATACACACACACACACACACACACACACAACAGAAGGAAAGAAAGGTATAGTTTGCTCACAGGTTTCAAGGGCATTTGTCTATCATGGTGAAGGGGTGATGGGGAAAGCAGGTTCATGGTACCTGATGAGTCTGTTGATATATAGGCAGATCAAGAAGCCAAGAGTGTGTGTGAGGATGAGAGTAACCCTCAAGGCCCACTACTATGGGTCTGCTTTAGTAGCTTATCCCTGTGTCCATAGGGCTCTACTACAGCCTCCCAAAACCATCCTAGCCAGATGAGAACAAATGCTCATATGAGCCCACTAAATGACATTATTGTTAATTTGCTGTCTAATTCCTCTTTCACCTGTTTTGCAGTTGTAAATACTTGGGCACAAACTTTCCCTGATTGTTTCTCTATCTTTCTTATCTTCTTTTTTCCCCTTAATTTTCATGTCTACAAAAAAAAAATTCTGGAATATTTATTTTCTGACACTTCTAAATTAGTACTTTGTTCACATGTTAATATTTTCATATGCAAAAACTGATATTTCCTTCAAATTTTCTCTTCAAGGAATATTCTTCTTTATTTTTAATTATGTGGGGGAGGTGCACGTGCATGTGGGTGTCTGAAAAGTCCAGAAGTGTGTATCAGATGCCCAGGAACTTGAGAGTTTGAGGAGGTTGTGAGCTGCCCAAGGTAGGTGCTGGAATCAGAACTCTGGTCCTATGGAAGAGCAGGAAGCATTCTGAACTATTGATGCATCTCTTCAGTCCCTTTTCATGGAATTGTAACCTTGCTTGATAGAATATTTCTCTCTGCTTTCTCCAGATTTGACTGTTAGTTCTTTTTCTCCCAAAGAAAGTAATCTTCATCATTGGGGTACCCTTTTGCCCAAGTCCTTAATGTGTTTGTCTCTGTATCCTCTGTCTTGGTGGCTTTATCCAAATGTCTAACAATCCTTACTTTCAGGTACACACTGAGAAGTCAAAGAGGAAGTAGTCTGAAGGTCTTAATGCTCCTATGGCTCCTTCACACAGAGTGATAAAGAAACTCGGCTTGACTTTCTAGACCCACTGGCTAGTTTTCATAACACTAGAAGATGCTCTATCAGATACCAGGAGAAAAATAACCAGCAGTTTTACCCATCTGGGAATTCTGCAAGCTACAATAACAATTGCCTGGCAAGATATTTGAATTTGTACAATGGTGAAATGAATGTTATAGGAATAGCGGACCACTTTTGATTGGATTCAAAGTCCACTTCACAAGATAGAACTTATCCTGGCACTTGGATTAGGTAAACTGTGTCGGGCTAGATCATAGGCCTAGGGGAGGATTTAATACTATTAGTCTTGTAAATTGACGTAATAATAAACTGGCCCCAAGTTCTTAATTTTATAACCATAGATATAGTGTGTCACTCAACTCTCATCAGAGAAGCTTTTTTTTTTTTTTTTAACATGGCAATTAATGCAGAGACCCACAACAGGTCAACATGCAGAGAATTTAGGACTGTGGAATGTTCAGTTCTAAAAAAGATAGTTCTATCATACTCCATCTCCTGTAAGAATCACAGATCGTTGTGGAAGAGGGGTGTGGAAGGACAGTAGGAGCCAGAGGTCATAGACATGTACAGTGAAACAGCATTTCTGGTCAGAAAAGTGCCACATAAATTCAGAAGGGCTGGGGCTGCACACATAAAAGCAAGCCGAACAGAATCTCGGCCTAGACAGGAAAGGGCTCCGAAGTCCCATTCCAAGCTGAACTCTATTGGCAGATGGCACTTGCTGGGGAGAATTAGTTTTCTTCAGAGATATGGACCCTGAGAGGCTACCATGCTCCAGTAGATAACCCTATGCTCCTGTGCATACAGGCATCATTAAGGAGACTCAGTGTGTTCTCAAAATAACACTGGGTGTTTGGAGGGAAAGTGACAGGAGGAATTAGAGAAATTATATATAGAGGAAATATATATATACACACATATGTAGAGAATGAATATATATGCATATATAATATATACCCACATCATATATATAATACAGGAGGAATTAGAGGAATTAGGAGGAATATATATATATATATATATACATATACATATACATAGCATGTATACCTATATATTTATATATAAGTATATATAATACAGGAGTAATTAGAATACACAGAAAAGGGGATTAATTTGATCAAAATGTATTATGTTAAAAAAAACACAAGCCAGACAAAAAAAGGGGCACTGAGAGGAATGCACGGAGATAAACACTGGTTGTGCTGGTTACAATCCCAGTCTTTCATGAAAGGAAAGTCTAAATTTGAATTGAAGTTTCCTGTGCCTGAAAAAGGTTCTTAACCAAATAGAAGACTTATTTGATAAAGAGACCAATGATTTGGTTCAGTAGAATGAAAGGCTTTAAGAATGACGCTTGTCTCATCAGCAATATCTGGGATAATTCATAACCATGAGACATCACTTTTATAGCAGTGAATAATCCTTATGTTACAACATATGTAATTTGGTTTAATATTCTAAAACACTGCAAACATAATATCCTGGACAAGCTTCCCCTCCTGTTTATTGTTAATTTTTTTCAGTGGCCTGAGTTTGATCCTCCAGCCCTTAGTCCTTACCTGTTGGAAGCAGAAAGCCAACATATGCTTGTTCTCTGACCTCCATTTATTTTCCTGTGACCTTCACATGCACTCAGTGGTTCATACCCCTGCCTCAGATAAACAAATAACAGAATAAAAATTAAATCATACAAGACCTTGCCTTGTATTGCTTTACTGTTTTTCAATTGCATTATCATCAGGAATTCTAAAATTTATTCTTTTGTGGTTCAGGGAGCAGAGAGAGGTTAATGTGAAGAAAAACCAAACAGAAACTCTGAATAATCATCTGACTTAAAACATTTACTGTAAGAACCCTTTTGACTGCCTCCTGCTCGCCCGCGCGCGGCCCAGGTGGTGGCCCGTCCGCTCTCCCGGTGGAGGCCGAGGGGGGCGACGAGCGGTCCCCGCGGGGCTGGCAACGGGAGGGCGCCGGAGCTCGCCTCACGTGACAGCGGGAGGTCGCGGCGGGGACGGCCAGCCGGGTGGGCCAGGGCTGCGCGGGCGAGGCGGGCGTCCGGCCGCACCCTCGCGGGCCCGGCGGGGACCTCCCTGCGGCGGCGCCCCGGCCGCCGCTCCCCTTCCCCCGGCCGTCCCGCGGCTCCGCCCGCGCCGCCGAGGCCAAGCGTCTCCTCCTCCTCCGCCGGGCCGAGGCCGCCAGCCTGCCGGCGGGCATGGAGGACTGCCCCCGAAGCCCCCGCGCGGCCCGCGACCGCACGCCCGCCGGCCCTCGCTAGCTGTTGGCTTCGGGCGTTTTCTTCTTCTTCCCCAGCCAACCGCGTCTTCGGAGTCCGTGGCGTTGAGATTCGGACGAAATGGAAGAAAAGGAGCGGTGTGACCCTTCGGCTTTGCCCTCCTGCATTGAGGCCTAGTTGGCATCAGCAGAGAAGAAAACACAGCCAGGAAAGCGTGGTGTTTTTTTTCCCCCCCCCCAAAGGGGGTGGGAGGGGAGGTAGTGAAATCTTATAAATCTTACGTTTTATATGTTCTTTTTAATTCTGCACTTTGAAAGTGGTGGCTAGATAAACTAACCCAAAAGTTATTTTTTTCTACCGAGAAGACAAGAAGAGGTGGATTTTTTTTTTTTTTTTTTTTTTTTTTTTTGGTCCCTTTTGATTCCAACCTTTTCTCCCAGTGACAAAGCATAAATCATGGACACCAGAGAATAAGGTGAAACCTCAGGAATCTGAAGACAGAGAAGCCTAGACCTTCTGATTCAGGAGGGAAGGAGTGGGGGTGTTTATCGGCTCTGTCTGGAACCTAAATCGAAAAACATGAGTTGCATGCCATGGAAAGGGGACAAGTCCAAATCTGAATCCTTGGAGCTTCCCCAGGCAGCACCCCCCCAAATCTACCATGAGAAGCAACGCAGGGAGCTCTGTGCCCTTCACGCCCTCAACAACGTCTTCCAGGACAGCAACGCCTTCACGCGGGAAACGCTGCAGGAGATTTTCCAGAGGTTGTCTCCAAACACTATGGTGACGCCCCACAAGAAGAGCATGCTGGGAAATGGGAACTATGATGTGAATGTCATCATGGCAGCACTTCAGACCAAAGGCTATGAGGCTGTTTGGTGGGACAAGCGCAGGGACGTGGGTGTCATTGCTCTCAGTAATGTCATGGGCTTCATCATGAACCTGCCCTCCAGCCTGTGCCGGGGTCCCCTCAAGTTGCCTCTCAAAAGGCAGCACTGGATCTGCGTTCGTGAAGTGGGAGGGGCCTACTACAACCTTGACTCCAATCTCAAGATGCCGGAGTGGATTGGAGGCGAGAGTGAGCTCAGGAAATTTCTAAAATACCATTTGCGAGGAAAAAACTGTGAACTCCTGCTGGTGGTGCCAGAAGAAGTGGAGGCCCATCAGAGCTGGAGGGCGGATGTGTGACAGTTCCCTGGACCCACTCTTCGCCTCAGCCCTCCAGCCCTCTTCGCCGTGCTGTGGCCTCTGCAATGGGTCTGTCCAGCCACCTCCCCAAACATCTCATTGGGTTTCCCCTCAACTTGGCCAGTGCATTAGGACAGGTGTGTGGACTGTCACAGAGCCACCAAGCACTGTCTGTGCCTGGGGAAGAAGGTAGGAGCTCTGAACACTTAGGGCAAGCCATTGAACACCCTTCTCTATCTAAGAGGGAGGGGAAAGGGGTCCCTGGGGGCGCTTGCTTATTTCCCCTTTCTATGAGGACTTGACACAGGTCCTGCTGGTAGTTGTCACTGATGCTCCAGGCTCACAGCGCCTCCTCTTTTTCTCTCCTGTGGCACCAGGGTGTCCAAGTACACAGTACACACGGAGCCCAGTGACCCGCTCAGAGGACCCAGAGCATAAGCGTCTCAGGAAACTGTCAGGCCCCTTGTGGTGGCACCGCATGCCATCTGCATCCACAATGCTACCTCTTACCCCGTTTGTAATCTTAGCCAGCCTTGGAGTTTTATACTGAAAAGTTCTGATATTCCAAAGTAGGTAAAGTGCATGGTATTCCAGCAGGACAGTGGTGAAAAAGACGCCTAGCGTTGTGGGGCTGAAGCCATATTAGGACAGTCACGGGGCAGTCATGGGAGCTTTTCACTCCGACTGTGTCCCCATTTCACGACAGTGACTCAGGAAGCTCTGGGGCAGAGACAGTGAAGAGGGACAGCACTCCTGGTTGGCCCATTTCAGCAAAGTCAGAAACACATCTGCCATTGGCATCCAACTCCAAAGTTGGGGACAGAGTTGGGAGGAAACTGCCATGACGGTGAGCCTCACAGTTTGAGTGAGAACTGGTAGGCCCGTCCTGGGCTCCAGCACTGCAGCATGGGAGTCGCAGGTGGCCTGTGTGCGTCATGCTAGGGGCTCTGGGTCTGGCACCTTTGTGTAGTTTCCTTCACCAACTGAGGTTGGCTCGCCCCCACCTCAAGTAGTTCTAGACCATTGTTTCTCCTGTAATTTTGGAAAATAAGTAGAGGAAATAAATATCATACCACACACCAATGTGGCTGTGGTGGCCTTCAAGGCAGGTGGGCAGGCAGGTGACCTGGCCAGCCCTTAGGGAGCCATGGTCTCTGCAGGTCTGAGAGCCGCCCCATGGCCAGGCTTCTCCCTTGGCAGCAGAGCTAGCCTCGGGGCTTGCATGTCGATCCTGAGCAAGCATATTGGGGTGAAGCAGGGCTGTCTCCCCACTGTGACTGGAGTGCATGTTTACACCAGCACTTTTTCTGCACATGGATCTTCAATCCAACAAGGCCGTTTTTTTATTCGAGTAGCAGAGGCCCCAGGTGGCTACTGCATTACGCTCAACCACGGTCATCTGTACCATTTTCTACACCGGATCTGCTTGGCACCATGGGGGGCTCTGACCCTGCACAATGACATTCCAATCACTACCAGCCAGAAGTTACAGCCGACCTTGCTGATTGTCACAAGGCGGACCTTGGGTCCATTGGCACTGTCAGTGGTCGTAAGCCATTTCCTGGGAGAGGAGACTCCTCCCTCCAGATCTGCCTGGGCCTGTGCAAATGGCGCTGCAAAGGAGTCCCATGCACGTGGAGTCCATGAGCCAGTGGGATGGACAAAGATGCTTAAGCATTTCAGGGCTGGTTCTGTTCATATCCAATTCTGGTGCTTAGGAACAGGGACCCATGTGATGAGGAAGGGGCATCCTGACCCTGATGCCCAGCAAGGGGCAGCCCTAGGCTTTGTTTTTCTTGCTTTATTCCCTTTTTTTTTTTTTTGTTGGCCTTGTGCTGGGTTTGTTTACAAAGATGTATTTTGTTTAACCAAATATTAAAAATGAAAAATTGAAAAAAAAAAAAAAAAGAACCCTTTTGAGATGTCATTGGATCTAGTGACTGAGTTCTTAGGAACAGGAATTTGTATAAAATAAACATCATGTGTAGAACAATTAGCAGACCCTCTCTCTGGAGTCCCATGACCTTTGTTGGAAATTGTTCTTTAATCATTTGTGAAAATTTTCTTCCATTTATGGTGTTTACTTTCTGTTGAGATTTTCATTTACTCAGCCCCTGTGTATTCTGAACAGCCCTGCATTTCTTATCTTTGCCTTCAAATTTTTTACTGCTTTGGTTTTTTTTTGTTTGTTTGTTTGTTTTGTTTTAGATTTGTAAATATTATAGCTACAAAACCTTCTGCTGAAGCCTGGCATTGGTGGCGAAAGCCTTTAATTCCAGCACATGGTAGGCAGAGCCACTCAGATCTCTGTGAGTTTGAGACCAGCCTGATCTACAAAGAGAGTTCCATGACAGCCAGAGCTGTTACACAGAGAAACCCTGTCTCCAAAAACAAAAACAAAACCAGAAAAACCAAAAATAAAATCTTCTGCAAAAAAAAAAAAGTCTGCTGATCTTTTTATCTGCGAATTTATGTACTTGTTTTGTGTTAATAGTGCCATATTTTGTTTTGGGCTTGTGCACTGTAGTGGGTAGCCATTCCAACTTGGTTCTGGAAGTTCCAACCCCCATTGAGACTCTGGCAACTGTCACGCCTACGAGGCGGGGCGAGGGGAGGCGCCTGGGGACCCGAGAGCTGGAAGGTTACCATAGGCTCGTTAAACTAATAGGAAGAATTAATTGGGGACTGTAGTCCCTAGATAGCCTGTGGTTGAAGACTTGAAATCATGTCTGGGAAAGTTTTCAGAGTATGGCTTAATCTGTAAGCTATTTAGAGGTATTACTGAAACACATCATGTCCAGGGTGGTCTAGTGACCACAGAATCTTAGCAGCTCTGGTCTGTAATGGAGAAGCTCTTGGAGCTCGGAGAGAAGCACTTAGGTATCAGAGAGTTATTGTACTGTAAATGGAAGGAAGGAGGCAAATGACTTGCTGAAGTCATGTTGTGAGGGGGTGGAAGCTCTGTCTTTAGACAATTTCTTCAAACCATCATAGAGTACCTAGACTGTCTGATCACTGTTTTAGAAAAAAAGGGCTCATCAATTCATTGTATTTTCCAGAACCAAGTTGGAATGGCTACCCACTACATCGCACATTACTAATTCCCCCTTCCCCCCTTCCCTCTTGTTTTCTCCTTTCCTTTCTTATTTATTTATTAAGTTTCTTTCTATCTTTCTGTCTATCTGTCTTTCTTTCTCTGCGACAGTATCTTGCTATATTTCTGAGGCTAGCCTGAAGCTCATTGTTTAGCATAAACTGACCTTATGACCTTATGACTAAGCTTGCACCATTGTGCCCGGTCTCTTATCTTGTAAGTTTCTTCTTGCTGCCTGATACATCCTCCAGCTTGCTTACTTTCCCCTGTTTGTTTGTTTCTACCTGTATCTTGAGAGCCTCTCACAGATTTTCCCTGTCCTTGGCTACTATGCAAGCTTAGTTTATGAGTAAGGGATTTTAAACCCATTTTGGCTTTGTTGTACATGTGAGGTGCTTTGCAACTCTGAGCTATGTTGTTAAATTGCTGGGGTAATCCCGGGTGTCAGGATTTTTATCTTTCTGTTTAGGAGATCAAATTCCCCAGCAAAGAATCTTTCTGTTTCTATATACAGGAGAGTAGTTCGAAGAAGAAGCAGCAGCCCAGGTCTTTGGATTTGCTATTTGGTTTGGACCTGATGACAGTCTAATGTGGTGATTGTGGTATGCATACCTTCAATGACAGACAGCATTCCCCACATGGAGATGCATGCTTCTTCCTCTGGTGAACACATTTCCAGGCTTGTGGGGAAGAAAGGCAAAAAGGCAGGGATATCAGTCTGATGGTTGCTAAGCAGCCCCTTGATCCTCTAGAAGTAGAAGATGCTTTCTGTGATTCTGCAAGTGTAATTTGGGGACTTCCCATTACTTTTCCATCTGTCATCTGTTCCTGACTTTTAAAATTATGAGCCATTTTCCACCCTTGTCTCCCCTCCTCATAATTGTCTTTATATTCTATCCTTTTACAAGTATTTAGTGAATAAGTTTTCATTGCCCTGTCTTGAGAAGAGACTGTATGGTCTAATTTTCACTTTTGACTCTCTCTCACAGCGTTTAATAGTGTCTTGAACATAGCAGACACTGAAATGATATTTGTAGAATTGAATAGGTGGGTGCTTTGAGCATATCTAAGACATATCATAGATCATACTTCATATAGTACAGACATATTTTACTTAACAAACTAATAAAACTCAATGCGACTTTCTTCCTCCTGCTAATGTTGCATGTACATAGTCTTGTAAACTAAAACAATATCTATATGAAAATGGAGTTCACAATGCTTTAAATGGGCATTGTATTATCCTATTTTCTGATCTATTCAATGAATGCTTATTGAGGAAACACAATGTCACTAATAATCACTGTTTCTATTTTATTACAAAACATGTCTATAGTAAAATGCAAATAATTCATTTAGTAGGAATGCTTTCTATATGAGTGTTTATAGGTTGAGATTTGTTAGCTCCAAAATCAAGAGCAGATCGAAGTAAACATTTATTCAGCTTATGTGTATTATTAAACACAACTTTGATATATAGACTACCTCATTTTGTTTAAATGTAATAATGCAAATAGAGTTTTAGCTTATTACTTCTGTAGAAAGCTTCATCAGATTTCTAAGGAAGCAAGAAAGCTAATTATAATGCATTAAAAATTTGGCTAGAATTAGGTTACTATTATTAATATTTCTCTCAACCAGAATTGTACTTAAAGCCACTAGATAAATCAGACTCAGTTTTTCCAGATAGTACAATATATCCTAGTGGTATAATATTAGATATTTACTTTTTATTTGGATATTTGATCTGTACCAGTTTATAGATCAGTAGACAACATCATTTACCATAGACATCTCCATTTTCCACTTTAGAAGCAAATCAATTGCTTGTAAAATAGAACATTTTTTAAACATTTGCACAGACTGTAACTGTGCTTCATTTATGAAAAACAAAGTATGATGTTCGGGTTCAGACAGAATTATTGAAAAGCAAACTACTATATAAAAGAGAGCATCATATTGATGGACATACATAAATATATTACTTTTATTTATTCATTGTATGTGTGTGTGTAACAACATGCTTGTGGAAATCAGAGAACCACATGTGAGAGTCTGCTCTCCCCTCCCATCATACAGATTCCAGGATTTAATTCAGGTCCTTGGATTTGGCAAGCAAATACATTTACTCACTCTGAGCCATTTCACCTACCCTAATGTATCCATATTTTTTAAAGAAAATAATATACTATGGTGGATAACTGAAAAGTAGAGAGGGTTCCTTTCTTTGATTATAAATATTTAGCACTTTCTGATTTTTTTATCATATGTATATATTAAATAATTGAAAATAAAATAAGCATTGTCTATTAAAAACCTTCTGTATGCTAGATATTTAAGATACATTTTATTTTTATTTAAAAGTATGAGTGTGTGCCTCTCTGCTCATGCACATATGTGCAGTTACACACAGAGGCAGAAGAAGTATGTTGTGACCATATATGCATTTTGCAATCGGAACTTTGGTCATCTCCAAGATCAGGAAGCACTCTTCACCTCTAAGCCATCTTTCTATATGCTCTTTTTTTAAAGTCATTGAACTCTGATGATGTTGGCATGTGCATGGGTAAAGAGCCATCCACCAGAGTATGGGAAATATACTTGTGACAGTATCTCTGAAGAAAACTGATGATCTTTCCCCAAGTAGTCATTAATTGAAATAGCTCCTTGGATATGTGTGGGGTTTCATGAATCCTCTAAATTTTTACTGAAGTTTTGACTGGTTTGATCTTCTTCAGGTCTTGTGCATGCAGGTACAACTGCTGTGAGATCCTGTAATGGCCCTGTTGTGTCCAGAATACATTGTTTCACAGTAGTCCTCAGCAACCTCTGGCTTTTACAGTCTTTCACCATCTTCTTCATTGATGATCCCTATGTGGGATAATGATCCTTGTGTGGAAAAAGATGTCTCATTAAGGCCTGATCATTCCGTGGTCTCTTAATCACTGTACTGTGACTAACAGTGAGTCTTTTAGTAAGCTCCATCAACTGCACAAAGAAGTTTCTCTGTTGAGGGTTCAGAGCTGCACCTGGCAGGTTGGGGAAGCAAGATCGGCCAAAGAGTTTGAAGACTGATTCATTGATTAATTCCATATAGAAATGCTATACACTTATTCTAACTATACAGAATGCCAAAGCAAACAATAAAAAGTGAAATGCCATGGCTAATTGCATTAATAGTAGCTAATATCCACTGACTATGAGTTCCATGGGTATAGGAGTGGAGCACAGGACTTCTAGAGGCTGCCTGTGCATAGCCTTCCCTTTTCTGCAGTTTCACTTACCTACTGTCATGTAATATCCAGTGTTAATCTCCAGAATGAGACAACTTAAATTTTTAAATGGCATTGAATTTTAGGCCATCATGCAATCTCACACTATTCTGTCTTTCCTGGGGTGAGAATCATCCTCCATATCATCCTAGTCATTTACTGCCTTCTCACAAGCCAAATGGAGATGGGAAGCATAGGAAATGTAGACACTGTGTAGCATTGTTGGAGTCTCTCCACCGGTATGGGATTGGGATTGTTACTGCTCCTATTTTACAGACTGAAGAAGGCCTGGAAAATGGGAGGGTAACTCATAACTACAGGCAAAAGTCAAACCCAAGTGGTTATCACCATAGTCAGTGTGAGATTAACCACTTGGGAAACATTGTGTTGAAAGTTACAGAAACAAACTCTTCACAATGCCCTTGACACTAAGTGCATGTCACATTTCACACCTCAAAGTCCAGAGGGAGAGCTGTTTTCAAGGCTGGCTGACTGGAAGAGATCATAAAAGACCCAGGTTCTTCCCATTTTCTTTTTTGCCAAGTCAGATTGCTTTTAAAAACCAGGTTTACTTGAGGGCAAACTATTAAAAGCTAATTATTTAAACTCACTAGGGCTGAGTATATTAAAATGTAACTGGAAACAATGACCCTGTAGTCTTGTTTATAAGTAGAAACATGGCAAACTGAGGCCCTGCCAGGCTTGGTATTTGGTAACTTAGTGTAGTGCTTTAAATAAGAGTGGCTCCCATAGGCTCGTATATTTAAATGCTTAGTTACCAGGGAGTGGAACTGTTTGAAAGGATTATAAGGATTAGGAGGTGCAACCTTGTTAAAGTACCTGTGGCCTTACTGGAGTGGGTGTGGCCTTATTGGAGGAAGTATGTCACTGGGTGGGGGTGGGCTTTGAGGTCTCAAAAGCTCACACCATGCCCAGATTCTCTCCTCTCCTCTCCTCCCCTCCCCTCTCCTCCCCTCCCCTCCCTTCTCCCCTCTCCTCCCTTCTTCCCCCCTCCCCCTTCCCTCCTCTCCCCCTCTCCTCTCTCCTCTCTGTCCTCTCTCCTTTCTCTCCTCTCTCTCCTCTCTCTCCTCTCTCCTCTCTCTCTCTCTCTCTCTCTCTCTCTCTCTCTCTCTCTCTCGCCTCTCTCCTCTCTCTTCTCTCTCTCCTCTCTCCCCTCTTCCCCTCTTCCCCTCTCTCCCCTCTCCTTCTTCTTCTCCCTCTCCCTCTCCCTCTCCCTCTCTCTCCCTCCCTCCCTCCCTCCCTCTCTCTCTCTCTCTCTGACTGAGGATGAGGATATAGCTCTTGGATACAGTGCTGCCATATTCCCATCCATATTCCGTGATGCTAATGGACTAGTCCTCTGAAACTATAAGAAAGCCAATTAAATTCTTTCTTTTATAAGAGTTGTCTTGGACATAGTGTCTCTTCACAGCAATAGAGCAGTGAATAAGACACTCAGTGTCATACAGTATGAGGTCAGCATGTCCCATTGAATTGTTGTAAGGATTATGTCACTTAAAATGTATGGGAAGGCCAGGTGGTGGTGGTGGTGGTGGTGGTGGTGGTGGTGGTGGTGGTGGTGGTGGTGGTGCACACCTTTAATCCCAACACTCGGAGACAGAGGCGGGTGGATCTCTGTCAGTTCGAGGCCAGTATGGTCTACAAAGCGAGATCCAGGATAACACCAAAGCTATACAGAGAAACCCTGTCTCATCAAAAAAAAAAAATGTATGGGAGCTAAGAACTGGCTGGCACATTTGTCTTCCTCATCTTTGTTGATATTTTATCATGACAACATTCAGAAAGAAAAAGTATGCCATTCTTATAGATATGAGTAAGATTACTTAGCCAGGCATGTTTGGACAGTCAGCTATTTAAGAGGCTGAGGCTAAAGGATTACAAACTCAAGGCCAGCCTGTAAAACTTAGTGAGACCCTGGTGCAAAATAAAAAGGAGAAACAAAAATAGAGAGGGAACTGAAGATATTGCTCACTGGTATGGTGATTGCCTAATGTGTATGAAGTCCTAGTGCAATCTCTACTACAGCAAAAGCAATAAATGAATAAATAAATGATAAATGTAGATAATAAAGACACCTGGTTTTTCATTCCAAATTTTCCTCATCTGTGGTTATGAAGGAGAGGAGTTTAGTTCTCTCCTAACATAGTCACCAGATAATATAACAGGGTTACCTTTATGTCAATAGATGGGCCATGGGGACCTGAAGGCACAGTCATGATCTCTATGCAAAGCTGAGACACACACAGGTCATGCAGAGGACAGGCTTTCAGGATCCTCCCTTGTACAGTATAACATGGAAGCTGTCAGCATAGCCTAAATGGAAATAAATAAGGAGCAAGCAATCGCCAAAGGCTGTATACACTTGACATTGTGGAACTGCCATTTGGTTGAAATACTATTTCTTCACCCCAAAACAGGGATAGTATTACCCAGGGCTGTTTTGTCAAACTGACTGAATGGCATCTTCTTCCTAGGTCTCTACAGTGTGTTTCTATCAGAATGGCACACTAAGTCAGTGCCTATCCTCAGAAAAGAACCCTGTGTCAATTCTCTTTGGTCAAGGACACACAGATACCACTGTTCCTTGTTTGTAGATCTTGGTAGGGGAGAGTCATAATGCATGCCCCCTTTATTAGAGAATAGTTTTAGAAACCACATCTGATAATGTATGTGAAAGTGCTCTGTGTACCAGACATGACATAGCAACACAGGATGGGGATAATTTACCCCTACAGGACTTGGATCCATCTGCAGGGTTGGTAGATTACACTTTTCCTGGTAATGAATTAATGGCAGATGTGCAGCATTAGAAGCTGTGTGGTTCATTAACCCATGACACCAGCATCGTAGTTATAAAAGTGAACAACTTTATGGAACACATATTAGCAAGAACATTAGCAAAATGATCAGGATTTAATGTTTCCTAATGGGCCATTATATCTTTTTTGTTCATGAAGTAGATTAAAAAGTACATGAGTCTGTGGCATAGAGATTAATATCATTCTAAAGAGCCAGTGTTAGAATGCTTATATACACATGGGGACTTTGCCTAGAAACTGGGATTCAGAGAAAAACTGCTGTTTGGAATCATTTCTCAAGAAGCCCAAACAAAATTTAGTATCCTGCCAAAAAAGAAGTGCCTGATCTGGTAAATGACCTAGGTGGCTACAGCAACAGCCAAATTATCCTGGTTTCAATTCTTACTGAAGAATTACTGTAGAAAGAACTGTACATGGAGGCTCTCCCCTTAAACCCAGCTTTAGGAAGCTGAGCAGGAAGACTGATTTCAAGGCTACGTCATAATTTCCACAGCAGCCAGAGAAATATAGCAATGAAAACGGCTCATCTATATCAAGACTCAAGGCACATTGTCAAAAAGTGCAGGAAAAAAAGATAAGAGCCAAAGGATGGGATGGGAGTGTGGAGAACCAGTATCCTCAGGATATGACAAAGCCATTGCACCCACAAGCTACTATGGAAAACCTGAAGGACTATAGGCAGTTAATGGGTCCTGGGAGAAGAAGGGAGATTTTCTTCAGAGGTGTAGCCACTTATAAGTTGCCTGTGATCCCTGCATGCTCGTACAAGCAGCAGCAGTTAAACTTGGTGAGTCAAAGCCAGAACATCAAAGTAGGAGGGGCTTGTTAAGAAGAAGGACTACAGTGGGGGGAGGAGGGATGGGAAAGGGTAACTGAGGGGCTGAAATCCCCCAAGCTAAGTATACATATATATGGAGTTGTTTGAAAACCAGAAAAATGTAAAAACCTCACTGTGGTTAAATAGCTTCTGATCTACAGGTAGCTATGAATTTGACAAGTGCAGACTTAGCCAAGGCTGAAAATAGTTCCATACTCAAAATGTGACATGTAAGACATGACAACTCAGTAAATTGCATGACTTCCATTTGTTACAAATGTTTATATGTGAATATAAAAAGTAAGTCTCATTAAAAGAATATCAAACCTTTAATATTTACTGCACAAAAATTAATTTACCTACAAACCTTCATGATAGTAAATCAGATACAAAATTATGCATGAAAGAATACAGCCCCTAACTTCTCAGAGCTCATCTTCTGTAGATGGCTTCTTCGTTTCCTTCAGCTGTGGTCATGGAATTTCTCAGTGAGCACGGCATACTCCCGGAAAAGCAATCTCATCAAGGGGACTGAGGTAATGAAGGGCCTTTTTTTTTCATGCCCTTGGAGTTGCTGGAATTACTGTTAAATAGTTCCCCAGTCCCTTAGCTCTGGCATGCCCCCCAGGGGATGCTGTCTTTATTGAATGAATTCCAAAAAAAAACAGTCAAATCAATTTGTTGAGTTTTACACATTTTAATATGATTTGCTCAATCCATGTAATGTTTTTCCTTAATACATTAAGCTAATTTTGTCTGTGTAAACATGCTGTTATTAGTGTGAATATTGTTCCCTTTACTATGTGGATGAAAATATTTGATTTGATAAACCATTTTTCAAAGTAGCTTACTTTGAAAACTGGAAAAGATGACTTTATCTTCTGATGCAAATCCTACCTCATTTGAGTGTCAACTAAAACAAGCATACCTATATTCAGTCATTTTTTCTCTTTGATTATTTTATTATAAAGTGTTCCCTTTAAATTCTCATGCCTGTTTTCTCTTGTTCAGTTTTAGTTTATAGTTTGTGATGAAGTCTTTGATATGTATGGATTTAAGCATTTGGTTTTTAAATGTGACTTATTTTTTTTTTTTTACTTATTTTAGTTATTACTTATTTTAGATGTTACTTATTTTAGTTGAGAAAAAAATGCACCCACTGAAAACTCATTATATGCCTGCCAAGATACACATGCAAACAAAGACAAACTCAAGCCAGGTCTTGGCAACTGCAACAACAGTGAGCAAGACAGACTAGAGAGAGATAAGTAATGATTTGACATAGGAAGTTCCAGGAGGCAAAAGAGCACAGCTCTGCTGGTGGTCATAGTTCCTTGTGGACCAGGGTTCTGCTTCTTTCTATACTAGCATTCTGATGAATTCAAGGTGAATTCTTTTAACAAAGCAGAACTCATGGTAGCAGACAAATACAAGCATAGTAATAATGATAGGCTGGCCCAATGCTGATGACGAGCCGAGGTTAGGAACAATAAATATATGCAGTAGAGGACACAGTGACTGGTGCAATTACTCTTACCTCCTCAGTATAAAAAGACAAGAGGATCTTGACTGCTTCATGGGTAAGTATTCTGCATAGGGTGGTTTTCAGAATGCAAAAAAAATTTTTTTTCCTTTTATTTTATTTTACAATACCATTCAGTTCTACATATCAGCCACGGATTCCCTTGTTCTCCCCCCCTCCTTGCCCCCTTCCCCCCAGCCCACCCCCCATTTCCACCTCCTCCAGGGCATAGCCTCCCCTGAGGACTGAGACCAACTTGGTAGACTCAGTCTAGGCAGGTCCAGTCCCCTCCTCCCAGACTGAGCCAAGCGTCCCTGTATAAGCCCCAGGTTTCAAACAGCCAACCCATGCAATGAGCCCACAATAGACTGCTGGCAATGGCCGAGAAACATCTGGAACTGACCTACTCTGGTGATGGGATGGCCAAACACCCTAGTAGTCCTGCCAGAAACCCCATCCAACGACTGAGGTATCTGTATGCAGAGATCCACGGCTAGGCCCCGGGTGGAGCTCCGGGAGTCTAATTAGCGAGAAAGAGGAGGGTTTGTATGAGAGAGAATTGTTGAAACCAAAGTTGGATAAAGAACAGGGACAAATAACCAAACAAGTGGAAACATATGAACTATGAACAGAATGTAAAACATTTGCTGCTTCATCAGAAACCCAAGAACCACAACAAGCAACCCTACTGTTAGAATAGGCCATTGTGCTTTTCACTAGTGCTCTACTCTCTGTCACCTCCTGTGTCAAGCAGGAGTCTGGTTAGTTTCTCTTGAGAACTAGCATTCAAGATTGTAATTCATCATAAGAAACCTTGGGAACTTCTGGGATGAGTTTACCCTGTGAATCACTGTTCGGCAATCAACTGAGATCAGTTTTTGCCTTTCCTCTAGCATTCCGTTGACTGTGATCTCACCTGATTGTCGGGAAAAAAAAACAGCAAATAACCCATCTGGGTCATGCTTTGTCTGATGAATAAATCTCTGCCCTCACTAACACTATGCTCTTCTAACCATCTGTGTGCATTTTCATCAGATGCAAGAATTTTACTTGGAGTTGGAGAGGTGGCTCAGTGGTTAAATACACTCAGTACTTTTGCAGAGGACCAGAGTCATTTCCAGGTACCCATATAGTGGTTCTCAACCATCCATAAGTCAAGTGCCAGAGGATGGGATGCTTTCTTTTGTTTTCTACACTTACCAGGCATGCACATGGTATACATGTGCAACATGCAGGCTACACACTCACACATTGAATAAAATAAATCTAAAAGAAAAGGATTGCACTACCCGCCAATAATAGTTACCACATTTCAGACAGAGACACTAGCTAGAAGACCCAATTCATGTGAAATTATAACTAAATTGAGTAACCAAATTAAGAAGCTATAATTTATACATCCCAAGGTAGAATCTATTATCACAGTGAGAATGATTATATTAAAGTTCCAGAATGCTTTCTATAATAATTCCTGGTATTTTATGATGAGCTGATGGCCGTAACACATTTATGCATCTCTATTAAATTATAGGAACACCTTTATTTCTCTGTTAATAAATAAATATGCATTATATGTGATACATTCTATTATAGGCTATTTGAACATTAGAACAATTTCATCATAATGAATAAATTGAATGAGTATGGGATGCTAGGAATTATTAATTGTCAAAATTACCAAAGAATTCATCCTTTATTAATTGTAAATAATGTCCAAACTTGACCAATCGACTCTAAGATTTATTGGGTTCCTCCATAAAATTCTCTTTTCTGTGGGCCCACACAATCAGTCTCTTCTCTGATAATGACAGCATTTATTTCCTGCTATTCTCACACATTACTCTCCAAAGTCAATGATGGCAAAAGCCACCAAGTAATCCATCTGGTCTCTTGCTATAAATCGGTGCTGTTGGTTGGATTATTCTGAAGAATGTTATTTTAATCCTGAACAAATAGGAAAAGGAATTGAGAGGAAGAGACTCATTCTTCCCCCGGTTACCTTGCCCTCGACAGAAGGGAGCTGGCCCTTTAACTGCATAGCTTTGGCTATGTGGAGTCTACCTACCCTTATCTGAAATAAAATGGTGTATACTATGTGTCTGCCACTTCTCTTATTTCCTGGGCCATTATTGGTGATCATTAAATATTACATTCCATAATTTATAATACTCCAGAGTCATAGGAGAAGAGAGTTAGAAATACTCCTGTTTTTATATAACTTTGATGGCATATATTTTCCTGCTTCCTCATGGTTTACTCTGTACTAGTGTAAAATAACCCTTTCCAAATTATGTGTGAAAATTTTTCATTTTGGGGGGCTATCAAGATGTGTCAGAGGGTAAGGTTCTTGCTGTGCAATCCTGGTGACCTAAGTTTCATTCCAAAAACCCAAATAAGGGAGAAAAGAGAAAACTGACTCCCAAAGTGGTCCTTTGGTCTCTACAGATGTGCCATGGCACATGCACCCACCTACACATATACATACATACATACATACATACATACATACATACATACACACATACACACATACACACATACACATATATACACATACATAAACACACACATACAATTTTAAAAACAGCTAGTTTAAAACACTAATTTAACATAAATCTTTCCCTAGATTGAGGATGGAGTACTAGATACTTTGAAGTACCTCAATTCAGAAATGTAAGAAAAGTCCCTGGGATTAAAAACAAAATTTTATACAATGTGCTTTCAGTGTTGCTGTGCTGACACTTGACATTGGTCAGAGAAAATGAAGGTCCTTCAGGAAACACAGAGGGGACGTTCAAGCCCTTTAATTGTCCTTTGATTTACAGTAAAAACTTCAAGCCGTGGCCTGCTCCACAGAGACTCTCTGTTACTGGTTTTCCTAGTGGGGACCCATGGGGGAGAATGGCAAGCATGGTGCCTGTGCCTCATGCCCCATGTCTGCTGCGCAGCATCTACCTTAGAATGCTGCGATGCTGTCTTCAGCCAAGCATCCCCCAAAGCGCTGCCCTTCACAAAGGGGAAAGGAACATTTTAACCATTTCTGTTTCTTCCTTGATCTTTTTCTGAAAAATCTCTGAGTGAACTTCTAAAGTTCTAGAATGTCTCATTCACAGAAAAGAGATAGGCCAGGATAGATTGGATTTTATAGCCTCAGACAAAATGGCATGTCCAACTTACTAAATTAACCCCCCTCACACCCCTCAAAAACGGGTTCCTTTATGATGTCTCTCAGTAGTCCCAGCTGACTTATTTTAAATAATAAATAGAATGTCACTGGGTCTTATCAGGAGTTGATAATATGCTCTACACATCATTTCATCAGACTGTGCCAATCTGTAGAAGCTATGTGATATATAAACAATTCTGAATTAAGCTTTTTTAAATTCTGCATTCTCTAATTCATTTAACTGACATAGATTATGCACCTTAGATTATAAAGTGCTAGTTAGGACATGAATTATTTTACACTGTGTTGAATTGAGAACGACGATTCAGATCTTGTAGCCTCATGAGCCTTTTAAGTTTATAATGATCTATCAATAGTGCAGGTTTTTTTTTTTCCATAAGGAGCAAACCTATGCTGCTTGAATACTTTTTGTATTTAAGCAAAGGGGAGACAAGGCCAGATAGCCAGTGCTCGCAAGTCCTAACTATTGAGATCAGCACTTCAGGGCCCCTTGAAGAGTTCAGAAGACACACAGGAGAGATTATCAAAAATCTGTAATGCAGACTTTCTTTCATTTTTTTCTCCTCTTTTCAGTGTTCAAATGTTTTGTTGTCCACTCACTTGCCATGTCTTCTCTTATGTTGGTCTTCATCTGTGACAACCTCATACAGTAGTCATTGGAAACACCACAGTGTTTCCACTATAATCTTCCACATTAAGATCCCACTTAAAAGTCCATTCTTGAAAACAGCCTTATATCAAGGAAACCATTGTGGAGAGAGGCAAGATTGTGAAAGGAATGTCTATCCATTTTGAATACTAAGATGTGTATTCATGTAGATAATTACAAAAATTATAGATATAAATTCTTTGGGTAAAACATGGATGCTTTAAGAGTAGTCCCTATGTGTAAGGCAAATGCCACTGCCTCCCAGAAGAAATGGATACTTTGTGATATGCTGATTGAAAGGATTCCAAATAGTGTCTGGAAAGCTTCAATTTTAACTTTTTAAAAGATAAGCTAAACGTGCTTTCCTTTAATTAGGGAAATTAAAGCTAACTGGGTTAATCACAGTTAGCATGAATGAGATTATTCACTTTCTAGTGTGAATGAATTAATGGCTTGAAAGCACTCTCAGTTTCTCAAACAAAAGAAGATATCCCCATGAGTCAGACCTATATCAAAAATATTTTTTAAAAAACGTCCTATACTGTCCTTCTCTTAGAACAGAATTGGGTACCAATAAAACAATGTTTGCTCCTTAGCAGCTCATTGTACTTTGGATACTTGCAGGCTATCAAGGTGGCCATTACTTCCTCTTCTCTAGATGAAGGATACATCTAATGTTGATAAAAGGAATCTCCAAATTTCCAAACTAGTACTTAAAATGAATAAAATGTTAAACAACATATGTTAGAAATGTCCTCAAAATGAATGTAGCTGTAGATGGTAGATTTAGAGTTTTAAGTCTCAGCTTACCTACCCCCTACTGCAAAATAATAACCCTCTCTCCCCTGTGTACACCATTACTGTTTGCATATGAAATATCCCACACAAGATCATACATTTCAACAGCTGGTGTTCAACTAGTAGTAACATGTTCAAGAGTTGGCACTCTATTAGTATGTTGTGGAATATTATTAACTATGTAATGATGTGTTATACTTATTTATGCTGAGGAATATTACTTTAACTGTGTAAAGGTATGTAACATTTGTAAATGCTGCGTTTGTTTAGTGTGTAAGGATGTGTGTTTATTTATGCAAAGATATGTTGTATTTGTTTCACCCTGCCTGCTTAAGGCTCTTGATTTGTCTAATAAAAAGCTGAGCAGCCAATAGCTAGGCAGAGAGAGGGATAAGCGGGACTGACAGGCAGAGAGAATAAATAGGAGGAGAAATCCAGGACTGAGGGTAACAAGGAAGAAGAAGAAGGAGAAGAGAACAAGGGAGAAAGAGAGGGACATGCCTAGGGCAAGAAACCAGGCAGCCAACAGACAGACAGATAGACATGAGAAGCAATTAAAGAAAGATAGACAGAAGTAAAAAAGGTAAAAGGCTCCAAGTCAAAAGGTAAATAAAGAGAAACAGGTTAATTTAAGTTAAAAGAGCTAGCCAGAAATTTGCCTAAGCAAGGCCAAGCATTCAAAACTAAAAATAAGACTCTTCGTCATGGTTTGTGAGCTGGTTGGTGGCCCCAAATAAAAAGCTTAGTACAAGAGTAAATGGGTAGCTGGGTGGGAGGACTTCCTGGGTTTGCCTCCAGTCCATCTGTCCTTCCTGGTCCATCGAGATGTGAACAAGCAGTCGGACACTCCACTTACTGTGGATAACAGTTGGTCCCCCTCCCACCATGCCTTCAGTGCCATAATTTACTGCACCCCCTTAAACCATGAGACAAAATAAGTCCTTCATCCCTTAAGTTTTTGCTAGGCATTTGGTAATAACAGTGTAAAGATAACAAATACATACTAAATCCCGGGTGAGGATCAAGGCATCAGGAAGAGGCTAAAAGGCTAACATATATGCAGCACTCAACAGAAATCACCCTAAGGAACTATGTTTGACTTATTGTCTCCAAAGCATCCAGATCCTTTAGGAAGCTTTTGTAAGCCACGCAAGATGGCCTCTCAGCCAGTAGACACAGGTGCTAACAGAACATTGCCAATTTTATAATTAATCAGATTTCTTTCCAGGCTTCATAGTTATTTGGTCAAAGGAAGCAATTAAGAAAATAGTCTTTCCTAGCATGATATTTTAACAGCATCCATAGTACAAAAGTAGCAGTATTATTCTATTTACCAAGTTACCTTTCTAAAAGACAGCAATTGAAATATTGTATGACATTTCATTCTTTTAAAGAATTCTGTCACATTAAAACATTATTTTTATTCTGCTAACAAGGATTTTTTTTTTTTTTAATTTGAACTGGAAGACAAACAGGATATTCTTTCCAGGTGGTAAATGTAACAAAAACAAATGTGAATAGAAATTTTCCCTTTGTGCAAATTAAGTAGAATGTGTGTAGACATGCAAATGTGTGCATGATTTATGAATACACTAAACCATAAATATAACACATTAGTGCCAGCATGAAACATAAAGGTAGAACAATTTTATGGTCTCAAAAGTCTAATTAGCATAAGAGACATAATATTGTAATCAAATACTTATTGATTAACACAAAGACAAAGAAGCCAGATGTGTTGAATCAACTGGTAATTACCTAAGTAAACTACAGATGTTAAAAATTCATAGATTACAAATGAAATGTACATCATTGAATGAAACTCACATGCAAAAACATATTAACATATGAACATATAAAATTAGCATATTGTAAGAGTAGATATTTATAAGTTCCATTATGCCTATTTAATACTACTACTTGGGACATCACTTATGTTATATGTCAGTATTCAAGTATTAGAAAATTTTTGGAAGGCATTATTCAGAGGCACCCTGGTTTTGCCATATGGACAGATTTTGTATTCTTTAAAAGTAAAGGAAATAACATGAACAAATATGTGAATGGACCAAGTAAAAATTAATCACTAATAGGAGAAGCATAATCTTGCATATTGCAGATGTTTTATGACTCTTCATTGTGCTTCTCCTCAACCCTTCAAGGGTTCTAAGCACTGATCACAGCAGCCAAGATATGAAGTCACCTTAGATGCCCACTAGCAGAGAGAATAAAGTGTGGTAACACTCAGTGGGATATTGTTCAGCCATAAACAATGAATGAAACCTCATCTGCAAGAACGGGAACAAGACTAATGTAAAGTGAGTCAGACACAGAGAGGTTGCATGTTTTTACTCCTTTTTTAATTCTTCCATGAGACTAGGTAAAACACATGATCCTGCAGAACAAACTAAAATAGTTATCACTAGAGCATAGGAAGAAGGATTCTTTGAATCTAGAGTGTCCTCCAAGTCACATGTATTAAAGGCTTAGTTGCCAGTAACCTATTGGGAGAGTGAAGACATTAGAAGTTGAGGCTCATGGAAGGAATAAAAGTCAATGGGAATATGCCCTTGAAAGGGATATTGGGAAACTAATTACCTATCTATATCTATCTATTTGTCTATCTGTCCATCTGTCTATCCTTCTCTGCTTTTGACTTTCTCAAAGTAAGTATCTTTCCTTTGCCATTTCATGTGTTGTGTGCTGTTCATGTTGCCATAAGACTAAAGTAATAGGCCAGTGACCATGGACTGAAACCTCTGTGACCATGAGCCAAAAAAAATTTCTAAATTGATTACCTGAGGTGCTTTATCAGGGACCGAAAGCTGATTTTAGGTAGGAGGAAGCTGAAAGGGTAGCAAGGAGGGACACTAAATAGAGGTTTAAGATGAAGCACCAGAATACAGTGAGGAAGGAATAATTCAAGTATTCTGAGGCACAGCACGGTGAACAACACACCACTATTCATTCCAAACTGGCTAAAAAATAACCTTGAACATTTCTAACAAAAAGAAATTGAGGGAAATGCTAACAGGCTGACATGATCATAACACATTTCATACATATTGTGCCCTATAAAAATATGATTCAGATTCAGCAGCTAAAAAGCTTTTTAATATTTAACTTACCTCACGTTCACTAATGAGATGAATAATTTATTCTGTCATTATTAAAAAAGTAGGAGGTTCTGACTGGCTCCTTTCAGCATCAAAAAGCATGACCAAAATAATATAATGAAGGTAACTTTTTTTTTCTTCACACTTCTGTACATGTTTTTAAATAATTTTAATTATATGTGAAAAAGATTCTTGATCTCACCTTTTGTTTTTTGTTTTTATTAAGATGTTCATTTGGTCATACTCATGCCAGATTTAAAATGAATGAGACAATGAAGGTAAGGAGAAAATCCTGGGACTTCTAGGAATTCCCCAATGTTATGCAAATAAAGACAAGAGACTCCCCCAGCATAGTCAAGCCTCTCTTGTTGACTCCCCCACAAATTTCTTCTACCCCTGTCTGCAGAGATGACACAATCTCCATTTAGTTATATTCTCTATAATTGTACTTAGCTTTATTATCTATAGGTGAAATTCTAAAAAGAGAGAGAGAGAGAGAGGATTCTTCTAGTATCTGAATTAGTGTGGAAAGATCTTGGAAGTCATCACCTTCCTAACACATATAAAACTACAAACAGAAGAGTGAGCAGGTTTAAATATATAGAGCACAGGAGACCACAAGAAAATTGTCGCTTGAAATTAGAGTTGTGGATAAAGAGAATCACATTGTACAAAGCAGAATGCCACAAGCATAAATCCCTAGTGGGATCATACCTTGGCAGGAAAACCCAGTACCTATTGGACAACAGAGACTACTGTGTACACTATTAGGGTTAAAATCTCCAGAGAAGCAAGGAAGGCAGCAGAAACACCTACCTCCTTCAGTTTTACCATTCAGCACTCAACATACTTCTCACAATACTCAATATAACATTTCCATGTGCCACTATCAGGGAAAGGAAAAGGTACTATTCTGAAATGTGCCACAGCATTCTGTTCCTTACATGATCTTACACATTTCCCACTATAGAAACAATTTGATAAGCTTTTTTTTTTTTCCATTTTTGCCCAATAACATTCATTGTCTAAATTCCTGCAAATCAGATGATATCAATATTTGGCTGCCCAGCAGGACTTTGGCCACATCTTGATTCTTCACCAGAGATTTGTCTCCTGTAGATTCAACCTCTTCTTAAACCACCCAATTCCTCATCTTAGATTCCCTGCATTCACAGAGCCGTTTGCCAGTTCCCTGAATATTCAAATCCCTTCACAATATAGGATCTCAACCTTTGTAATCTGTTAGCCTGGAAACTCTTTTCCCTGGTATTGACTTCTATTAATAGTGTGAAATTAAGTTAATTATAAAATAAAAATATATAAAAATTAAAGAAAAATACACACTGTGAAAAAATAGTTTCTTTTCCTTCAGTAGATCTTTTAAAAAGTTCTTTAAGATTTATTTATTTTACTATATGTGTATGATATTTCTCAAAAATGTATGTCATTGCACCGTGTGTGTGCCTGATAACCATGGAGATTGGAAATGGGTGCCAGATTCCTTGGAACTGTAGTTTTAGGCAGTTGGGAGCCACCGTGTGGGTTCTGGGAATCAAATTCTGGTCCTCTGCAAGAACAAGAGCTCTTAACCACTCATCCATGTCTTTATCTCCCTTTCTGTAGATCTTAACCTAAATATCTACTCAGCTTTCAGAGAATCATCTCCTGGGCACCTGATATAAAGTAATCCTAGTCACTGATAACAAAGTCCTCCTTTATATTATTTTTACAATGTGTAACTGTTGTGTGTGTGTTCTTGTTTTCCTTGTCACCTGTCTTTCCCTCTGTAATGTACATTCCATGTTATCATAGATAAGAACTCTTATGTTCTCTTTGAATCCTGATGCTTAGCTAACATTTGAAGTCCCATGCATGTCATATAATGTGTGGATGGGCCTTCACTGATTCATGAAATGATTCAAACTATGGCATCAAAACCCAGCTTAGAGATAAAAGGCTGCATCTGGCCTACAATCAATTGAACTGAAAAACTTCAGCAAAACACATCTGTAAAGATGAGAAATTGAGTATATAAATGCTTAATGACCAGTCCCCACTTTGCAGACTGGCTATTAAGTATGTATGTATGTATGTATGTATGTATGTATGTATGTATGTGGACACAAGGTCTCTTTATGAGTCCAGGCTATCCTCCTGCCTCAGCTTCCCAAGTGCTGGAGTTACAGAGGTGTACCTCCACTCCTGGGCTTTTAGACTGTTATTTATATTCAACATCAGTGGTATACATCATATCACTGTGACTTGCAGGAAGACTTAGGAAAGCATCAACAAATGACATATTTTCCCCAGTGGAAGCTTGAATACTCTGCAGGCCTCTCAGTAGCAGCTGTTCTTATTGTAGGAAAAGAATACATAATCACTGCTATATTTGAATCAATGAGAAGTCGTGAGAGAGTAATGAAGTCTTGAGCAAATGTGTATTATTGACATGAGCATGTCCATGTCAAGGACCCCAGCTCCTCTAACCCATGAAAATGGCAAGGCCTTCCCTGGGTCAGGCTCAGAGGAATGGCAAAACCTTCCTCTGGGCCAAGTACAGATGTTATAAGTGATTATCCTCCAGCTAAAACTATTATGTGCACAAACTATCAACCACAGATTTTTCCCCCTGATGAATGCAACCCAGACTGCTCCCCTAAAGAGACCTCCTACTGATATTAATTGACTTACTTCCTCCTCTGCTGCCCCAGCTAGGTCAATCCTTAAATTGTGCAGATTGCCAGTCTTTGTACTAAAATATCTAAATACTTAAACCTACCCATGAAGCACGATTTTCTGTGTATCATATAAATCCACATTCTCCCTAAAGTGTTTAGTGTAGAGAAGACCATTAGATATGTAGAAAATTGCCTTGACTTTTATAATCCACATTCTGAAATGCACAATTATTTTGCTGGCATGATTTTATCATATAAATGCAAATCCTAGGCAACTCTTGAAAACTAAGCAAATCACTGCTTTTTAAGCCCAGATGGACTTCTCGGTACCATCACATTTTTTAATTCTAGTTGGGCTGGCAACTGATAAAACAAGGTGCAGAGACAAGAATATGGGTGTCTATATAACAGTGAGTTCTACAACCTGTTGGTCTGCGACTAAGATGGGAGAAAAGTGTAAATATTATTGTTGAATCTTTATTTAGAAAAAGATTGTCTAAAGCTAAATTGAGTACATACCATAAGAAGCAGGTGAAATAAATGATAAAAAAAAAGACTAATTCTAACTCTTTGGTTAATGAAAGCTTGTATAGTAACATACCATAAAAAAAGAATAATGATTTTTTTTGCATGTGAACTAATACCTTGGAAATACTGTGAATAACACTTGGGCAGGCATGTCTACACGTGAAGCTAATGACCAACATTTCTAAGGGTTCTTTTTTTATTTATTTTTATTTTATTTTACAATACAATTCAGTTCTACATATCAGCCACTGATTCCCTTGTTCTCCCCACTCCCGCCCCCTCCCCTTCTCCCCAGTACACCCCCCATTCCCACCTCCTCCAGGGCAAAGCCTCCCCCGAGGACTGAGTTCCACCTGATAGATTCAGTGCAGGCAGGTCCAGTCCCCTCCTCCCAGGCTGAGCCTAACGACCATGCATAAGCCCCAGATTTCCAACAGCCAACTCATGCAATGAGCACAGGACCCGGTCCCACTGCCTGGATGCCTCCCAAACAGATTAAGCCAATCAACTATCTCACCCATTCAGAGGGCCTGATGCAGTTGGGGGCCCCTCAGCCTTTGGTTCATAGTTCACATGTTTCCACTCCTTTGGTTATTTGTCCCTGTGCTTTATCCAACCTTGGTTTCAAAAATTCTCGCTCATATAAACCCTCCTCTTTCTCACTAATTAGACTCCTGGAGCTCTACCCGGGGCCTAGCCATGGATCTCTGCATCCAGATCCCTCAGTCATTGGATGGGGTTTCTATCACGACAATTAGGGTGTTTGGCCATCCCATCACCAGAGTAGGTCAGTTCGGGATGTCTCTCAACCATTGCCAGCAGTCTATTGTGGGGGTATCTTTGTGGATTTCTGTGGGCCTCTCTAGCACTTTGCTTCTTCCTATTCTCATGTGGTCTTCCTTTAACATGGTCTCCTATTCCTTGTTCTCCTCTGTTCTTGATCCTGCTGGGATCTCCCACTTCCCCAAGCTCTCTTTCCCTCAACCCTTGCCCTTCATTACCCCCACTCATGTCCAGGCTGTTCATGTAGACCTCATCTATTTCTCCATCATTGGGTGATCCTTGTGTCTTTCTTGGGGTCCTGTTTTCCAGGTAGCCTCCCTGGTGATGTGAAAGGCAGTCCGGTCATCCTTGTTTCACATCTAGTATCCTCCTATGAGTGAGTACATACCATGTTTGTCTTTCTGAGTCTGTGTTACCTCACTCAGGATGATTTTTTCTAGATCCATCCATTTGCCTGCAAACCATATGACTTCATTGTTTTTCTATGCTGAGTAGTATTCCATTGTGTATATGTACCACATTTTATTCATCCATTCTTCAATTGAAAGGCATCTAGGTTGTTTCTAGGTTTTGGCTATTACAAACAATGCTGATATGAACATAGCTGAGCAAGTGCTCTTGTGGTATGATTGAGCATTCCTTGGGTATATGCCCAAGTGTGGTATAGCTAGATCTTGGGGGAGATTGATTCCCAATTTTCTAAGAAAGCACCATATTGATTTCCAAAGTGGTTTTACAAGCTTGCATTCCCACCAGCAGTGGAGGAGATTTCCCCTAGTTCCACATCCTGTCCAACATAAAGTGTCTTCAGTGTTTTTGATCTTAGCCACTCTGACAGGCATAAGGTGGTATCTCAGAGTTGTTTTGATTTGCATTTCCCTGATGATTAGGGATATTGAGCAATTCCTTAAATGTCTTTCAGCCATTTGAGTTTCCTCTGTTGAGAATTCTCTGTTTAGTTCTATATCCCATTTCTTAATTGGACGGTTGGGTATTTTGATGTCTAATTTCTTGAGTTCCTTATATATTCTGGATATCAGTCCTCTGTCAGATGTGGGGTTGGTGAAGACCTTTTCCCATTCTGCAGGCTGTCGCTTTGCCTTGTTGACCATATCCTTTACTCTACAAAAGCTTCTCAGTTTCAAAAGGTCCCATTGATTGATTGTTTCTCTCAGTGTCTGTGCTACTGGTGTTATATTTAGGAAGTAATCGCCTATGCCAATGTGTTCAAGACTATTTCCTACTTTCTCTTCTAGCAGGTTCAGAGTAGCTGGATATATGTTGAGGTCCTTGATCCACTTGGACTTAAGTTTTGTGCACAGTGACAGATATGGATCTATTTGCAGCCTTCTATATGTTGATATCCAGTTATGCCAGCACCATTTGTTGAAGATGCTTTCTTTTTTCCATTGTACACTTTTGGTTTCTTTGTCAAAAAATTATATGTTCATACGTGTGTGGGTTAATGTCAGGGTCTTCAATTCGATTCCATTGGTTCACATGCCAGTTTTTATGCCAATACTAAGCTGTTTTTATTACTGTAGCTCTATAGAAGAGCTTGAAGTCAGGGATTGTGATGCCTCCCGAGGTTGTATTATTGTACAGGATTCTTTTGGCTATGCTGAGTTTTTTGTTTTTCCATATGAAGTTGAGTATTATTCTTTCCAGGTCTGTGAAGAATTGTGTTGGTATTTTGGTGGGGATTGCATTGAATCTGTAGATTGCTTTTGGTAAGATTGCCATTTTTACTATGTTAGTCCTGCCTATCCATGAGCATGGGAGATCTTTCCATTTTCTGACATCTTCTTCAATTTCTTTTTTCAGGGACTTAAAGTTCTTGTCATATAGGTCCTTCATTTGCTTTGTTAGTGTTAGCCCAAGGTATTTTGTGTTATTTGTGGCTATTGTAAAGGGTGATGTATCTCTGATTTGCTTCTCAGGTTCTTTGTCCCTTGTATATAGGAGGGCTACTGATTTTTTTGAGTTAATCTTGTATCCTGCTATGTTGCTGAAGGTGTTTCTAAGCTTTATCAGTTCCTTGGTTGAATCTTTGGGTCACTCAAGTATACTATCATGTCATCGCAAATAGGGAAAGCTTGACTTCTTCCTTTCCAATTTGTATCCCCTTAATCTCCTTATGTTGTCTTATTGCTCTGGCTAGAACTTCAAGTACTATATTGAATAAGTATGGGGAGACCGGACAGCCTTTCCTTGTTCCTGATCTTAGTGGAATTGCTTTGAGTTTCTCTCCATTTAATTTGATGTTGGCTGTTGGCTTGCTATAAATTGCCTTTATTATGTTTAGGTATGTTCCCTGTATTCCTGATTGCTCCAAGACCTTTATCATGAAGGGGTGTTGAATTTTGTCAAATGCCTTTTCTGCATCTAGTGAGATGATCATGTTTTTTTTTTTTTCTTTGAGTTTGTTTATATGGTGTATTACATTGACAGACTTTTGTATGTTGACCCACCCTTGCATCCCTGGGATGAAGCCTACTTGATCATGATGGATAATTGTTTTGATGTGTCTTGGAGTCTGTTTGCCAGTATTTTATTGAGTATTTTTGCATCAATGTTCATGAGGGAGATTGGTCTGTAGTTCTCTTTCTTGTTGTATCCTTGTTTGGTTTAGGAATCAAGGTAATTGTAGCCTCATAGAATGAGTTTGGTAATGTTCCTTCTGTTTCTATTGGGTGGAACAATTTAGAGAGTATTGGTATTAACTCTTCTTTGAAGATCTGGCAGAATTCTGTGCTGAAACCATCTGGTCCTGGGCTTTTTTTGCTTGGGAGACATTTATTGACTATTTCTATTTTCTTAGGGGTTATTGGACTATTTAAATGGTTTATCTGGTCTTGATTTAAGTTAGGTATATGGTACCTATCCAGAAAATTATTCATTTCTTTTAGGTTTTCCAGTTTTGTGGAGTAGGGTTTTTTGAAGTGTGACCTGATGATTCTCTGGATTTCCTCAATGTCTGTTGTTATGTTCCCCTTTTCATTTCTGATTTTATTGATTTGGATTCTCTCTGTGTGTCTTTTGGTTAGTTTGCATAAGGGCTTGTCTTTCTTGTTGATTTTCTCAAAGAACCAACTCTTTGTTTCATTAATTTTTTGTATTGTTCGCTTTGTTTCTAACTTATTGAATTCACCTCTCACTTTGATAATTTCCTGGCATCTATTTTTCCTGGGAGACTTTGCTTCTTCTTGTTCTAGAGCTTTCAGGTGTGCTGTTAAGTCACTAGTGTGAGATTTCTCCAACTTCTTTATGTGGGCATTTAGTGCTATGAATTTCCCTCTTAGGACTGCATTCATAGTGTCCCATAAGTTTGGGTATGTGGTGTCTTCATTTTCATTGATCTATAGGAAGTCTTTAATTTCTTTCTTTATTTCTTCCTTAACCCATTGGTGATTCATTTGAGCATTATTCAGTTTCCATGAGATTGTAGGTTTTCTGTAGTTTTTGTTGTTGTTGAAATCTAACTTTAGACCATGGTGGTCTGATAGAACACAGGAGGTTATCCCAATTGTTTTGTATCTGTTGAGATTTGCTTTGTGGCCAAGTATGTGGTCGATTTTAGAGAAGGTTCCATGGAGTGCTGAGAAGAAAGTATATTCTTTTTTGTTAGGATGGAATGTTCTGTAGGTATTTGAGTCATGACATCAGTTAAGTCCTTTATTTCTCTGTTAAGTTTCAATTTGGGAGATCTGTGCAATGGAGAAAGTGGGGTGTTGACGTCTCCCACTATTAATGTGTGGGGTTTTATATGTGGTTTAAGCTTTAGTAATGTTTCTTTTACATATATGGGTGCCCTTGTATTTGGGGCATAAATGTTCAGAATTGAAACTTCATCTTGGTGGATCTTTCCTGTGATGAGTATGTAATGCCCTTCTTGATCTCTTTTTGATTGATTTTAGTTTGAAGTCTGTTTTGCTGGGTATCAGACGGCTACACCCACTTGTTTCTTAAGACCGTTTGATTGGAAAGTCTTTTCCTAGCCTTTTATTCTTAGGTAGTATCTATCTTTGAATTTGAGGTGTGTTTCTTGTATGCAGCAGAAAGATGGGTCCTGCTTTCATATCCATTCTGTAAGCCTGTGTATTTTTATAGGTGAATTAAGTCCATTGATATTAAGGGATATTAATGACCAGTGATTCTTCACCTGTTATTTTTGGTGGTAGTGTGTGTGTACTTCTCTTCTTTGGGGTTTACTGCTGTGGCTTTATCTGTTGCCTGTGTTTTCAAGGGTATATCTGACTTCCTTAGGTTGGAATTTTCCTTCTAGTGCTTTCTGTAGGGCTGGGTTTGTGGATAGGTATTTTTTAAATCTGGCTTTGTCTTCGAATGTCTTGTTCCTTCTGTCTATGATGATTGAAAGTTTTGCTAGGTATATTAGTCTGGGCTGACATCCATGGTCCCTTAGTGTCTGCATTACATCTGTCCAGGTCCTTCTGGCTTTCAAAGTCTCCATTGAGAAATCAGGTGTTATTCTGATGGGTTTGTCTTTATAAGTCACTTGGCCTTTTTTCTTTGCTGCTCTTAACATTCTTTCTTTATTCTGTATGTTAGTTGTTTAATTATTATGTGGTGAGGGGACTTTTTTGGAGGGTCTAGCCTGTTTGGTGTTCTATAGGCTTCTTGTATCTTCATAGGCATTTCCTTCTTTAAGTTGGGAAAGTTTTCTCCTATGATCTTGTTGAATATATTTTCTGTGCCTTTGAGTTGGTATTCTTCTCCTTCTTCTATCCCTATTATTTGTTGGTTTGGTCTTTTCATGGTGTCCCAAATTTCTTGGACATTTTGGGTCATAACTTTGTTGGCTTTAGTGTTTTCTTTGACTGATGAATCTATTTCTTCTACTGTATCTTCAATGCCAGAGATCCACTCTTCCATCTCTTACATTCTGTTGGTTATACTTGCATCTGAAGTTCCTGATGGTTTACTCAGATTTTCTATTTCCAGCATTCCCTCTGTTTGTGTCTTCTTCATTTTTTTCTATTTCCCTTTTCAGGTCTTGGACTGTTTCCTTCATTTGTTTCAATGCATTTCATGATTTTCTTTCATTACTTTATTGTTTTCTTCCAGGACTTTATTGTTTTCTTCTACTTTATTTGTCCTTTCCTCTAGTTTTTTATAGCATTCTTCCCATTTTTTTTTGTCTTTTCCTCTATACTAGACTCTACCTTCTTCATGATGTTATTCATAAGGCTGTTTTCTTCTGCTTCTTCCAATTTTTGAAGTTCAGGTCTAGATGTTGGGGGCGGGCTAGGTTCTGGTGATGCTGTATTGCTTTTCATTTTGTTGTATGTACTTCTGCCTTGACATCTGTCCATCTCTTTGTGTTTCATTCTTGGTCTTATCAGCGCACTTGGTTCAGACAGCGCTGATAGATTCAGGAAGTCTCTCTCTCTTGTCCAGATGGTAGCTCTCTTGTCCAAATGGGAACTCCGGGGCAGGATGGGAGCTCTTGTCCAGACAGGAAGTCCGAGGCAGGAGGGGAGCTCTCTGGTCCAGAAGGTATGTCTGGTGCAGGATGGGAGCTGGGGGCCAGTCTCAAGTCTCAGGAAGTGGCTGGGTGAATGGGCATGGGGGCAGGGCGTAGAGATTGCAGGGTCTGTCAGGGGTCTTGGCGAAGGGAATCCTTCCTGATCGGGCTAGAAGGGAACCTGTCCAATGACCAGAACCTGGGGCCAAGTTGAGCAGGTTTCCCTGGGGTGGCTGGTGCCCTGGGATGGGGTCTGGCCTGAGCCCAGACAGTTACCTCTGGTCCAGAAGGGAAGTCCGGGGCAGGATGGGAGCTCTCTGGTCTAGAAGAGAAGTCTGGTGCAGGATGGGAGCTCTGGTCCAGAAGGGAAGTCCGGGGCAGGATAGGAGCTAGGGTTCTTGTAACCATTTTCTGTAGTTCAAATATTTGTAGAACATGGCCTCAAAGTTAGAGTGTAATGAGATATATGAACCAATAAACACCTAATAATTGGATACTTAAGAGGTAAAGGCAAGTCAGGCATTAGTGGTGTATGCCTTTAATCCCAGCACTCAGGAGGCAGAGGCAGGCGGATCTCTGTGAGTTTGAGGCCAGCCTGGGCTACAGAGGGAGTTCCAGGACAGGCTCCAAAAGCTGCACAGAGAAACCCTGCCCCCCCCCCAAAAAAAAAGAAAAGACAAACAAAACAAAACAGAAGGCAGTAAAGGTGGATACTCTGTAATGTTTCTATGTTAAAGTGCTGCTCTGTGTGTGGAAAGCTACATCTGATTAACCTTCTATCAACAGCCACTCTTCTTATCCACTCTTAAATCCACCATCCTATTCTCTTATTGCCTTCACTGCTGACCTTACAGGAAAGACACCAAATGCTCTTCTTACAGCCTTGTAGTCCTTTCTGCAGCTATTCTCTCTCCACCATTGGCTTCATCTTCTGGTTTCTCTTCTCTCATTTTTTCCTCTTCTTTTACAAACCATCCTCTGGTGCCACATATGTAGGGAAATAAATACAGTTGTTCTTCTATCTTAAATGCATTGCTGAGACACTGAATAGCAAGTGATGGGACAGAATAACAGAGAAACAAAGAAGAGCTTTGACATAGGTATCTCATATGTACATGGAAGATACCCACAGAATGGGTAATTATCAAAGAAATGGCTCAAATACCAGCCTTAAGTAAATATACACAGAAATAAGTGTATATAGAAGGCTACCTGCAAGAAAGAAGTCATAGACAGGGGTGGTTAGAAAACACTGCCTTGTAGACTCGTCTGTGCTATCTCTAGACTGGCCTTGAAGAAAGCCCTGTAAGATGATCAAGCTTAGACTTTCCCGGAAGGCATTGAAGGAGGGCGTCTTTGTAAATTAGGACCTTGCTTTACACAAATAAGGAGAAAGCATTTTCTTTTCAAATTTCTCTAGCTCAAAGTAATTCTTATGCCAAAGTGTCATATTTGGGGATGCCAAATTCTGTTACCCTTCACCTGTATTTTCATGAATCCAAACTCTGTTGTTTAGATTATTTTTAATACTAAAAATAATCTCAAAGTCATCAGTTGCTTTCATTTTCAACTTTCTTAACAAGGTGAGCTTAAATCATCACATATCATTCTAATTATAAGATCAGAAGAAGAAATTAGATTTAAAATATTCAAAATTATTTTACTATTGTATATCTGTGGTTTCAGATTTTAAAACTATGTATTTAAAAACTACAGATCTTGACTTTGTAACTAAGAGTTTCAAGAAAATAAATGGCCTCCTGTATTTATTTATTTATATATATAACCTTACAGTTTTATGTATTCTTTTCGCCCATCTGTCTTGTGCAGGAATTTGAGTTGTCATGTGTTTAGTAAATTTTTTGTGTTGGAAATCCAGTAGTGAAGGGCATAAAAATCAGATACAAACCTAAAATAAAACACCATAGCAAACTTTTCAAGTCTGAACTTTAAATGTAATTTTATGCTATTGATAGTGACTGTCAAATTTTAATACAGTTGGTGGAAAGCATAGTCTGGTTTATAAATGTTCGTATCTCTAGAGATAAGTGAGAGCTATGCTGAGAGGTTTTATGGGTGTACAAATATGTATGATTGGCTCATAAATTGATTTGTGTTTTATTTGTACACATTTTAGTCAAAGTCATATTGAAGGAAACTTATATTCCACAATAGCAAAGGTCACTGGATATGAATGCTTAAAAGACAGAAATTTCTGTGAATTTTGAGATCATGTTAATTCATCTTGAACCTAATGTATTCTGTTAAGATGAGACAAACACATAGCTCTTCTGTATTAATCAGGACTAACTGTAAGAGATTAAATCTGATGACCAGGAAATGGAGCAGTCGGTACACATCTCTGCAGTTTGCCTGCAGGTAAATTGCCTTGCATTAAACCAAATTCACCAATGAAAGCAATTATTTTTCTGTAATATTTTACTCTCTGAGAGTAACTGCAAATGATTCATGTAGCAAATCAACAGACCCTAAAAATGAAGTGAAATGTTTTATTGTCAATAAAGCACTATTGCTGTAAAGGTAATTGAATAGCAAACCAACAAGCATATATATATAAAATGTTTTACTATTTGTATAATTTTGGGCATGCCCGTAAAAGTTCTTTGGATTCCTTAAGCTGAGGAAAATCTAACCATATAAAGTAGTTTTTCCCAAGAACATACTGGGGCATCTTTGTGGCCTCCTGGCTTACCATATGAAGCAGAGTATAGGGGGTAGTTTCCCTACTGCACTTGTACAGTGTTCAAAGCTGGTGGCATTCAATGTTACCCATCTGTAAGTTCAAGAGCTTTCTATTTCCCACCAACTTCCTTATGCTCTCGGAGTCCCCACTACCACTTTCAGAAACTATCAAAGTGGAGACTCTCCTTAGACAGGACTGAAAATCACCAGAGGAGCAGCGATTAGCATTCACAATTGACTGACAGCCTCTGGCCATATATGGAACTGACCCAGCAAAAGTGTCTGTCCTGAATGACAGACAACAGGGTCTGCTTAGGAGGAGAGGAAGCTCTGAATCCATAGAATATGACCTCACTTCTCCTCCCCCAGCTTCCCAGCTGTGCAGTGCCCTAGCCTGGGCCCCAGCCCCTCTCTCAGCGGCCCCTGTGCAATGTCCTAGCCTGAGCCCCAGCCCCTCCCTCAGCAGCCCCTGTGCAATGTCCTAGCCTGGGCCCCAGCCCCTCTCTCAGCTTCCCAGCTGTGCAGTGCCCTAGCCTGGGCCCCAGCCCCTCCCTCAGCTGCTGCTGTGCAGTGTCCTAGCCTGGGCCCCAGCCCCTCCCTCAGCTTCCCAGCTGTGCAGTGACCTAGCCTGGGCCCCAGCCCCTCCCTCAGCTGCTGCTGTGCAGTGTCCTTGCCTGGGCCCCAGCCCCTCCCTCAGCTTCCCAGCTGTGCAGTGCCCTAGCCTGGGCCCCAGACCCTCCCTCAGGGGCCCCTGTGCTGTGTCCTGGCCTGGCTTCCTTCCACTCACCCAGCTTCCCAGTGCTCTAGCTCAGGAACCCTCTGCTCCCCAAGCTGTTTAACTGTCAGAGCCTTGGCCTGAGTGCCACCTGCCTGCCCTGCATTGTTATTCCTTCTTCTGCCTCACATGGACAATTGAAATCCTTCTTTATTTGTGTGCTAGCTACATTTCCATTTCTGTGATAAAAACCATATCCAAAAACAGCCTACTGCCTTTTTATGGGATGGGGTTTATTTCATATTGTAACTTAATTACATTGTTTCTTCCTTTCATTTCCTCCCTCCAAACCCTCCCATATGCCTTTCTCTACCCTCTTTCAAATTCATAGCCTGTTTGCATGTATATTTTTCCTAAATATAACCTGTTGTGTCCACATAGTGTCACTTCTATGTCTGTTTTCAAAGATGACCATTTGGCAGCGGACACCCAACTAGTGTGCTCTTCCCTGAGGAGGGTCACTTTTCTCACTCCCAGCAATTCTTTGTGTAGGCTTGAGGCCTCATGGGCTTTTCCCTGTCCAGTTTGGCTCAGTCAGCTTTTCAGTACCTCCAGTATCATCTCTCCAGGACAGCACTTCCCACAGGGGTTGGTTCTTCCCACATCAACCAATTATTTTTAAAAAATGCCCTAAAGACTTGCCTACAGGCCAATCTCATGGAACCATTTTCTCAATTGAGGTTCCTTTTACCCGATAGCTCTAGCTTGTGTCAAGTTGACAAAAAAAAACTAACCAGAACAATTTGGAAGAACCATCCAACTGAAACATAGTCAACAAAATTACAAACACTAATAATCAACTCTCAGTAATAACCTTAAACATAAACTTAGCTCACAAATACAGATGCAGAGCAGCTGACAAAATTAGAAATCAAAGTTAAACTATTTTAATCTAGAAAAATGATACCTTTTGGGCAAAGACTGCCAATGAGTGGAAGACAATCCAGTAAGCAAACAAAAGCAGAAAAGCATAGCTATTCTGATATATGTTGAAAATAGACACGCAACAAAAAAATGGAAGAGATAAAAAGGGCCACAAAATATTAATAAATGGAGTACTTCACCATTACTATGTAAAGATTATAAATATATGTACAACAAATAATAAACCTCCCAATTTTATAAAACAAACACAATGGACATGAAATGTCACACAGATCCTGATATAATATTAGTGAGTGACATTAATACTCCCCTTTTATATTTCTTTTTATATTTAGTCATTACTATTATTGTATATATGTGTGCATGATGCATGGGGGTGGTCATGTTCCTTGGCATATGTGGCGTTCACAGACTGCTTGTTAAGTCAGTTCATTCTTTCACCTTTTACCTGGGTTCTAGTGATCAAACTCAGGTTTCCAGGTTTATGTGGCAAACATCTTTACCTTCTGAGCCATCTCAATCCCCCTCACTTTAGATAGGTCACACAAGCTAATTTTTAAAAATAAAAATAAAAAATTTAATTGAACTATAACTTAGTCTAGTGGTCTCAACTAATATCCTCAGAATATTCCATCCAACAGATGTGGAATACACACTCCCAGCAGGCCATGGACCAGGGATGGAAGTCAGTTGTACCTGTAGACTCTTCTTCCCTGGGATTTATGTTGGGATTAGCCCACAATGACAAGCATTTGGTGTCCATCAGAGCTGTCTTCACCTTAGCAGATTCCCTTCTGTGTGTACCGGAGCTTTGCTTTGCAGATGCTGCTGCCTTCCTAAGACTCCTCAGATGGTATCCTCTGCAGTGACTGATATTCTAGCTGAGGGCTGTCCCCTAAATGTGCTAGGGGAAGCAACAATGCTGTAAAGGTAGAGGAGGCATTACACTTTGGACATCTTCCAAGTATTAATCACCCTGTTGAAGGGACATATATATGGATGTCAAATTTCCTAAGGGAGCTTCTTAATTTTCAGATTATACAGCAGTAAATATCAGATGTGGGGGGATCTAGAGGTTGACCCACTTGCTGACATCAGGCTCAAAGCTCTCAAACTCCATGATGACTCTGTTACTGACATCTGCTTCAAGTCACCAAAGGGGAGCTGCCCTTCCACACACACTTCCCTTCCTGAGCTGAAACCCCTGCTGCCTTCCCTTGTTCAGCTTGTTACTGCCCCCCCCCCCCCCGTATGGCTGCTCTCTACAGCTGTCACCCTAGTACTGGGGCGAGTTAGGCCGAGCCTCCCAGATTTGTGATTGTTCCCCACCTGTAGACCCCCAGTGTTAAACAATAAGTTCCCTCTCAGATAGTTCATTTGCTGAAGGCATCACCGTCTCACCAAAACTTGCAACTGCATTTGAGGCTTGTCGGGGGTGTGAGCTTGTCTAAGGCAAATCTCTTTTCACCAGGGCTGTCTCTGTTATCTTCTGGATGGGGACTTATTTCCTGTCCTGCTGCACAAATGAAGATGTCCTGTACTTGGCTGATTTCTACTCACTGCATCCCCCTTTTTTTTCTCTGAAGAAGTTCTGTATCTTCATACAGCTCCAAAGATGTTCCTTTCTCAGAATAGAATCTGTTTTTTTTCTTTACTCATTCTTTCTCCTCACCAAGTCACACAAAGACAATTTCTAGTTCATCATCTTACCCAGAACTCCAAATATTAAAATCTTAGTCATTAAAATCAGGTGACATTGTAGAAATACAGATTATGGATCCTGTATCCAAAGGGTTTGGGACAAATTTTTCAGATTAATTTGGGTTTTTTGTAATATTTGCATATGCATAAGATAATTTGGGTATGGGACCCAAGTCTAATCATGAAATCTGTATATATTTCTTGTATACCTTTTACACAGAGCCTGAAGATGTAATAACATTTTCAGTGCACATGAACCTGTCACTGAAGGTCAAGTGTCAGACTTGCCAACAATACTTTCCTGTTGATAATCAAAAAGTTAGGGGATGTTTTTACTATTAGACATGCACACCCTATATTAAAAATCATCTCTTGAGGATGGAAAATCTATAGTTGTCTCCGCTAAGGACTCTGACAAATTTTAATTTGTAAAAGTTGAGAAGTATCCTCTTTGTCCTTTGGGTTGACTGTGGAAGTATTTTGTCGTTATGCTTGAGGAAAGAAAACATAGCTCTCCTCAGGGTATGGAGTATGATCAGAGGTTTAGTGAGTGAGACGTGAAAGAGTGCACATGATGCTGTGCCTACAGCTAAAAATAGACTTCTTGGTACTAAGTCCTCATTCTGTGTCTAGCTTGCTTTGCTACCTTGGGCCCATTAATTTACCTACAATAATTTACTTTGGTTGTCCATGTTAGTTTATTACAGCTGCCATAATAAGTTAACAAATTTGGTGGTCTAAGCAACAGAAATTTCTTCTCCCTCATTTCCAGAGCCAGGAACCTGAGGTGGGTTTCCTTTAGCTGAATTTCTGGTGCTGCCAATGCTGTGCACAGTCTGACTTTGGAGATGATGTCTTCCTTTCTTCATTCTCCTTCAGGTGACCACAGTGTTCCTTGGCTGTGGCTTGTATCACCCCAGTGTCTACCTATATAGTCACATTAACTTCTCTTCCTCTGAATAGCTCATCTACTTTCACACCCCTCCTGTGTTCCATGTGATTTCACTCAAGTAGGGTGGACACATTCTAGAATCTCAGTATTCAGGAAGTGATGAAAGAAGGGTCAGGAGTTCAAGGCCAATCTTTATAATGTACAACACGTTTAAGGACAGTTTCAGTTAAGAGACTGTCTCAGAGATAGGAAGGAAGGAAGGAAGGGAGGGAGGGAGGGAGGGAGGGAGGAGGGAGGGAGAAAGGAAGGAAGGAAGGAAGGAAGGGAGGGAGGGAGGGAGGGGGAGGGAGGGAGGGAGAAAGGAAGGAAGGAAGGAAGGAAGGAAGGAAGGAAGGAAGGAAGGAAGGAAGGAAGGAAGGAAGAAGGAAGGAAGGAAGGAAGGAAGACCTGTACCTGTGATTATAGTCTGGGACCTCCCAGATATTCCAGTATAACATCCTGACCTCTGATCCTTAATTAAATCATGTCTGAAAAGTTTTTTTTTAAATGATATATAAGATAAAATTAAGAGATTCTAAAAAATTAACATACATTTTAGAGGGAAGAATTATCCATTGCATTATAACTTGGTGATAATAATACATACATGGACTTTCATATCAGTGCATTTCATTTGCATATACTCTACCAATCAGCCACTGAAAACAGTGAAGACAAAAGTATGTCTCTACAGAACATGTGAAAACTATTTTCTAATATTTCCTCAACTACTTAGGTGAAATTTATACTTTATTAGGCATTATATTATAAAATATAGAGGTGGATTGAATTTATGGAAAAATAGTTATAGTTTATATGTAAATATTGTACCATTTTACATAAGAGATGAGTATTCATTTCGTATCTGCAGAAGATTCTGAATAAATCCCTTATGAGATCTCTCAAAGAAAGCCATAGTGTGTGAAATTCTCCTACACCACCATCTAAGGTGCAATGAATCGCTCAGTAAATATGAATTTAGGATGATATCACAGCAAGAAAGGTTAACTCCCCCAAAATCTATGTAAGCCAAATACCCTTGCCCTGTACTTTAGATGTGTACTAACCTAACAAGGCTAATATTATCCAAAGGAGTGTGTCTCTATATTGAATGACAATAAGTCAGTAGTGCAGATATGTAATATGTACAGGCATTTTGGATTTTCTTTTTTTTTTTTCATTTGAAATTGAAATCATTTCAGCACTTCCACCTATCCTGAACTCTTTCCAATGTCAAAGCAAAAGTACGATGTCATGAGATTGTCTCTTTTGTTCTCCTGTCTACCACCATGTAGGACACAGATCTGATGACATTTAACATCTCTGTACATCGGTCATGGTGGAGGGAACATGGACCTGGCTGTGTCCGGAGAGTGCTGCCGCCATCAGCGCATGGCATGATGGATGACTACACATATGTCTCAGTCACAGGCTGTGTCGTCGATTTCCAGTACCTAGAGGTCATCCACAGTGCTGTACAAATCCTGCTATCTGTAAGTCTCACTTTTATATATTGTCCGATATAGAGTCTTCTTTGGTGATATCTTATATCTGCAACCTGGTAGGTAATGCTTCATATAAGGACACAGAAAACATTAACAGAAACAGCAGCAGCCATGAAGTCATTAATGATCCATAACAGCTGGATATCTCATTTTTCCTCACATTCAAACATTTTGTTTAGAATCAAGTACTTGTGGTGTCCAACTTGTGACCCAACCTGCACTATGCAGTGAAATAATATCATCACCACCCAAACCGGTCCATTATCCAATAGGTACTGCAAGCTGTGCTGCTAATGCATTCTTCAAATAGTGTGCTTCAGTTCCAGAGGAAGGATGGAAACACTTCCAATGGCTTGCTGACCATAATGTATCACACATTTCACATAATTATTCTTTGAAAAATAAGTCCCACCAGAAATGCTTGACATTTGGTGTCAGGACATAGTCCCATCAAGAAACAGGAATTGACTTGATTATACCACAGAAAGCATTATGTACCAGGAATTCTGTAAGGTAATTTCTTTCCATGAGACTCCTACTTACATTCTGATCATTGTGTGGAGTAGAATTATTTAAAATGTGTAACTTCAAGAATTATGTACAGTGGTTTATTTTCTTTTTGACATAGGATCTCACTGTGTAGCTCTGGCTGGCGTGGAACTCTCTCTGTTAGATTAAACTGGTCTTGAGCTCACAGACCCACCTGCCTCTGCCTCCCAAGTGCTGGGATTAAAGAGGTGTGTCACCATGCCCAGCTAAGCACAGTGTGTCTTTGAGATCCACTAAGGACTTACTATTTTAGATAGAGCCAAAATATAATATAACCATTATCAATTTTATTTTATGTATAAAGTAACCACTATTTGACACAACAAAATACATCTCATTGTTAGTGGACCTCCTTTTAATCCATAAAGAATTTAAGATTTATTCTAGGTTTTTACAATCTTGCTCTATAAGTACCATATATCATCATTTTCTACATGACTGTATGTAGCATGAATCTTAAATGTTCTTATTAATAAAAATCAAACCCGAGGCCAGTTATTGGGGTCAATGCTGGTAGATCAGGGAGACAGAACAAGCCACAGCTATCTCCCCTTGCCAGTTCCTCAGCTGGTCCTGTTTCCTCCGACTAGAAACTTCTGTGTCCTCATCCCAATGGCTCTCAGATGAACTGCTGCTCAAAAACCTGAAGCTTAACCAGCCGAATGCTTAACCAGCCACATGCTTAACCAGCCAAATGCTTAACCAGCCAAATGCTTCTAGTTTCTGGTTCTCACGCCTTATATACCTTTCTTCTTTCTACCATCAATCCCTGGGATTAAAGGCGTGAGTCACCATGCCTGGCTGTTTCCAATGTGGCCTTGAACTCACAGAGATCCAGATGGATTTCTGCCTCTGGAATGCTAGGATTAAAGGCGTGTGCTATCACTGCCTAACTAGTGGCTTTTCTGTTCTCTGACCCCAGATAAGTTTATTAAGGTACACAATATTTTGGGGAACACAATACCATCACAACTGTATCAATCTTTATTTTTCCTCTGGTCCTTCTTTAATCTAGCAGTTTCAAATGAAACCAATAAAATATATGTGACTAAAAATTTGCTTTAAAAATCTGGAGGCTAGCAGTCTCTTAAGATTTTTCAGTCTGGTTTAAACTATGAAATAACTAACCATTTAAAAACATAAAAGAACCAACCATTCAACTAACATGCTAAGGTTTCTTATTAATTTTTTTAAATCTAAAACATTTTTCTAGACTTATATGTGGAAAAATTAACTTCACTTAAAAAACTTCATAATAAATTGCTAAACCATTTTGTGAAATGATAGCACATTTTTCCAAAGCTTTACAATGCAACAGAATACAGGAACCAAAAGGCCATTTCCCCAGAGTAACTCCAACCCAAATGCAGAGCAAGGTAAGAGCTTTTGGTAAGAAACTGGGCTGCCTCATAAAGGAATACCCAAAAGGAAAATCTAAAAAAACTATATATGTTGCCACCTAAATGTACTTGTCGCTTGTAAATGAATTTCTTAATTTATTTTAATAACCAGTGTAGGCTGCCAGTGTGCATTCATAGTTTTGATGGTGTGATGCAGCCTTTAGGAAATAAATGGGTTAGCCATTGCTCTCTAAGGTCTCTTGTGTAGTACATTTGCAAGATGAAATATGCAATATTTTATCTTTTTTAATTGAAATATAATGCACTCTGAATTTTTCACAACTATAGGATAATAGTAGACCCTATCCATCAACAGGGGCCACTTGGAGACCTCTAGCAAATTCCTAATTCCTACAACATACTGACAGCTTGGCATTCACAGATATTCCTGGATCCTGTAACATCCTATTATTCCTCTTTGTGCCTACCTATGGATACAATTTAATTAGGTCCAGTAAAATTTACAGTAACAATTTACAGCAGATGTTAGCAAACTCAGCATATGTTTTGTTTTGTCTTTCTTCCTTTCTTTTTTTTTTTTTTTTTTTGCTTGCTTAAGTCAAGATCTTACATCTTTTCACTTACAGGCAGTATTTTATGTCTTTTCTGGTTTCTCTGAGTTTTCAAAACCATTAAACTTGTGCTTCGGAAAGTTATTAATGAAAATAAAATAATGAAAACACAGCTGCTGCCATAGTATGACTACCAATTCAATACCTCAGACAAGGGGTAGTGAATGGAGCATTGGACAGAGGCATAATTCACGTCCAAGGATGGTTGAAGAGGAACAGTGGCAGATTTCATCACAACAGTACTCAAAACTAGGTGTGACTTAAAATACTCAGATGGTTAGTTTCTGGAGCATTCCACTTAATAATTTTAAATAGAAATTAGCTGTAGATAACCAAAACTATAGATAAAATGAGCTGATTTTGTACATTATATATTATTGTTGAGGTCAATTTTTATGTTTCTTTTCTTTTTCATGGTGGAGTATGGGCACTATTATAATACTTATGTCTTAAAATATGATTGTAAAAATTATTCCTCTATCCTATATTTATTGACTTCTGTTCTGATTGTCTAAAATGGTAGTGGCAATATTTAACACTGTCAGGGGTGAGGCAGGCAGCAGTCCAGAGACAAGAGAGAGCTCTTTGGTATACCACAGAGTCCTGGAGACTCAGCTACACCAGGGTTATGTCACTGACTACTAGATGGTAGAAACATCTAAAAGAAACTAGGAAAGGAATATTATTATAGACTACCTAGCTGTTTGGGAGAGGGCCTCCAAGGATTGCAGGGCAGCTGTTTCCCACTAAATTAAAAGAAAGTGTGTGAATGATCTGCCAAGGGATATAACTCTGTTGGTGAATGGACAAATCTGAATTTAAGCTATTGCTTACAGGTAGAAGAAAGGATTCTCTAATCAAACTTTTCACAAAAACTACAAAAGTTTGATAGAAAGGGTAAAAAGTAACAGCTAGCAAAGATGGTCCAGATTCTAAATACACACACACACACACACACACACACACACACACACACACACTGCAATATACATGCATTCCTTTCTTGGAAGCAAGAGTTGAAGATTGCAAACCTGAACAAAGGTTCTTCTTGTGCTCATTTAGCAGGGCTACTATAAATTGTCAGCAACATGGAGCTGAATGCCTTTTCAAAGCAATGTGTCAAGATGAGAAATCAAAATCTGTGGCTATGGTCCAGCTGTGGAATGATCTACGCTCATCCTTACAAGCCTGGCTGTCCAGTCTTCATCCATATGTTCATTTCTCACCTCGAAGATAGTCAGAAATGTCAAAATAATCTTGTAGAGCCTAGTCCTCCCGCCCCCTGTTACCCAGGACCCTTCTCCTAGGAAGATTAATACAAATCACTAATCCAATCACTCTGTTCCTTCTCTCAGGAACCTGGAAAAGATCTCTAAAACTCACCATTTCTAACCCTTTTTGGAACTAATTTTATGTATATTGTCTTGAGTGCTTGGGGTCAAGATATTTTCTCTTAGGTCTCACAGATGATGAGTCTCATTATTTCACCTCTTAAAAGTAAGTCTGCATGATTGGGGCTGAGGCCAGAGCTCTGAGAATCAGTTTCTATCATGCCCATGTTCTTTGAGTTGTTTTTCTCTTTCACATCTTCATCTGTCACTGTTCTCAGACACACATATAAGATGCATTCAGCCTAAATATGCATTAAAGTTGCATGTAGAAGGGTGTAAAATAACCATAGACTACCCACACAATCTTTTTCTTCAAAAGGCTGTAGAGATAGCATCTCCTTCTGCCTCAGAGTCAATTTCACAGCAACAGCCACAGATAGCGCTAAAGCTAATTCAGTACTGTATGCTTGTGGAGTACAAAAGCAGGACAAAAGTCAGTGCAATCCCAGTTTCTGAATTAAGTTCATACTGGTTGTACACCACCAAAAAGGTAAGCACAGTTAAAAGTTGCCTCTTTCTCTCCTTCCCTCCCCCTTGTCTCCTTCTTCCCCTCCCCCACCTCACATTTTCTTGACACTGAACTAAATGGTTTACAAGTATGAACTCACTCCTCAAAATGGCCCATTAAGTAAATGTTATTATAGTCATTTTACACAGAAGAAAATGAGACTTACACAAAGGTTCAGGGGTTTTCCTGGGTTGCATGTCTTCTGAATGAATGTGAACCTCTGACCAAGACAGATAGACTCCAGCCCATATTTGTGTTAAATACAAATATAATAAATGGCATTATAATTGAGGACTTGGTAGACACAGGGCCAGATGTAACGATAATTGCACCAAAATCTTGACATCCAGATTGGCCTCTTCAGGAGGTAACTGTTCATCTTTTAGGAACTGGAACTTTATCTCAGGTAAAACAAAGCATAAAATGGGTCAAATGTATAGGGCCAGAAGGAAAGAGAGGAAAATTAAAGCCATGTATGGCTAACATAGCAATGAATTTATGAGGATGTGATTTGTTTCAGCAATGGAGTACCCAGATCAACATTCCTCCAATCTCAGAAACAAACTGTAAACTAACATATGTTTCTGGGGAAAATCATAAAAGATATTATAAAGAATAGTCACTGACCAAACAGGGCACAACAACTGCTGATCTGTCATAGGTACCAACAACCCTAACTTTAAAGAGGTTACCTGAAAACCTGTCAGGGTGGAACAATGGTCTTTGACATCAGAAAAATTACAGGCCCTGGAACAGTTGATACAGGAACAGCTAAATGCTCAGCATATTGCAGAATTGACCAGTCCTTGGAATTTTCCTATATTTGTCATTACACTACAAATGCAGATATTACTCACGTGCACCCACTTGTGTGTGTGCACATACAAATTGCATGCCCAGACATTACATATGTGCACAAGTGCATGCACACCCAGTTGCCACACACTCCATGCATAGACACATATGCACACATACACAAAGATTTGTGCAGTGAAGATTTTTACATATTTCTTTCATTCTCTAGGACATATTCCATCTCACAACCATTTTTCACCACATTTTGTTCTTCAAAATGGAAGGTTTCAAAGTCATAAATGCCAAACTGATCAGGTGTTGTTGTTGTGTTTTGTTTTCTCTTGCTGGGTTGTCCTACATATCCAGCTGAGTAAAATCATAGCCACCTCTTTTACCTTCTCAGAATTGTCTCTTTTTGCCAGAAAAATCTGTTCTTATGTGAAACACATGACTTTCACCTACACTGAGTGTTTAACCGCTTCTAGGTGCTATATAGATATAATGCATACATAAATCATTACTTATTCCTTACATCCCGTTTCTATTAGCTGTAATTCATTTTTATCCAGACACTGGAATCAGTTAAAGATTCACTCATCCACATAATCATGTATTACTTTGGCAAAATACTGGGAGATGTGTGTTTAGGCACAAAAATAAGTTTCATCATTAAAGCTGTTTGTGCTTGTTGTCTGAACAGTGACCTAGATTTCAGTCATTTACCTTTCAAGATTTGTGTGTATGCAGTTCCCTGTGCTTTTACTGATATTCGATCAACGTATCATTGAAGTATGTATTTCAACTACTTTTAGAATACTCAGATAAGTGTTAACTATCACTAGTCAATTGAGCTCATACTCATCACCTCATAAAGGAACCCCCTTCACTCAGTTATCACACCCTGTGCTGCTCCCCCCCCCACTCCATATGACATATTTTACTTATGGTTGTGACAGCAGACTGAAGGAAGTAACTGAAGGAAGAGTTTCTCTCATGTTACCATTTTAAAAAGATATGCAGTTCATCCTAATGGCAAGGCATGCATGACTTCGGGAGCATGAGGCATCCGGTCAAATTATGTATACAGTCAGAATACAGAGAGAAGCATGCTGATGCTCAGCTTGCCTTTGCTTTTTACTCATCCAAGCCCCCAGCCCACAGAATGATGCCACCCATACTCAGGATGGGACTCCCCTCTTCTGTTAAACCTTTCCAGAAATGTTCTCATATACACACCCCATTCAGTTTCCTTGATGGTTCTGAATCCTGTCAAGTTGACAAGATTTAAAAATATCACACTCTCTAACTCTAAGCTACCACTTACCTATGTTTTCCTTCATTAGACTAATTATAATGCACATTTCTTACAGTTTGAAAGCATGGTTTATATTCTTTTGTACATGCCTTCTTTCATTATTTCATTTTACTTTTTTTATTCTTCTCAAATATAAGACATCCCAACCACTGCCTCCCAACCCTTCCCTCTTCCCAATTACCCCCCCCCCCCACTTCACACTCCCCTGGATGCACTCCTCCTTCATTTTCCTTAAAAAAAGGAGGAGATCTCTCAGGGATATCAACCAAATTCAGCATAACAAGACACAATAAGACTAGGCATATATCCTCATATCAAGGCTGGGCAAGGCAATCCAGTAAGAAGAAAAATGTCCCAAGAGCAGGCAAAAGAGTCAGTGACACCCCCAATCCCACTGTTAGGACTCCAACAAAAACCCCAAGCTAGAGAACCATAGCATGTATACAGAGGCATATTGCAGACCCATGCAGGCTCCATGGTTGTAGCTTCAGTCTCTGTGAACCCCTATAAGCCCTGCTTAGGTGATTCTGTGGGCTCTGTCCTTCTTGTGTCCTTGACCCCTCTGGCTCTTACAATCCCTTCTCCCCTTCTTCCTTGAGATTCCTTGACCTCTGCCTAGTTTGGCTGTGGATCTCTGCAACTGATCCCATCAGTTGCTGGAGGAAGCCTCTCTGATGAGTCTTCACCTCATAGATTGGCTAGGCACCAGTCTATGAGTATAGCAGAACGTCACTAGGAATCATTTCATTGGCTTTTTTTCCAGTCATGTTTGGTTTTACCCTAGGTCTCTGGGCCATCCAGCTTCAGATTCCAGGCCATGCAGGCAGTGTCAGGTATAGGCTTCCTCCATGACTTGGGCCTCAAGTTAGACTTACTGGTGGTTGACTACATCAAGAAGCTCAGAGCTACCATATCCCAACACATCTTGCAGGCAGGACAGGTTGTAGGTTGACGGTTTTCTGGCAGGGTTGGTGTCCCAGGCCCACCACTGGAAACCTATACTGGTTATAGAAGGTGGCCAGTTCAGATTCCATATCCTCCTTTACTAGAAGCCCTCACTGGGGTAAACCTCATAGGTTTATGGGAGTTTCCACTATCCTAGGTTTCCATATCATCCCCTAAATGCTCACTTATTTCAGTTGACTCTCCCCATAATTTTCTCCCTCCATTCCTCTCCATCCCCATACCTGATCCCTCTTGTTCCCATCCCCACCCTCTCAGGGCCACCCACAAAATCTATTCTATTTTCCCTTCCCAGGGAGATCCATTACCTCTTTCTGGACTTTGCCTCTTTATCTAACTTCTCTGGATCTGTAGATTGTAGTGGGATTATTCTTTTCTTATATTTTTGGTTGTGAGCCTAGCCTTTAATGGCTGAGCCATCTCTCCAGCCCTGGATTATTCTTTTCTTAATAGCTAATATCCATGTATAAGTGCATAAGTATGTTTGTCTTTGAGTTACCAGTTGTTGTTTTTTTACACAGTTACTTGTGTTTTTGATCTTAGACTTTTTGATATGTGTAAGATGAAATCTCAAAGTAGTTTTGATTTATCTTTTACTAATGACTAAAAGTTTAGAACATTTCTTTAAGTGTTTCTCAGCCATTTCAGGTTCCTCTGATAAGAATTCTGTGTTTGGGCCTGTACCTCATATCTTTAAATAGGATTGTGTGATTTGTTGATGTCTAGTTTCTTGAGTTCTTTATGTATTTTGGATATTAGCCCTCTATCAGATGTGATGTTGGTGAAAATCTTTTCCCATGACTTCTTTCAGTTAAGAGCATTTTCAAGGCTTATGACCTCATTCCCTTTTATTGCTAATAATATTCTATCATATGCTTGATTTTAATTCTTATGCTTGCTGTAAACACATACAATATTGGGCCAAAAATTTTTAGAACTATAACTCAAATTTATATGGCATTCACCTTCCCACTGATAAAACTCCCAGTGGAATTTTAGCAATCCATCATGTACCTGTCTGTGTAGCACCATGTATTGTCTTCTAGAAACATCTGGTTTACAGGTAGCAATTTTTTATTATCAAGCTGTTCAGTCTTGTGTAAACATAACATTGATATTGTCCATCATTGTATGCAAGATTTATGAGTTTTAATAATTTAAAGCATGTGAATATTTCAAGATCAGATTTACTTTGTATCATATTCATAATAAAATGTACAAGATAAGATTTTATTCTGCATGGTAATCAGTTCTCATAGCCATTAAAACTCTCTTGTCATTTCTAAACAATGAATTTCATTTTCCTAAGCTTCAATGTCCATGAGTATCCTCATTGTGAGTTTTTATAAATTATTTCTACCCTACTATTTAAAAATGATCTGCTAGACATTGTTAAATGCAAAGGTGAGTTATGACATTCTGTAGACTTAAATATAGTTTCATCAGAGAAATTAAAAGTTTAATTAGAAACCACATTTGGCACAAAATCCATTAATATATAAAATCTAAAATTGTTAAATAATTAATCAAGACAAACATCGGGGCTATGGGCTTTTAGTAGTTTTAGATGCAAGAAATTTAATTTTACTGACATTTTACTTAGGGTAATTTAATGTCATTCGGATGTTGGCAGACTTTCATCTTTATCTCTTAGTTAGAATAACTATGAGGTTGAAAAAGTAGCTATTCACAATAGTGAAATTACTTCAAAGGCGTTTACCTCCAAACAAAGTTGTGTATCAATTTCATGAAGAAAAATTTGCCATTTCACAGTTTGTATTCTTTATAAATGACAAGTAGTTTCATTCATTCCCAAATAGTAGTCGCTCCCTGCTTTCCACAAAGTGCTATGGTGAGAGCTTGGGGTAAAAAATTGGAGACAAATTAACTTGAATTTGGTGGTGTCCTTGCTATGTTTTGACCTACTGTAGAAGATCACGAAAGCAATAAAACTGCTTAACTTCAGACATAAAATGAATATTGATGCTAAGTACTTAGCATTCATTGATTTCATTACATAATTAATTAGAAAATTAATTTCTACATGTCATTAGAAACCACAGGAGAAAGTAGCATTCAGAGCTGTAATGTGTATCATTCATACAAAAAGTTCTCTTGGATAAGAATACATGTAAAAGAATTGCACATAGAAAAAAATACTACAAGAAAAAATACTACAAGGAAATAAAAAAAAAATTAGGAGAAAAGTGAGCAGTCTCTTGGATAAGAATACATGTAAAAGAATTGCACATAGAAAAAAATACTACAAGGAAATAAAAAAAATTAGGAGAAAAGTGAGCAGTCTTGGTCTGAATAGTAGCTTAAAGCTGAAAAGAAAGGGTAACTACAATAAGGGAGGTTTGAATACCAAGCTAGAAGTGTGTATCCTTGATGTCATGTATTGTTCAGACTGAGAAGACTCACTCTCAAGTCAGAGTATTACAGCTTCTAAGAAATCCTGCTATTGAAAAAAATACCTAAGACGTAGTAAGTAGCTCTTTTAGATTAGGGGACACAGAAGCCACAGGACAGCAAAATAAATCTATGGTGAAAATGAATCTATGGTCCTAGACTGAAGACAGACCACAATGAAAACTTTTTTAAAATCTTCATTAGAGCCAGGAAGTCTGCTGTGGAACAGTGTCTCCTAGATATGGCTGCATAAACAAGACCAGAACAATGGCAGTATCAATAAAGCATGGAAGGGGGAAATTCAAGAGGTCCTCCCCTAAGACAAAGAATTTGTCCTTTCTGAGAGAGAAAGAGAGAATTAGCCTCTCCCGGGGATGAGCCCTCCCATTGGTTATCCAATACAAAGTGCTGAGCCCTGAAACCTTATATAGCCAAGCAAGAAAAGTGCTCTCAGCAGATGTTATTTATATATTTGTGCATACATATACATATGCATGTATATGTAACAATAATCAAAGGAAAAGAGGCTATCATCTGAGGGGGGGGGCATAGGAGGAGCTGAAGGAAAAGGAAGGGGGAAAGTGATGCAATTCTGTTCTAAATAAAATGTATACAAATTTAAAAATAGATTAAAAATTTTAAAGATATTTATAATATATCTGTCTACTAGAAAACAGAATTATGTCAGTGCTAATTTTATGGTTATTTTTAACTCAGTACTGTAGTTGTATAAGGCACTTGACTCAAGAATATATAGGAAACCTTTCTACTATATTTTCCAAGTTTTCTGCAAGTCTGAATTTATCACAAAATAAAATTATGAGAATATATTAAGATTTTATTTATTTATTCTTATGTGTATGAATGTCTATCTTGCATGCATATGAATACACCACGTGCCTGCAGTGTCCATGGAGGCTAAAAGTGTATGCTGAATCCCCTAGAACTTGAGTTGCTGAAGGTTGTGAGCTGCCGTGTGGGTTCTAGACACAAAACTCACATCTTCTGCAAAAGTAGCCAGTGTTCTTAATAATGGAGCTGTATTTTCATTCCTGAGACTATTTTTAGAATAATTAAAACTAAATTTTCAAACGATTTTCTCAACAAAAAAAATGGTTTGGCAAACAATAGAAAATTTTAAAGAAAAATTAGAAAATATCAGTGCAAATAGAAATCCAAGGTAGATCCTTGACATTGACAAGATTTGCAAACAAATATGTAAGAAGTGAAGAACAGTGTTCATCTTGTATGCAAAAGGAAGGCAGAGTAGGTGACATCATAGGTATTGGCAAAGAACTGGAGTGCCAGAGCAAATGACAGTTACTGGGATGCTATATGGATGACTCCGTTCTTGCACTTAAACATCTTAGATGCATGTGTATACATAAAGCTAGTCACCTGTAGTAACATGTGTGCATATACATAAAGCTAGCCACATGCAGTAAGATGTGTGTATATACACATAAAGTTAGTCATCTGCAGTAAGATGCTAACATCTTCTCCCCAACCCCATCTCTGACTCTTCATTGCTCCAAATATCTCAGAAAAGGGAAACAAGCAAAATTACCCAAAAGAATTTACAAGATTACAAATGTGAATTTTTGAGAATACAAATTTGTTTCACACAATAAGATTTTTGTTATTAAAGTTGTTGAAATTCTTCACATAAATGTGGCTCCTGAGATCCTCATAGGTTGTAATATTCTGGTACCTTGATATTTTTGGTAAAGACACAGTTACTTATACTCATTTTTTTCTACAAGCTGTTAATCAATGAAGAATTAATGTGAATTTTTTTTAAAAAAAATGTATTTTCTTTACTTAGTTGTCAGGCACATCCTCAGAACAAATACCAGATAGAAAGGGAAACCAACAGGCTTACAGCCAGTTAGAGCAACAAGATTATTCTCAGAAATTTTAATTTTTCTGTCTGTGTTCATTTTTGTGAAAACATACTCAATATAATGGCTTACTATATGAATTATATAGAAGTATTAAGGAATGAGTTGTTCTAGAGATCTAGACAAAAGTGTATCTTAGGTATTGGAGCTTTAAATGTTTTATTATATTTTTACTTAGTAAAGAAAAAGACCTTCAATCTTCTTCCTCATGAGACAGCCAGAAATTGTTAACAAAGGTGAAATAAGTACCTTCGTAGAATTTATTTTAAGAGACAATCTGCAGTTGAGAGGACAGGATAGAGCCCTTATTAGTGTGTTCAAAATGCAACTGAAGAGACATTTTGGATAGAGGCCAAATCAGGAGACCTTGGTCATAAATTAGATGAATCAGCAATTGAAAGGAAAATCTCAAATATAAGATCTGAATCCAAGTAACAATTACAATTGTAGTAACTACAGAAAGAGGGAAATGATGAATACACATTACTTAAAATTAAATATAACTCATTTAAGTTTATGCAATCAAAAAAAATTATACAAGCCAGGCATGGTGGCATACTTAAAGCAGAGTCAGGTAGAGCCCTGGGAGTTCAAGAGGGTTCATATAGTAAGGTCTGTATAGTGGGTTCCAAACCAGCCATAATGAGACCCTCTCTCAGAAGAAAAAAGAAAGAAAAGGAAAAGAAAGAGAGAGAGAGAGAGAATCACATAATAAAACTAAGTAAATGTCTGCTTTCAATTTGATGAGGAAGGTAAAAAGAAGGTCCTTAACACTCAGGGACCCAGGCATGTGCTGGGAAGCAGTGACACCTCTGAAACATCCATGCGGGAACAGGGGCATGACTGCGTGTATAACGTGAGACGTTGCCAAAGCTGTTCTACCTACTGCATCCTACTATTGCTTACTCTCAGTTCACTTCTATTTTCCCCAGTATCTTTATCTAGAATACAAAATATAATGAATTTTGCTTTGCCATTTTTAAATTCAAAGATGTCTTAGTACCTTGCTACTGGCATAGAAAGTCAGTATATGTTACAACAGTTATTTATGCACAGGTATACAAAACTGAGATGTTACCTGAAGAGATGCAAAGGTAATGTGAAGGGACCTGAACTACAGTGTGAAAGAGTGACTTTGGTCGGTGGGAGTAGATGAACACAACACTGTACTCTAGCCAGCCTTATCTTGCTACCCTGGAATGTGGCTGTCTGCATGTGTCTGACCATCCCAAGATAATTTAGGATTCTGTTGCCACCTTCTAATTTAACATAAGTCTCCATCTTCCTACTAGACTATTGTATGTAGCAGGAATCTTAAAAGTTCTTATTAATAAAATCAAACCTGCAGGTATTGGGGTGAACTGGAAGATCAGAGAACCAGAACAGGCCACAGCTACCTCACCTCGCCGGATCCTCAGCTGGTCTTGTTTCCTCAGACTGGAGGCCTCTGAGTCCTCATCCAGAATGGATCTCAGCTGAACTGTGCTGCTAGAAGTCTGAAAGCTTAACCAGCCAAATGCTTAACCAGGCCAATTGTTTCTAGTTTCTGGTCCTCATGCCTTATATATCTTTTGCCTTCTACCATCACTCCATGGGGTTAAAGGTGTGTGTCACCACACCTGGCTGTTTCCAATGTGGCCTTGAACTCACAGAGATCACAGATGGATTTCTGCCTCTGGAATGCTAGGATTAAAGGCATGAGTGCCACCATTTTCTGGCCTCTATGTCTATCTAGTGGCTGTTCTGTCCTCTGACCCCAGATAAGTTTATTAGGGTGCACAATATTTTGGGGAACACAATACCACCACAATTGTAAGAGGGTGTTTTCCAGACTGTCAAAAAGGATGCAATGCTGGAATTTCAGAGGTACTACAAAGCAGTTTTCCTGATAGGCTTTAGGCTATTTGATAATATACATTTGTATGTGTGAGGGAGTTTCTACTGAAACTTGTTTAATTTATGCTAACAAGGTTATAGGAAAGATGAATATTGTTCCATGACTTCCTCCAAATAACCATCTTGACAAAAGACTGCTCAGGTGACTAATATGCTTTAGTCAATGCTTGACAGAGTAGTTGAAGGTAACTTCTTTTAAAGTTAGGCATTATAGTTGAGACATGAATGAACTCATTTAATGAACATTTAATATAATGTTAAGTATATCCCAGAATAAACAAATATTCATTTCTGTGGCTAAGTTTGGGACAATAATGTAAAGAGTGATCAAAAATGAAACCAGAGAAACAAGCCTGAAAGAGTTACAGGGCCTGCATATTATAATACAATCCTGCCATCTTGGCACTGAGAAGGCTGGGTAGGGAATGTGTGTTCAAAGATGAGGACAAGGATGTATAGAGAGACCCTAATTCAGAAAGCCAAACGTAGAAGAGGAGGAGGAGGAAGAGGAAGGAGAAGGAAGAGGAGGCACAGAACTTGAGTTGTTCTCTAGAAGACTACACTCAGGAAAGAAGCACTATCTGCATTTAGGAAAGGAACTTTGAAAATGTTCAGAGAATGGATCGAAGAGGGAAGAAAAGTAGAGGAAATGGCTTGGTGGTAGCTTTATAAAAAGAAATGTTCTGTCCTCATAGGAAAAAAGGAAATGATGCAAGAAGGGAGGCATGGGGAAACAACTTAGGTTTTTGTTTGAGTGATGGAGTAGCCAATGCTGGTAGCAACTGAGATGAGAGGGCCTAGGATATTCATTTACTTATACCTCTTATTCATCTTAAAAAGAATGAAAAACACAAGTTGTTTTGAAAAGTAGTTTTGGATAATGAGAAACATTTCAAGCTATACAAAAACATGTCTATATTTGTAGCACAAATTATTAGAAGGTCTTATTAATAAAATCAAACCTGAGGCCAGGTATTGGGGTGAATGCTGGAAAATCAGAGAAGCAGAACAAGCCATAGCTACCTCACCTCTCCAGTTCCTCAGCTGATCCTGTTTCCTCAGACTGGAAGCCTCTCAGTTCTCATCCAGAATGAACCCCAGCTGTATTGTGCTGCTCAAAGCCTGAAAGCTTAACCAGGCTAAAAGCTTCTAGTTTCTGGTCTTCATGCCTTATATACCTTTCTGCTTTCTGCCATCACTCCCTGAGATTAAAGGCTCACTTCCTGGGATTAAAGGCATGAGTTACCATGCCTGGCTGTTTCCAGTGTGGCTTTAAACTCACAGAGATCCGGATGGATCTGCCTCTGCAATGCTAGGATTAAAGGCGTGAGTGCCACTACTTTCTGGCCTCTATCTAGTGGCTGTTCTGTTCTCTGATCCCAGATAAGTTTATTAGGGTGCACAATATTTTGGGGAACACAATACCACCACATATATTCAGCCTAAATTTAAAGGAGTACCTTCTAGAAGTAGAAAGTGTATCTTCACAGGTTGTATAATCCCACCATTGGATCAAAATCAATTGTCATTTTGTAATGGCTTAAAGCAATTAGTGCAGTATCAGCCACTCACAGCTGACCAAAAGCAAAATCGCTTATAAGAAACTGATTAATGTAAATAGCCTCTATTGAAAATTGATTTATGTAAACTTCAAGACAATGTTTGCAATGCATATTAATTTTCTATCTGCAAAGATAAACAGTGAATCCTACAGACATTGAAACACGAACAAATTAAAATCTTGGAATACACAACAGCTTTTAATTAATGAGCTAAACTAATGCAAATAAACAGGGAGCTGTCTTATAAGGTTTGGCTCTAAAGGGCTTTCAAGCTGGTAATTGTAGTAACAAGAATAATCATTCTCATTTACTGAACATATTCTATATGTCTGGCATCTTCCTTCGATGTGATATCATGCATATCCTTCAGATTCACATAAAGCAGGCTTTATTATCTCTAATATACATATTTATGACAAAGTTAGTACAAATCTGTGGCCAGTGGCAGAGGTTTTGGGATGGGACATCCCAACTGGTTCTGTCCTATCCCTATGATTACACCCATTAAGGTTACTTTGTTAATATATGCAACAAAAACTAATGTAAGTATGTTTACATTAATTCATGTTTTGAAAAGACATTAAGGTTTAAAGAGTCAATTTGTAAATTTTGTCTATTTGGCACTTTCATGTAAGTCAAAATACCCATATGAGATTTTTTTTTGTCCCACATAGATTTCTAAGAGAAAAATGTTTACCCAATTATTCACATTGATAAAACTAATCATGTGATGGAAATCCCAAATAATAGATATTCTTTTAAATAAAGCATTAGGAACACTCTCTCTCTCTCTCTCTCTCTCTCTCTCTCTCTCTCTCTCGTGTGTGTGTGTGTGTGTGTGTGTGTGTGTGTGTGTGTGTGTGTTTGTGTGTGTGTGTGTGCATGCATGCATATGCATGTGCACATGCTTCCTACATGGTGCCCTGCCTTGAATCTCTTTAGGACACTTGGACCCCAGCAATTGGTGACTCTGTTTTGAGAAGTTAGGGAAACTGTAGGGGATGAAGCCTAACTTGGAGAAAGTAGGTAACCGGGGGTGAGTCCTTGGGGATATATTATCCCTGATTTCTTCTTGTCACTTTCTGCTTCCTGATCATCCCTGAAGTCAACAGCTTTCCATGATGTCTTGCTCACGTGCAGGAGACCCACCCATGGATGATATGTCTTATGCAACCATGAGCCCAAACAAATCTTTACTCCCCTAAGCTGCTTCTGTCACATGTATGGTCATGGATATAATGCAGTAAAAGAAACACAGTCTTTGAGTTTCTCTCCATTTAATTTGATGTTGGCTGTTGGCTTGCTGTAAATTGCCTTTATTATGTTTAGGTATGTTCCCTGTATTCCTGATCACTCCAAGACTTTTATCATGAAGGGGTGTTGAATTTTGTCAAATGCCTTTTCTGCATCTAGTGAGATGATCATGTGGTTGTTTTCTTCCAGTTTGTTTATATGGTGTATTACATTGATGGAGTTTCATATGTTGAACCACCCTTGCATCCCTGGGATGAAGCCTACTTGATCATGGTGGATAATTGTTCTGATGTGTTCTTGGAGTCTGTTTGCCAGTATTTTATTGAGTATTTTTGCATCAATGTTCATGAGGGAGATCGGTCTGTAGTTCTCTTTCTTTGTTGCATCCTTGTTTGGTTTAGGAATCAGGGTAATTGTAGCCTCATAGAAGAAGTTTGGTAATGTTCCTTCTGTTTCTATTATGTGGAACAATTTAGAGAGTATTGGTATTAACTCTTCTTTGAAGATCTGGTAGAATTCTGCGCTGAAACCATCTGGTCCTGGGCTTTTTTTGGTTGTGAGACTTTTAATGACTGTTTCTATTTCCTTAGGGGTTATTGGACTATTTAAATAGTTTATCTGGTCTTGATTTAACTTAGGTATGTGGTACCTATCCAGAAAAATGTCCATTTCTTTTAGGTTTTCCAGTTTTGTGGAGTGGGAGCAATGAAGGGCAAGGGTGGAGGGAAAGAGAGCGGGAGATCCTAGCTGGATCAAGAAAAGAGAGGGAGAACAAGGAATAGGAGACCATGGTAAATGAAGACCACAAGAGAAAAGGAAGAAACAAAGAGCTAAAGAGGCCCACAGAAATCCACAAAGATACCCCCACAAAAGACTGCTGGCAATGGTCGAGAGACAGCCAGGACTGACCCACTCTGGTGATGGGATGGCCAAACACCTTAATACTTGTGCCATAAACCCATCCAAGGACTGAGGAATCTGGATGCAGACATCCACAGCTAGGCCCCTGGTGGAGCGCTGGGAGTCTAATTAGTGAGAAAGAGGAGGGTTTATATGAGCGAGAATTGTTGAAACCAAGGTTGGATAAAACACAGGGACAAATAACCAAATGAATGGAAACACATGAAATATGAACCAAAGGCTGAGGGGCCCCCAACTGGATCAGGCCCTCTGAATAGGTGAGACAGTTGATTGGCTTGATCTGTTTGGGAGGCATCTAGGCAGTGGTACCAGGTCCTGGGCTCGTTGTATGAGGTAGCTGTTTGTAGCTAGAGTTTTCCTGCCTTGCCCACAGTCAGGACAAATCTTTGTCACCCACCAGTCCCACAGCCGCTCAGACCCAACCAAGTAAACACAGAGACTTATATTGCTTACAAACTGTATGGCCATGGCAGGCTTCTTGCTAACTGTTCTTACAGCTTAAATTAATCCATTCCATAAATCTATACCTTGCCACATGGCTGGTGGCTTACCGGCGTCTTCACATGCTGCTGGTCATGGCGGCAGCTGGCAGTGTCTCCCTGCCTCAGCCTTCCGCTTCCCAGAATTCTCCTCTCTCCTTGTCCCACCTACTTCCTGCCTGGCCACTGGCCAATCAGTATTTTATTTATTGACCAATCAGAGCAATTTGACATACAGACCATCCCACAGCAGCTGTTTGAAACCTGGGACTTTAGCAGGGATGCTTGGGTCAATCTGGGAGGAGGGGACTGGACCTGCCTGGACTGAGTCTATCAGGTCGATCCCAGTCCTCGGAGGAGACCTTGATCTGGAGGAGGTGGGAATGGGGGGTTGGCTGGGGGGAAGGGGAGGGGGCAGGAAGGGAGAGAACAAGGGAATCTGGGGCTATTATGTAGAACTGAATAGTATTGTAAAATAAAAAAAAATTAAAAAAAAGAAACACAGGCACAGGAAATCATGTCTGGTTCAAGTTCCCAAAGAACAAATACAGAGAACAGAAAACAAGGGTGTAACTTCTGTCTCTGATTCCAGAACTCTTCTTAACCTCCTAGCACTTTCTTCAGTATCAACAGTCTTCAGATTAATGACAGGACCTTCCTGGGCATAATTTGCCTGCTTCTAATCTAAAAGTGTGCTTTGATTTTTATTCTTTCTTACCTGGGGTAAACATGGCAAATTCACTTTTATCTTTCCTGAAAGCTGAGTAAAACTTTGTGTTTAGGTGGGTTCCATATGTAGGAAGGGATGAGTCATTTAAAACTTAATGCCTTAACTGAGCGTGGTGGTACACACCTTTAATCCTAGCACTCACTTGGGAAGCAAAGGCAGGTGGATCTCTGAGTTCAAGGCCAACCTGGTCTGCAGAACAAGTTCCAGTGCAGCCAACCAGAGCTACACAGAGAAACCTTGTCTATTTAAAAAAATTAAAATAAAAATAAAACTCAATAACTTTTATATTAGAACTTAGTTGTACTAATCTCCAGATGTGTCTTATAGTTGCAGTTGCAGATGATTCTGTTTTCTACAAAATTTAACAGAATGAACATAAACTTTAAACTGTACTCATCTAAATATGTACCAACTATAAACTGTCAATATATAATTACATATTATGTACCATTAAGTAAAATACTTCTGTTATATTAAATTCAGTATTTTATATTCTATTTCAGTGCAGGACTTATTTCTGTAGAATTGCTATTAGCAATGAAGTAAGTTTATTTCAATATACTTTTAAAATATAATTGGAAATTATAATGAAATTTTCACAAAAGTCCAAAATAGATGTTTTAATTATTTCAATACTACTTTGCAATGAAGAATAGGATCCCCATTGTTTGCTCTATTTCTAAAGTAGAAACAAATATTTCTAAAGTAGCAACAAATAATGATTAAGCATTAACTCTGGCCTAGATTGGGCCAGGTGCATTCAATGGCTTAGTATATCAGATATAAACCATGTTGACACAGTCCTCCACAGGTCATTATTGGCTAACACATAATAGAGAAATAAAACATAATTATGCAGCAATTATGTATCACATTGTCCTATGGAATTTTCAACTTGTTTAATCTTAGTATCCATTTTACTACTATTCTCATTCACGAAGGCAAGAAATTGCTATGCAGATTGTCCAAGGTCACACAGCTAACAAGTATCAGCAGTAAGATTTTGAGCCTTCAGATTCTCAGAGCTCACTGTGACAATTGTTTTCCCAAAGGATGTAATTTACATTTAGTCATCTTTGACCACTATGGGACAAAGATGCCCTAGTTTCTATCTCTCTAAACCAAAGGAGGAAATGAGGGCTATAGTTTAAGAGGTGATCTTAGAAACTGTTAGTGAAAAAGGAATTTAAATAGCTTGTGCAAGATGTCATTCTGACCACAGCTTAATAGTCTGGGACTGCTCCTCCTCAGTTCTGTTCACTCAAACCAACATAACCTCCTTTCATTCAAGGTTTCCTTGGAATGTTAAATCCCTGCACCTAAGATGCAGTGCCAGGACCCCAGAAGGCACTTCTGTTGGGAAATAAAAGTTCTATTTTGACTTTCAAGCTTGTTGAGTTATGTCATTGTAGATGGTGGTTATCTTGTGGGTACCACCTACCTACCTGAGAGGAAAATCAGTCTGTGAAGATGAGGGACACACAGAGACAGCAGCAGGTAGGCAGAGATAATCTAGACATGCTCAAACCAGCTCCATCTCTGGCCTTTTCCTGGACCAAAGTCAATAAATGCTCCTTCTTGTTTATATTGCTTTGAAAGACAGTTCCTCTTACTAAAACCACTTCCTCATAGATTTTTTTGAATGCCTACAGTCTTTTAATTTCTAAGTGCTTATTTTATATTCACTTATGAACTTACGATGTTGGGAGGGGGTGCTGTTTTGCTTTGGTGGGTGTGTGTGGGTGGGTGTGGGGGGTGTGCACGTGTGTGTGTGTGTGTGTGTGTGTGTGTGTGTGTGTGTGTGTGTGTGTGTTACTGTGTCTGTGTCTGTGTGTGTTCCTGAGGATCGAACCCATGGCCTCACACATGCCAGCACTCTGCCTTAGGATTCTTACCTTAAATGAATGTTGAAGTAATCTAGTCCAGTTTTCTCCCATCTCAAGAATTCTATCCACAGCCATCTACACCGTCAGCTGCATGTTGCTGTTGGGCAGAGAGAATGCAGCAGGTGCAGATCAATCCATGCTGTAGATGTAAAGAACACATTTTGAAAACACCGCAAACAGAGAAAGGTAAACTATCTCCCTGATCATTTATCTGTTGATTAATTATGTATCAGAATAAAAGTAATTTGGGTATGCTGGTTTTAAATTGAATCTTTTATTAAAATTAGCTTCACATACTCTTTTATTTTAATCTCTTAATGTTGCTATAAGACAATTTTCAATCATCTATCCAGCCCACATCATGTTTATTTTGGACAGTGCTGGTGGAGGACATACCTGATAAATGTTGATACAATCCCTGATTTAACACATGCTCATTCACCCTCTACTCAGATCCATCTATTAACCGATTCCTCTTAGTGTTTAAATGATACATTGTCTGTTGATCTGCAATGAATCACTTTGGAACTTCCCTCTACCAGCACTCCTGTGTATCTAAAGAACCTACTCCTCATGAATATCCAGCTCTTCTGACTTGTTACTGCAAAGTTGTCATCTAATGTGGCACAGATAAAGCATAGAATTCTGTTGGCAACAGCGGGAGTTCTCTCTACTCCAGAAAGATACAGCCTGAAGAGAATGACACATTACAGACTCGTGGCAGAAATGCAGTATCTTGCCTTAAGTTATTTGATGGGAAATAGCATTGACCTCTGGCTGAGCAAAAGATGGGTGTTTAAAGGCTATGGCAATTCTGAACCTATTTCAGAAATATGGAGCCTATGTTATCATCTGGAGATTGAGATAGATTGTGTTTGTGATAGTGATCGTGATAAGTGATTACTTCCTTATTAAGTTCCCTTGACAAAAGACCAAGAATATTAATTTGTCTTTTAATTTACAGATTCACACAAGTGAAATTGAATACAGCAGATTAATTCTTTCATGTAATATAAATGTTTAAGGAGTCTGGCTCTTATGATTAAGCAGAATTCAAATTGCTTGCAAAAAAAAGTAGATAAAACTGAAGGACTACAATTTGAATATTTGACAAATTCACATATTCAAGGTATTCTCGTTGTAGTATAAGGGCACCGGCACCAAATGCAGACTTAATTGAGATCATTTTCATATCAGAAAATGAACAAAACACACTCTGAAATTAGAAATGCATTGGGCCAAAACTTATTATTTTTTTTATTTCTCTCTTTCAACTTTGAACACATGATTAATCAATAGGATTTACATTTTAGTCCACTGACAATATTTTTTCTAAATTAAAGAAAACATCTTATTACAAATGAAATTTTTAGTAAAAAACAATATAAGAGAATTTCTAAAGTTCAGTCCAGGTCCTAATTAGAGCATCTGGCATCTGTGGGCACAGGAATGTGCCTCCAGTTATTCAGAAACACAACTTAAGAAGTTTATTTCAAAATGTTAACAGATGCTAAGACATTCCACAGTCCTTCAAACCCCATAATTATCTTATTACAGTTATAATCAGCAATCACAAATAAAAGTTCTAGCTATACAATGTCAAATTATTTAGTTGATTCTATTTATTCAACCCAGATAGTTCAACTATGAAAAAAATACAATGAATTGATGAGCCCTTTTTTTCTAAAACAGTGATCAGACAGTCTAGGTACTCTATGATGGTTTGAAGAAATTGTCTAAAGACAGAGCTTCCACCCCCTCACAACATGACTTCAGCAAGTCATTTGCCTCCTTCCTTCCATTTACAGTACAATAACTCTCTGATACCTATGTGCTTCTCTCCGAGCTCCAAGAGCTTCTCCATTACAGACCAGAGCTGCTAAGATTCTGTGGTCACTAGACCACCCTGGACATGATGTGTTTCAGTAATACCTCTAAATAGCTTACAGATTAAGCCATACTCTGAAAACTTTCCCAGACATGATTTCAAGTCTTCAACCACAGGCTATCTAGGGACTACAGTCCCCAATTAATTCTTCCTATTAGTTTAACGAGCCTATGGTAACCTTCAATAAATTATCCATTCTAATAGTAATGTCTTTGCAATGTGCAATTCCTCCCCTTGAAGATGAATAGCACCCAGAATTGGTTTTAACCAATCACAAATATGAGACTGTCCATCCTATCATATATTAATTTATATGACAAAATGCTGTGATGTCCCTTCCATAATTATTTTTCGCTGCACAGAACTGGGAGGCTGTCAGTGTACAATGGCAAAATGAGGGGATGCGGGCTCCCCAAAGATCTCTGCTAGCTAGGGACCTCACGCCTCTGTAAGAAAGTCCTGAAAGCACAGAAGAAAGAACTGGGAAATATTTTCCTACATTTATAAAGACTCCATGATTCATATAAAGAATCATTTCCAGAGAGTAAGTTTACTGATATTAAGTATCTTGGTGAAATGGAACTGCTAAATAGAAGACTAGACTAGGTCTCTAGTAGTTACACAGTTTTCTTTATGCAAGCTCGAATGTTGTATTTAGCAGAAAAAAAAATCAAACCAGCAACTATAAATATGTTCAACATTAAAGGAAATTTGTTCAGATAATGAAAAGAAAATACAACAATGTTTTACTGATGGGAAATCTCATATGTATATATACATATGGATATATATATATATATATATATATATATATATATATGAATATATGTGTATATATATGGATATTTTAGAATCAAAACTTTTCAATGATTAAAACGAGAAATCCACTGAACAGGTTTAATAATTGATGTGTAATGGCAGAAGAAAGAAAGAATTTCCAAGCAGAATAAAAATGAATGAATAAGTAAATTATCCAATATCACACATGTTGGAAAAATAATGAAGAAGTAGGAAAGGGACTATGTGAGTCATGACAAGATAAGCATAATTGTGGTGAGAAAACACAGTGCCAAAAACTTTTTGAGGAATGAATGGCCTTCAACTTATTAAGTACAATAATGAAATATGATCCTTAGACCCAAGGATCATATTATCAAAAGATAAAACCTCACAAGTAACAAAAGAAAGCCAAGGCACTAGACTCAGGAAATCAAAATAAAATTTACAGAGGACTTTCCATCCCAATCAGTTAAGTCATGCAAGGCTCATTAAAAAAGAAAAAAAAAGGCAACCAACAATTTGCTGTCCAAAATAGAGATGAAAGCTGAAGATGAGGCAATGATATTCCAGGACAAAGACTGAAAAATTCACTGCTATTGAACCTATCATATGGAAAATGCTGATGAAAAACTTCTATGCTGTAAGAAATTAACATCAGATAATAAGTTGAATTAAAAGGAAAAAATTAAGAGTTCAGGAATGGTAAATACATGAATAAATGTTTTTAAAAAAACTCTCTGAATATATTATTTCTCTTTACCTAATTTACTTAAAAGATATAAGGTTGTAAAAGAAATAATATTTGTACCAATGTGTTGTTAGGCTTGAAGTACAGTCATATGTATCACATCAGACAGAAGAAAGAAGAAACAGCAAAAATTCTACAGTTTTTTGGAACTAAGTATGTGTTAGCTTGAAGAGTAATTAGACTGCACTGTGTCTTTAAAATAATCCAAAAGAAATAAATTTAAAACGCCACTTGAAATTAACAAAAGAATATGGCTAGAACAACAAAAATAATAAGTCAGGTGAGCAGGCACTAGCTACATAGCAAACACCAGAACAGCCTTCACTATGTGGAACTGTCTCAAAACAAGAAGAGGGTGCACTGGCTAAGGAGGAGGGGAAATAAGAGTATTTGTTCAACAGGAGATGATCAAAGGACAAACAAAGAAATAAAAGATCAAGAAACATATTGGAAAAAAAAGTAAATTAGCAAATGTAATGGCTACAGCGTAAGTGCACAGAACATTCCATTTAGAAGCCAACATTAAAAAATCTTATATTAACACCACAAAACTAAACTTAAAAAAATTTAGACATAGATACTATGAAAAACAGCATGAAAATTTCTGAATAAATTAAAATAAATGAACATATACAAAGCTATACCTCTACTGAATGTAAGCTTAAGTCCTAAAACATTTAAAAAGTTCCTTGTACATCCATGTTTATTGTTACATCATCCACAAGAGCTAAAAAGTAAATGGAGCCAACTTAGATGTCCACTGACAGATGATGAGTGGATAAAGAAGACTAAGGAACATATACATGGTGGCATTTTATTCAGCTATAAAGAAAAATAAAATCATGACTTTTTCAGGATTATCAATGGGATGAGAAACCATGTTAAGGGAAATAAGGCAGAAAAAATAAGACAAATACTGCGTATTTTTTTCATATCATATGCAAGATGTAAGACCTTCATGTTTGTGTGTGTGTATGTGTGTGTGTGTGTGTGTGTGTGTAATGAAAGTAGAACAGAGATTATGAGAGGAGGGGAGGAGATTTTACAGGGTAGGAGGGTAGGCCTCGCTTATCCCTCTACTGCCTAGCTATGGGCCGTTCAGCTTTTTTTTTAGACCAATCAGGTGCATTAGGCAGGCAAAGCAACACATCTTTACATTGTTAAACAAATGTGGCATAAACAAATGTAACATATATTTGCCTAGTTAAAGTAATATTCCACAACAAAGGACTTTCTGGACAGGACCTTGATAGTGTAGGCATTAAGAACAGTAATTAATAAATGGGACCTCTGGAAGCTGAAAACTTTCTGTACAGAAAAGGACACCATCAATGAGAAAATATCTTTATCAATTTTTCATCTGATAGATAGTATTTAGAATATATAAAAAACTCATAAAATTTGACATCAAGGAAACAAACAGCCCAGATTTTAAAATGGAATATAGACTAAAGGAAGAGTCTTCAGAATATGAAACACAACAATTCATAAAATCATGAAGTTGGATAGGCATGGAGGTGTGTAGAATCTGAAAGAGTTGGGTGAAGGGAAAGAATAAGATCAAAATATTTTCTATAAACTTTTAAATATATAGTTGGATATTTTATTAATTCACTCAAAAATAATTTATCAAACAAATGAAGAGAGTACTATGGATCTTTGTGGCCCAATACTCATTCACATTTTAAAATCCTAAAAAAAAAGGAGAGACATTAAGGGGGTGTGTGTGTAGGTGGCAAGCAAGTCATGACTCTACCCTCAGGAGTAGGGTCAGTGTTTCTGTAAGAATGCTATGTCCACCTTGGTAGAATGGGAAGGGGCTTGGACCTACCTAGGCTCAGTGTACTGGGCTCTGCTGACTCCCCATGGGAGACCTTGATTTGGGGGATATGGGGATGTGGGTTGGCTTGGGAGAGAGGGCTGGGGGGAGTGGGAGGAGGGAGGAGGGGGGATCTGTGGGTGGTATGTGGAGTGAGTAGAAACTTTCCTAATAAAAAAAAAAATGAAAAAAAGAATGCTATGCCCAGAGAATTAGCTATCCCTGTGTACTGCAGGAAATTACAATAAGTCAGCAGTATGTATGCAAGCCAGACAAGGGCCCCTAGGAGCACTTTAACCCTGGACTCCAGAGTCTAGAAGTATGAGAAAAAATGCCTGTGGTTTTTTAAGTCACTCAGCTATGGTATCTGATTACAGCAAGCAAAGCAGATTAAGGCACTGATTTAAAAAAAAAAAAAAAAAAAAGCACACCACCAATGCCACAGTAACTTGAGTGATCCACACGGTACTCTCCCCAGCAGCAGGATGCATATACTGCCCCCAGAGCACATGGAACATGTTCCCCCAAGAGACCATTAAACAGACTGCAAGAAAATCTTGAGGTACTGATTGGAAATGGCTCAGCTATGGTATTTCACAGCAAGAAAACTGAACTGAGCGGAAGCAAAGCTACAGCATACCAAAATTTACAGAGCACGGCCAACAGTTATGAGCAAAGTTTATAGTAATCAAAGTGAAACATTAGAAAAGAAGCCTTCTAAATAAATAATGTAAGTGTTCACCTTAAGAGACTAGAAAAGGAGGCTAGCTAAAGAGATGATTCGGTGGTTAAGAGCACTTGCTGCTCTTCCTGAAGGCCCAGGTACAGTTTCCAGTACCCACACTGGGTGGCTCACAACTATAACTCCAGTTCCAGGAGATCCAACAACCTCTTCTTACCTCTGGTGAGCACTGCATACACATGGTACACACACAAACAATCACACACATATATACATAAATAAAAACAAATGTAATTTTTAAAATAAATAAAAATAGAATAGGAAAAGAGCAGCTTGCCCTAGAGCCAATCAAAGGAGAGAACCAACTAAAATTTCAATTACATAGAAAAGGGTAATGGGCCCACCATCTTGGCTCACTTGCCATATTCTGTTTCTAGTCTGGAGGCCCTGGAGATTTTGCCACAACCTCTGTTACACTGTGGTATATTAGTGTGGGAGAACCATAGGGAAGACAAGAAGTTGGATATTCAGGGTCCCAGGAATTGACACTGCTTTACCAAGTCTGCATTGGTTTTGAAGTTTGAACATGCATTTGGGATATGGAGTGTAATGAAAGCCCTAACTCAGTACCTTACAGATGTTCAGAAACTGAGATCCTCAATCAAGACTAGCCAGAAAAATCAAGAGACATTCCTGACAAGTGGAAATCGCCAACAGCAATACATCAAATGAAGAGATGCTTGAAAACTAAAGTTTCAACAGAAAAGCTACTGGCAGACAAAAAAAAAAAAAAAAAAAAAAAAACACCTATGAATTTAAAACATATACGGAAATATTTTGCCAGAGGTCACAGCATATCAGGAAATAGATCTCACACCTGTGATAAATGCTATCAATGTAAAGAATTTTAGAAAAAAAAATATATTCTAAGTCAGCCATTATGCAACAGTAGTGGCTCCCAACAGGGAAAAAACCCTGTTACTCACAATAAAGGATGTGGGAAAACTTTGTCCTGGAAGTCACCTGGCTTTATAGTGTGACAGAGAATGTGTACAAGTGAGAAGCCCTGTGGATGTAAAGAATATGGGAAAGCCTTCTAGTGAAAACCACACATCACTGAACAGGAAAGAATGTGTACAAGTGAAAAGCCTTCTCACTGTGAAGAACACAGGACCCTTTCTTCCACGAGCCCTATCTCTCTCACCACAAGAAAACTCAGATAAACTCTCTGAATGTAAAGAAAGTGAAAAAGGTTTACTGCAGTCAGTCTTTACCTATCAGAACACATGCAGATGAGGAGACTGGTCCATGCACAGAATGTGTAAAAACTTTCCACCCTAAGTCCAACCTTATTTAACATCAGGGAAACATAGACATGTGAGACACAATGAATCCAAAGAATGTTAAAGAAAAGAAAAAAAGTACACTGTTTGTTTCTTCTCCCTGTATTAGAAGATTCACACATTCAAAAATGGTATGAGTTTATAGAATATAGGAAAGCTTTCTACCTAAAGGCAAAGCTCAGTTAGCTTTGGAATATCTATACACATGCAGAACCCTGAGTGATGGTCACTCTGACAATGAGGTTTCCAATCATCATGGAAACAAATGTCCGGGTATGGTAATGAAGGAGTTTCTGAACTGGGTTAACTGAGCTGGAAAGACCCACCCTAAATAAGACTGTCACCAATCCTTGGGCTAGGGTCCTGAATTAAGGAAAAAAAGACAAAAGGGGCATTCATCTCTCTCTGCCTCTTAACCGGATGTTTCACTAGCCACCTCATGCTCCTTGCCACCATGCCTTCCATGCTGTGGTAAACTGTATCCTTACAGTTTAAATACATGAATTATATACTATATCAATTGTATCTTAATAACACTGTAATGAAGAAATGTATCATTTGACCAAGCAGCTATATCCCAGGAATATAAAATTAATTAATATCCCTAAATCCAGCCTTTCTCTGCTTTTGTTTTTGTTGAGAACAGTACTTCAATGAAGAAGGACAATGCCAACCTTTTAGAAAGCTTTTGAGAGTCAATGCACCTTCTTTTATTATTTTTAACTAAAAAACAACACTGTAAAAATGATGAAGGAATCAAAGAAATGAAAATGAATTTATGAACCATCTTTCTCAGAAAGCCAAAGGAAAATCGGGACATTGCACAAGCATCTTAATTACTTTTCAGATCCCTGCCTCCCAACGTCAGTATTTTCACAACTGGACAAGCCACGGTCCCTGAGGAGACCCAGTGCTGAGATCAGTGACAGACAGTGCTCCCTGTGGGCAGGCTATCTCTCCCATTTCTCTCTCCACATTACCAGCCCCTAAAAAGGCAAGAGAGCTGAACTCAAGAGCCTTCAAACTCAGCCAAGACACTTACTCCTCCAAATGTGTATGCAAAAAATAGAGAGCAGTGTCGTCCAACAATCCAGGCAGGTTTGTGCTAGAGATAGGAAAATCACAATTAAAACTTGCAGTTGTGAATAAAGAGTTACATGAGGTGGATAAGTGGTTGAGAACAGTTTTACTTCACACTATAGTCCTAAATCATTCTCATCTGACCTAAGACAGTATTTTCACATCACCCTCTGCTTTTGTAAATTGGGGAGGGGCAGCTGGTGTCATCTCTCAAGTTAAGTCCTGCCTATTCCGGTGCTCCTCAGGGATTGCCACCTGCTCCCAGACTGGCTAGGATCTGCTTCACTATACAATTACTAGCGAGGATTCATGTCAAATTACTTAGCAAAATTGGAAGAAAAAAACCTTAAAAACCTGCAGAGTCCATCACTAGTGATCCAGGGAGTAGTAACAAAAGGGCACAGAAGAAAAATTGGTCTTGTAATTGCACTTTGTCGAACACCTAGATAAACAGCCAGCAATTTTGCATTAGAATGCATTTGGTTAGCCCATTTACAATGGACTGGTAATCCCATACATATTTATTACCAAATGAAAGAAAGCAGCATAAGCTTTTGCCCTTTGAGAAAGGTCTGTAACATGTATGTGTCAGTGAAGTATGAAAACATGGTGCTTTGGTTGCTTCTTAATTTGTCAAAGGCTTGGCTGTGCTGGAACATACACCCAGGCTGAATGCAGCTGTGTTAAGCATGCTCCTGAGGGCAATGGTAAGCATATGCTTCAGCTGGTGATCTATGGTGCCCACAGCTGCTCTCTGCTCTGACCTGAAGCAGAGTAATGTGGAACCCAGAGATTAGCAAACATAATCTTGACTGAGAAATAGAATATACCCATAGAATAGAGTGAACACAAGAAGAGAATGAGGGAGGCAGGAAAAAAGCACTTTCCCTGAGATGATTTTGTGTCTGTGCACAATGCATAATGTTCATCCCTCACACTGACTGAGGAAATAAACCAATTCTTTCCTTAAATGGAATGGTGTCACTCAAGTAGTAAGTATATTCTAATTGTGCATGCTGTGTGTGTTCAAGAACAAATATTAAAAATATATCAGGTTATTTTACATCCTTGTCTACTCCACAGAAGATTTAGGCAGCTAATAATAAGAGCAGGAAAAAAAATAAAAAGACTAAAGCATCTATTAATAAAATAAAGAAAATAGTTAAAAATAAGAAGAGAAAGGTAGAGAAAGAAATCTCAAGCTTCAGGCTGAGAAATATCTAATTAAACTTGATAGATATGAATGTCCTTTGCAAAACAGAACAAAGGGAAATTCAGCAAGTGAATATGATTATTGCAGCATTTAAAAATGCCATTAGAACTCCTCAGATATAGCCATCAATATTGCATTTGTTTCTCTTGCTATATTGGTGAGTCCAAATAATCAGTGAACAGTGAGTGCATGGCTCTGTGCAGTATGTGTGTGTGTGTGTATCTACAGTCTCTGCATTGCATGTATCTATGTGCAGATGACATGCGTATGTGTATATGTATGTATTTGTGTGTGTGTGTCTGTGTCTGTGTCTGGTATGTGTCTGTATGTGAATTTATACATGTGTAGGTGTCTCTGTGTGTAAGTGGTACTTAAATATTCCTACTAATGCATAAAGAGGAAGCTCAAAGGTTACTTGGGAGTTTGAAGATTGAGTTTCTCTGAACAAGAGTTATAAAAGGAAAATAATCATTCTCCCCTAAACTCTGCTGTGTGTCTGGTGCCTTTCCAGGCACTGGGGTGCACAGAAACCAGACATGGCCTTGTTTTCTGTATATTTAAAAGGTTTATAGAAAGCAGAAATGTGTCCTGCAAGGATAAGGAATGACTGCTGTGTTATGTTTAGCCATACGAAACTGTCTTTCTTATAGGTCAAAAACCTCAAATATTCAATGTCTGATACTTAAAATTTTGTCTCAGGATTCTTAAAATTCCTTCAACTTAGACATTTGGGAATGAGTTTGTCAAGGTGATACATTTGCCTACAAGAAAAGTTGCCCTCTCAGACAAAGCAGTTTCTTGGGGAAACTGAAACAGCTTTCCTAGAACTGGAAGAACAAGGATTTGACTCTGCTGAATTGTGTGTTAAATGGAAATGATACCCACTCCCCACCCTCACCATGGCATTGCTACCTTTTTGGTTACATTCTCCATACACATGACACCCCCAGCACATCTAAATTATACCCCTTACCTCCAGCTTTCTTGGTCAGCTGAGAACTACAGGCATGTTTTATAGTTCTGGTAGAATGGATCACATCCACACAGCTCATTTTTTTGGTTCCTAGCTGCAAAACTCAGCCAGTTTAAACACTGGCTACCTCTCTGACTTTGATACCAACCAGTAGGAAAATCATCTGTGGCTGTAGGAATAAAATGGATATGGGTAATACCAATTCTTGAGATGAGGGGTGGTAGACAGGCACTATAGGCTATTTGCCACCCCTACCCAGGAAGGCTGATGTGAGCACCTGAACCGGTAGTAGATGTATAAGGAGACCAAGTCAATTACATTTTGTTTGTAGCTGTAAAAATATCTAAAGAATGCATTTCTGTTATCATTACCCAGAATATCACTAACTTCATCAAACCTGACATTTCTGCATTAAGTAACTCATATCTGTGCTGGACTATAAGCCTGAGATGGGAAGGGACTGATGAACTTAACATTATGATGATGCCCACTATTATTGATTAGGTCCTCCAGAGAATATAAGCAATAATGAATAGTCATTGTTTTTCTGATCACTCAAATTAGAGGTGCTTTAATATCTGCTCTTTGAATTTTAAGATAAAAAGATTCTTATAAAGCCAAAGGCTCCCCAGTGAGCCTGTGAGTTCCAGCACTGGCAACATCTGTCCCATTTTACCATCTTATCATCTGCTTTCCTGTTGCCAATCTTAGGAGCCTCAGTTCACACAACATGTTATTTCTCTTTAAAAAAAAAGAAGAAAACTAAAGGTAAGGTGTCTTGTCTAGCCATAAATAATCCCATAATGAGGTGATTATTTTTGACATACGTAGTTTCCTGTCTGGTTCCAATAAATAGCAAATGGACCATGAGATGAATATCACATACATTTTACATATCTTATGTGTGTAAGCACAAGAAAGTCCCATTCAACTCTTACTAATAAGTGCTACTAATAAATAAATGGGCACCATACAAAAGTAGAAATAAGTACCATCCCTGTACTAACAGAACAGTCCTTCATCTGGAACTACTCCCTCCTCTGCCCACTCCACCTGCAGTTGATCATACACCCAGGAAAGTGTCCCTTGAGCAGAGCACTTAGAGAACTCAAAGGTTCGTCAGCAGGAGATGGGCTCATTTTGTTTTCAAGAGGCTTTATAAACTCATTTTCTTCCCTCTTCATTTCTTATACTTTTTGTTGTTGTTGAAAATATTTTTCATACAGTATTATTCAGATTATTGTTTTCTCTCCATCACTGCCTCCCAGATCCTCCCCATTTCCACACCTACCCAAATGCATACTTTTCTTTCTCTCATTAGAAAACAGGCCAATAAACAAACAAGAATAAAATGAAATAAACAGAAAAACAAATTTTTAAGAAGTAGGAAAAAACATGAGAGGAAAACATGCATACACATACATATGAACATACACGCACACACCATACGAACACAATAGATAAGGAAATCATAATAGATAACAAAAGACAAATATGGTTAAAATGCCAAAGCAAAGCACTTATGAAACAAAATCTCCAAAAATACCTTTGAGTTTGTTTTGTGTTGGCCATTTGCTGCTGGGCAAGGGGCCTCCCTTAAGTGTGATTTATATACTCAGTGAGACTCCATTGGAAGAAACTGAATTTTCTTTTGTGAGCAGTTGTTGATTGGAGATAGTTTCTAGGTTAGGGTGGGAGTTTGTGTCCACTTTCCTTCCCTGTGCTGGGACCTCATCTGGCTTGAACCTGTGCAGGCCCTGTGCATGCTGCTGCAGTATCTGAGAGTTCATATGTGTGTCAGCACTGTTGTGTCTGAAAGGGACTGTTTTCTTGGTGTCTTCTACCCTCACAGGCTCTTACAATTTCTCTGCCCCCTCTTCCACATAGTTCTCTGAGTCCTGAAGAGAAAAAGGTTTGGTGAAGAAATCTCATTTAGAACTAAGTGTTCTGAGGTCTCTCACTCTCTGTACACTATTCAGCTGTAGGTCTCTGTGTTAATTTCTGTCTACTGCAGAAGGAAGATTCTCCGATGATGGCTCAGTGAGACAGTGATATATGGGTAAAACAGAATATCAATGGGAGTCATCTCATTGCTATGTTCTTTTAACAGAATAATAGTATCTGGTTTTCTCCTAGGTCCACAGCCTAGTCTTTGGTTCTTGATCAAAGGAGTATCAGGTATAGGTTCTATCTCATGGAGTGGGCCTTAAATCTAATCAGGAAGTGGTGGTTACTCCCACAATATTTGTGCCACTAATATACCAGTGTAGCATGCAGGCAAGTCACCATTGGAAGGAGAAGAATTTGTAGCTGGGTTGGTGTTTACCTTTCCCCTCTGGTAGCATGCAGAGTGCTTACCTGTACCACTTGAGTTTATATGTGAACTCCAGGTTGGGGTATGAACATAGTGAGCAGAAGAGACATGTAGACCAGGAAGCTGTTTCCAATGGAGAATGTCATGGTGCTATATTTTTTTTATTTTTATTTTTTTATTTTACAACACCATTCAGTTCAACATAATAGCCACAGATTCCCCTGTTCTCCCCCTCTCGCCCCCTCCCCCTCCCCCCAGCCCATGCCCCATTCCCACCTCCTCCAGATCAAGGTCTCCCCCGAGGACTGGGATAGACCTGGTAGACTCAGTCCAGGCAGGTCCATTCCCCCCCTCCCAGACCGAGCCAAGCATCCCTGCATAAGTCCCAAGATTCAAACAGCCAACTCATGCAACGAGCCCAGGACCCGGCACCAACGCACAGCTGCCTCCCAAACAGATCAAGCCAAATGACTGTCTCACCCATTCAGGGGGCCTGATCCAGTTGGGGCCCCTCAGCCTTTGGTTCAAAGATCCTGTGCTTCCATTCATTTGGTTATTTGTCCCTGTGCTTTATCCAACCTTGGCTTCAACAATTCTCGCTCATATAAACCCTCTTCTTTCTCACTAATTAGACTCCCAGTGCTCCACCAGGGGCCCAGCCGTGGATGTCTGCATCCAGATTCCTCAGACCTTCCTTGGATGGGGTTTATGGCACAACTATCAGGGTGTCTGGCCATCCCATCACCAGAGTAGGTCAGTTCCTGCCGTCTCTCGACCATTGCCAGCAGTCTTTTGCGGGGGTATCTTTGTGGATCTCCGTGGGCCTCCCTAGCTCTCTGCTTCCTCCCCTTCTCATGTGGTCTTCATTTACCATGGTCTCCTATTCCTTGTTCTCCCTCTCTTTTCTTGATCCAGCTAGGATCTCCCACTCTCTTTCCCTTGACCGTCACCCTTCATTGTTCCCACACATGACCAGGCTGTTCATGTAGATCTCGTCCATTTCTCCATGTCTTTTTTTGGGGTCCCGTTTTCCAGGTAGCCTCACTGGCGATGTGAGTAGCAGTCCAGTCATCCTTGTTCCATATCTAGCATCTTCCTATGAGTGAGTACATACCATATTTGTCTTTCTGAGTCTGGGTTACCTCACTCAGGATAATTTTTTCTAGATCCATCCATTTGCCTGCAAACTGTATGATGTCATTGCTTTTCTCTGCTGAGTAGTATTCCATTGTGTATATGTGCCACAATTTATTTATCCATTCTTCAGTTGAAGGGCATCTAGGTTGTTTCCAGGTTTTGGCTATTACAAACAATGCTGATATGAACATAGCTGAGCAAGTGCTCTTGTGGTATGATTGAGCATTCCTTGGGCATATGCCCAGGAGTGGTATAGCTGGATCTTGGGGGAGATTGATTCCCAATTTTCTAAGAAAGCGCCATATTGATTTCCAAAGTGGTTTTACAAGCTTGCATTCTCACCAGCAGTGGAGGAGAGTTCCCCTAGTTCCACATTCTCTCCAGCATAAAGTGTCTTCAGTGTTTTTGATCTTAGCCATTCAGACAGGCATAAGGTGGTATCTCAGAGTTGTTTTGATTTGCATTTCCCTGATGATTAGGGATGTTGAGCAATTCCTTAAATGTCTTTCAGCCATTTGGGTTTCCTCTGTTGAGAATTCTCTGTTTAATTCTAAAGCCCATTTCTCAATTGGACTGTTGGTTGTTTTGATGTCTAATTTCTTGAGTTCCTTATATATTCTGGATATCACTCCTCTGTCACATGTGGGGTTGGTGAAGATCTTTTCCCATTCTGTAGGCTGTCACTTTGCCTTGGTGACTGTATCCTTTGCTCTACAAAAGCTTCTCAGTTTCAAGAGGTCCCATTGATTGATTGTTTGTCTCAGTGTCTGCGCTACTGGTGTTATAATTAGGAAGTGATCTCCTATGCCAATGCGTTCAAGACTACTTCCTACTTTCTTTTCTAGCAGGTTCAGAGTAGCTGGATTTATGTTGAGGTCTTTGATCCATATGGACTTAAGTTTTGTGCATGGTGACAGATATGGATCTATTTGCAGCCTTCTACACGTTGACATCCAGTTATGCCAGCACCATTTGTTGAAGATGCTTTCTTTTTTCCATTGTACACTTTTGGCTTCTTTGTCAAAAATTATATGTCCATAGGTGTGTGGGTTAATATCAGGGTCTTCAATTCGATTCCATTGGTCCATATGCCGGTTTTTATGCCAATACCAAGCTGTTTTTTATTACTGTAGCTCTATAGTAGAGCTTGAAGTCAGGGATTGTGATGCCTCCAGTATTGGAGAAATTATTTTGGCCACTCCACGTAGTTAAAAGGATATTTATTTAATGGCGTAACTCACAAATTAAGTAATGGGTAGGTCACAGGGTCTGGGGAAGGTATAACGCAGTCCAGCAGTGTTCTCTGGAGCTCTGCACAGTCAATCTCCACCGGTCAGCGTTCCGGCACCGAGAGAGTGCCCAGAGAGAGCGCTGGCCCATCCAGCTCTCGGGTACCCAGGCGCCTCCCCTCGCCCCGCCTCGTAGGCGTGACAGTTGCCAGAGTCTCAATGGGGGTTGGAACTTCCAGATCCAAGCTGGAATGGCTACCCACTACATCTCCCCCTTTTTGTCTAAATAAGAAGGTTCTAAACTAATACAAGACTATATACAAAGGAATGGTTATCAAATATTGTCCAGAAATAATGAGAGATAATGACCTAGATAAGATGTAACTACAACCAATGCAAACAATATCAAGCAAGAAACACATACTAAAATCCAGAGAAGTATAGAGCATAGGTAAACAGCATGTTATAAAGATCATTCAAAGGTGTCCTATCCTAAAGAACCTGAATCTAAAACTTAATATGTTCTATCTAAGATATTATATATACTAAGTTGTAACTATAACTGCTAGTCTTCAATCCCATCAAAGACCTGAGAAGGAACATAATGGTACCTGAGAAATGGTAGATGGATGCAAGCAACTTTCGGGAATCTTGCAAGAGTAGACCAAGACAGCTGGCAGCCTGGACAGTCACCTAATGTTTCTCAGCATTGTTGGTGCATTCAAATTGGCTACAGGCCTAGAGTATCTGACAGACCATTTTCAGAAGCAGGATTTCTGAAAGACCATCTTACCCTGTCTTGGCAGAGTACAGTGGTTGCTTTCCTTGTGTCCCGCTTGTCCAGAAAGGAGAGCATTGCATTTGTACTGTTAGCCATCAAGGCAAGGGCAGTTCTTTGCCCAGTGGGCCATTTTGTGCCAAAAAGACAAACTTCCACATGGAAATGTCTTAGAAGCCCAACATTCTCTCGGGATCAATTGGTGCAGCCAGGAGCAATTGTGTCTCACGTCAACAGAATTCTAAGTTATTTAAATGCCATATTCTCCAGGTCTATGAAGTGTTTGAAGATTACCTGCCCATCTGACCTATGTATCTGTAAATCTGGATAACCTAACTAACGTAACTATAGAGATGACAGGCATAGGCGACTATAAATCTATAAATCTTATCTATCGAAATAACCTAAGGACTAAGGCTTCACGTAAATAAGGTAAACAGTCTATAAGCAAATGTATGGTGAAGAACGATGACTTCAAAATTGTGACAATACACAAGATATTTATAACAGAGGTAGGAATATATAGTGCAATATGCAATATGGCAATAATATTAAATATATATCAATATACCGAATATCCTAAACAGAAGTAGAACATATATAAAGTATGACAAATATAAATTTACACTTGTATCAATATAAAAATGTTTCAAATAAGAGTAGAAATATATGTACATTATAACAAATATAGTTCTGTATTTGTATCAGTATACAAATTATCTTAAACAGGAGTATAAAATAGTTTACATTTGTATCAACATATAAGATTCTATAACAGTACAAATTACAGTGCAAATTATCTAAGTTGCTATTTTACTAAGTTTGTTTACTAGTATATACAATGATTTGCCATCATATCTTATACCTATCCGTTCCATTTCTTCTCCCCCCACCCCCTTTTTATTTTTTTACAATTCTGAGTTAATATTTTCTTCCACCCCCAACCCTATAACCATCATCCATAACCCTGAGAATTATGAAACCTAAGGGAGAAGGGGCATCGTTTTCTTAGAATTGCTTCCTGCCGTTTAGGGGGTGATGTTATCTCTGTTGGGTACTGTGAGAAAGCTCAGATAGTTAAATCTCAGTTAGACTAACTGTAGGTTCTGCAGCAAGTTTTAGAGTAATGGGTAAGATTGTCTGAAATTCTGGCAAGAAGTGTAGTATGATGATGATTACCATGGCATCATTCTGGATTGGGTAGAGTTGTTGTTGGGGCCCCATCTTCCTTCTGGTGACTTCTGAGATTGCTATTGGAAAAACTTATTTGTTATCAAAAATGGGAGGTTTGGATTTAAAGAGGACATAGCATGTAAGAAAGGATTCTGAGAAATCAAGAGTAAGCATGGAGAGAATTAGAATTTAGAAGACAATGGTCCCTTTTTATTGGTTTCCTTCTGTCTCACACCAGAGGGCTCTTCTGATATGGGACTGAAGAATCTCTTAAACTTTTCTTTTAGCAATATGCTTGGGTTTAGAGAAGGAGTGAGCCAATTCCATCTCCAAAGCCAGCTTGGCTATAATTGAATTGGAACCACAACTTTTCTAGATTGATAGAGAGAAAGATGTTAGATAGTGAGATTTTACCATGTGTAGATTGGTACCAATAGATTCTTCCTTTCTGCTGTAAACATCTGGATATCCAAGGCCTTATGAGTTTTGAAAGATGGGTATTTCCATTATCCTGGAAAGACAAAAACAGAACCCTACCCCACCCTTTGATTGCTAAATTTTTCTTACAACTTGTAGAGATGTCACATTGGTGGATAATCTTTTACTTCTCTTCATCAAGGGTTTTTTCCTGTTCGAATCGAATTTTTATTAATTTTGTTGGTATCCATAGCTTTTCTTCTCCTGCAGAAACAAAGGCAAAACCCCTTCCCCAACGTAGAACATATCCAGGTTTCCATTCTGAGGTCAGCACATCCTTGAAATAAACTGGTTGGTTTAGCTCAGGAGTTTTGTCTGTCGTCCAATGTCTCTCCGCAGCTGTTGTTCCTTTCTCATTAGCATTGAGAAAATTCAAGGTTAATAAAGCACTATGCAGTCTATTTCTAGGAGTCATTGTTACCTGTTGCTGTTTATTTAGCATATCCTTTAAAGTTTGATTGGATCTCTCTATGACTGCTTGGCCTGTGGGATTGTGTGGTATACCTGTAACATGCTTTATATTATAATAAGCAAAGAACTGTCTCATTTTATTGGAGACATATGCTGGGGCATTGTCTGTCTTAATTTGTACAGGTATTCCCATGATGGCCATAACTTCTAATAGGTGTGTAATCACAGAATCAGCCTTTTCAGAACTCATAGGAGTTGCCCATTGAAATCCTGAATAGGTGTCAATGGTATGATGTACATACTTTAATCTTCCAAATTCTGCAAAATGAAACACATCCATCTGCCAAATTTCATTTCTTTGTATACCTTTTGGATTACTCCCTGCAGGTAATGGAGTTTGGTTATAGATGGAACAAGTAGGACATTTTTTCACAATATCCTTAGCCTGTTGCCAAGTGATGGAGAAATCCTTCTTCAAACCTTTGCTATTTATATGGTGTTTCTTATGATATTCTGAAGCTTCTAGCACATTACCTATTAGTAACTGATCAATCTCATCATTACCTTGTGCTAAAGGTCCTGGCAGACCTGTATGGGATCTGATATGTGTTATATATATAGGATGTTCCCTTTTTCTGATGATTTCCTGCAATTGTATGAATAATGAAGTTAATTCTGTATTATCAGGAATAAATTCAGCAGTTTCAATATGTAAAACAACTCTCTCTGCATATTGAGAGTCAGTGACTATATTGAGGGGTTCTGTGAAGTCCATCAGTACCGTAAGAATGGCATACAGTTCTGCCTTTTGTACAGAGCTATATGGACTTTGCACCACTTTACTTAAGTCTCCTGATTTATATCCTGCTTTCCCTGATTTATTTGCATCAGTATAGAATGTGAGGACTCCAGAAATTGGCTTTTGTCGTACAATGTGAGGAAGGACCCATTCAGTCTTCTTTATGAATTCTATTCTCTTGCTTTTGGGATAGTGGTTGTTAATCTCTCCCAAAAAGTTACTGCAGGCTCTCTGCCAGTATTCATTATCTTTCCATAGTGATGAAATTTCCTCATTAGTTAATGGTACTACAATTTCTGCTGGGTCCATTCCTGTCAACTGGCAAAGTCTTAATTTACCCTTTTGAATCAAATCAGAGATCTTTTCTATATAAGTCTTTAATTTCTTATTTGGTTTACGTAGTAGGAATATCCATTCCAATATAATATCTTCCCTCTGCATCAAAATACCTGTTGGGGAATGTCCGGAGGGGAATATGACAAGAATGCATTTAAGTTCTGGATCCACACGATCCACATGTGCTTCTCGAATTGTCTTTTCTACTAGAGCCAATTCCTTCTCAGCTTTGGCTGATAATTCTCTTGGACTATTTAATTCTTTGTCCCCTTCTAGAGTATTAGCCAAATTTTGTAGTCCATCTTTGGGTATTCCCATGATACCCAGTAAGTTGGAAATGCTTCCTAATAACTTTTGAAAATCATTAAGAGTCTTCAATCTATCTCTTCTTAGTTGTACCTTTTGGGGTCTAATTTTTTGTAGCTCTATCTTATATCATAAGTAATTAATAGAATCTCCTCTTTGTATTTTTTCAGGACCAATTTGCAGTCCCCAGCGAGGCAAAACTTTTTTTACTTCTTCAAACATGCTTTCTAATGTATCTAACTTTGGATCAGCTAATAGGATATCATCCATATAGTGATAAATTATGGATTGTGGAAACTTTACACGAATTATCTCTAATGGTTTCTGCACAAAGTATTGACACAAAGTAGGGCTGTTTAACTTTCCCTGTGGGAGGACCTTCCATTGATATCTCTTGACTGACTGAGAATTATTATAACTAGGTACTGTGAAGGCAAATTTTTCTCTATCATTTTCCTGTAAGGGTATGGTAAAGAAACAGTCTTTTAAGTCAATAACTATTATAGGCTATTCTTTTGGTAGCATAGAGGGCAAGGGCATCCCAGTCTGTAGGGAGCCCATTTGCTGAATTACTTTATTAATAGCTCTCAGATCTGTCAGCATTCTCCAATTACCAGATTTTTTTTTAATAACAAGTACAGGAGAATTCCAAGGACTGGTAGATTCTTCAATGTGTTGAGCATTTAACTGCTCTTGAACCAGCTGTTCTAAAGCTTGTAGCTTCTCTTTTGTCAAAGGCCATTGTCCAACCCAGACAGGTTTATTAGTTAGCCATTTTGAAGGTAAGGCAGTTGGTACTTCTGAGAGTTCAACAACAGACGTGCTCTGTTTGTGAACAGCCTGAATGGTTGGTGACTGATTTTTATAGCATGTTATGATATTATTCCTAGAAACATGCATTGGTCTGTATTCCTTTTCTGAAAGTGTAGGAATTTTAATCTGGGTATTCCACTGTTGTAACAGATCTCGGCCCCAAAGATTTACTGCTACATTTGCTACATAAGGCTTCAGCATTCCTCTCTGTCCTTCTGGCCCTATGCATTCAACCCATCTCGAACTCTGTTTTATCTGAGATAGGGTGCCAATCCCTAACAGTTGGACATCTACCTCTTGAAGAGGCCAATTCGGATGCCATGATTTTGGTGTAATTATTGTCACATCTGCACCTGTGTCTACCAGGCCCTCCAGAACCAGGCCATTAATTCGAATTCTAAGCTTTGGTCTTTGTTCATTTATGGAAGTCTGCCAAAATATTTGTTTTATAGTGTTCTTTGTAAACTGTGATCCAGCTATCAAAGCTGTTTTATCATCCATTGCAGTATCGGATTTTACATTAGGCATTGGTTTATTCAGTTGTCCTGGAGAGGAATTTCTTCCACAGTGGCAGGGAATGTTCATACTACGTTTGGTTTGGGGGCCTGCAAGAGGCCCCCTGAGGCGTTTCCCGCCAGTAAAGGGTTGCCTTGTATATCTATTTTTGATCTGCACTCACTGGTCCAATGTTGGCCTTTGCCACATCTTCTACATAATCCAGGAGGTGGTTGGGGTCTCCTGTTTAGGCTATTCCTAGAAGGAGTATTGCTTCTAGGAGTACCCCATGTACAGTTTTTACTTATATGACCTGGTGTACCACACTTAAAACATTTGGTAACACGGGGCCTTCTTTCACCTCTGGGATTTGTCTCTCCTAACCAAGCCTCATTACTGTAGTTAAGAGACTGAACACCATTAGTATATTGAATCCATTCTTCCAAAGGAGCTGGTCTGATCTTTAATGGTGTAAGTATTCTTCTGCATTCTGCATTTGCATTGTCGAATGCCAAGGACTCAGTTAATACTTTTCTTAATTCTTTGTCTGACACAGCTCTTGTTATAGCTCTGTTCAGTCTTTGTAAAAAATCAGTGAAGGGTTCGTGCGGTCCCTGAAATATCTTTGTGTATACCTCAGTTGGTTTTCCAGGTTCTGGAATTTTTTCCCAAGCATTTAGAGCTGCTGTACGGCATAGGGATATTGTATGCTCATCATAAGTGGCTTGTACATTCCTGTCAGCGAAACATCCCTCACCAAGTATTTGATCTTGGGAGATCACAAAACCTCTGATTTTACCTTGTTGTTCTAAATTTTTTGCCTCTTCTCTCAACCAACTTTTCCACTGTAACTGCTGGCTATATTCTAGAACAGCTGAAATTAACTGATGCCAGTCATCTGGAATGATTCTATGTGAGGTAGACCACGAATTTAACATCTGTTTTACATATGTGGAGTGTATCCTATATGTAACTACTGCTTCCTTTATATTTTTAAAGTCCTTTGTTGAAATTGGTTGTAATGTATATGTCATATATGGCTCGGGGTGTGTGTCATATGCTGGCTTCTCATGGACAATAACAGGATAAGCCATTGTATGAGAGCCATTTGGAGATGTTACAACCTCTATGGTCTTGAACTTCTGCTTATTAGTTCCCTTGTCATGTTTACTGAGAGTTTCTTCTAGGGCTTGCAAACGAGCACCTAGGGTCTGTTCTAGGGAGTGAACCTCCTCTTTTGCAAGGGACTCCATATTTCTCATGGAATCATAGAAGTTTTTATGTTCCTCAGAAACACATGATTCCATGGACCTTATCCTATCAATTAACGATAAACTTTCTTCCTTATATACTGTCTGAGTAGCCACAACTTCACTCTGGAGAGTTAGTGTTCTATCCATTAAATATTCATATTTATTATCAATAAAATCAATTTTGGGTACAAGCCTGTTTTGTAAATCCTGATTAGCAGATTCTAGAGAAAGAATCTTTTTCTCTAAGCCTTCATTGCTATCTTTTAAAGCCTGTATCAGTCCCAATAATGACTCATCTTTGTTCTTAAACCAGTGTTTGAACACGGTGTGAATTATTATGATGAATGCCAAAATGGTATAGCCCAGATATGCCTTAGGAATGTCGTATATTTCCAGGAAGATGTCATTCATCATACAGGCAAAAAGGTTTTTAAATTCTTGTTGAGGTAATGTTGTCGGCCATATTACACGAATTACTCAAAATTTGTTAGTCAATTTTAAGGTGTAAAATTATCAAGTACCTTTACTTGAAACAATATGCTTACCTTTCATGGGTTTGGGGTCGTGTAGTAGCACTTTTCAGCCAGCAGGTGGCGTTGGTACAGCTCCGAAACAGGGCCTGCTGGCGATCTTGGCTGGAGTCGGAGGGAGATGGCGGAAATCGGAGCTAGCACTCTCCTGCCTCTTTTGCTGGTCTGGCGCTAAGCTAGGGAATTGAGATCGGACTAGCTGCTCCCTTTTTCGGGAATGGAACCGTGTAGGTGTTCCCTGGTTATATGGAACTTTGCAGGCGGGTTTAGGTACCCGCCAGCTAGGGAGGAGACTTTTTTGGGTTGGGAGACTTTTAATGACTGTTTCTATTTCCTTAGGGGTTATTGGACTATTTAAATAGTTTATCTGGTCTTGATTTAACTTAGGTATGTGGTACCTATCCAGAAAAATGTCCATTTCTTTTAGGTTTTCCAGTTTTGTGGAGTAGAGGTTTTTGAAATATGACCTTATGATTCTCTGGATTTCCTCAATGTCTGTTGTTATGTCCCCCTTTTCATTTCTGATTTTGTTGATTTGGTTTCTCTCTCTCTGTCTTTTGGTTAGTTTGGATAAGGGCTTGTCTATCTTGTTGATTTTCTCAAAGAATCAACTCTTTGTTTCATTAACTTTTTGTATTATTCTCTTAGTTTCTAATTTATTAATTTCACCTCTCACTTTGATAATTTCCTGGCGTCTATTCTTCCTGGGAGACTTTGCTTCTTCTTGTTCTAGAGCTTTCAGGTGTGCTGTTAAGTCACTAGTGTGGGATTTTTCCAACTTCTTTATGTGGGCATTTAGTGCTATGAATTTCCTTCTTAACACTGCTTTCATAGTGTCCCATAAGTTTGGGTATGTGGTGTCTTCATTTTCATTGATCTCTAGGAAGTCTTTAATTTCTTTCTTTACTTCTTCCTTAACCCATTGGTGATTCATTTGAGCATTATTCAGTTTCCATGAGATTGTAGGTTTTCTGTAGTTTTTGTTGTTGTTGAAATCTAACTTTAAACCATGGTGGTCTGATAGAACACAGGAGGTTATTCTAATTGTTTTGTATCTGTTGAGATTTGCTTTGTGGCCAAGTATGTGGTCGATTTTAGAGAAAGTTCCATGGGGTGCTGAGAAGAAGGTATATTCTTTCTTGTTAGGATGAATGTTCTGTAGATATCTATTAGGTCCAATTGGGTCATGACATCAGTTAAGTCCTTTATTTCTCTGTTAAGTTTCGATTTGGGAGATCTGTCCAGTGGTGAAAGTGGGGTGTTGAGATATCTCACTATCAATGTGTGGGGTTTTATATGTGGTTTAAGCTTTAGTAATGTTTCTTTTACATATGTGGGTGCCCTTGTGTTTGGGGCATAAATGTTCAGAATTGAAACTTCATCTTGGTGGATCTTTCCTGTGATGAGGATGTAGTGTCCTTCTTGATCTCTTTTGATTGATTTTAGTTTGAAGTCTATTTTGTTGGATATCAGGATGGCTACCCCTGCTTGTTTCTTAAGACCATTTGATTGGAAAGTCTTTTCCCAGCCTTTTATTCTTAGGTAGTGTCTGTCTTTGAATTTGAGATGTGTTTCTTGTATGCAGCAGAAAGATGGGTCCTGCTTTCATATCCATTCTGTAAGTCTATGTCTTTTTATAGGTGAATTAAGTCCGTTGATATTAAGGGATATTAATGACCAGTGATTCTTCATCCCTGTTATTTTTGGTGGTAGTGTGTGTGTACTTCTCTTCTTTGGGGTTTACTGTTGTGACTTTATCTATTGCCTGTGTTTTCGAGTGTGTATCTGACTTCCCTCGGTTGGAATTTTCCTTCTAGTGCTTTCTGTAGGGCTGGGTTTGTGGATAGGTATTGTTTAAATCTGGCTTTGTCTTCTAATGTCTTGTTCCTTCCGTCTATGGAAAATTTTGCTGGGTATATTAGTCTGGGCTGACATCCATGGTCTCTTAGTGTCTGCATTACATCTGTCCAGGTCCTTCTGGCTTTCAAAGTCTCCATTGAGAAATCGTGTGTTATTCTGATGGGTTTAAATTTATAGGTCACTTGGCCTTTTTCCTTGGCTGCTCTTAATATTCTTTCTTTATTCTGTACATTTAGTTGTTTAATTATTATGTGTCGAGGGGACTTTTTTTGGGGGTCTAGTCTGTTTGGTGTTCTATAGGCTTCTTGTATCTTCATAGGCATTTCCTTCTTTAAGTTGGGAAAGTTTTCTTCTATAATTTTGTTGAATATATTTTCTGTGCCTTTGAGTTGGTATTCTTCACCTTCTTCTATCCCTATAATTCGTAGGTTTGGTCTTTTCATGGTGTCCCAAATTTCTTGGATATTTTGGTTCATGACTTTGTTGGCTTTAGTGTTTCCTTCGACTGATGAAACTATTTCTTCTACTGTATCTTCAATGCCAGAAATCCTCTCTTCCATGTCTTGCATTCTGTTGGTTATACTTGCATCTGAAGTTCCCGATCTTTTACTCAGGTTTTCTATTTCCAGCATTCCCTCTGTTTGTGTCTTCTTTATTTTTTCAATTTCCTTTTTCAGTTCTTGGACTGTTTCCTTTGTTTATTTCATTACTTTTTCATGATTTTCTTTCAGTGCTTTATTGTTTTCTTGCAGGACTTTATTGTTTTCTTCCAGGACTTTATTGTTTTCTTGGAGGGCTTTATTATTTTCTTCTAATTTGTTTGCCCTTTCTTTTAGTTGTTTACAGAGTTCTTCCAATTTTCTTGTCTTTTCCTCTTCATAAGCCTCTACCTTCTTCATGAAGTTACTCATAAGGCTACTTTGTTCTGCTTCTTCCAATTTTTGGTGTTCAGGTCTAGATGTTGGAGGCAGGCTAGGTTCTGGTGATGCTGTATTGCTCATTTTGTTGTATGTACTTCTGCCTTGACGTCTGCCCATCTCCTTGTGGTTCCTTCTTGGTCTTATCAGTGTACTTGTTTCAGAAAGAGCTGACAGATTCAGGAAGTCTCTCTCTCTTGTTCAAAATGGAGTTCTCTTGTCCAACTCTGGTCCAGAAGGGAAGTCGGGGGCAGGATGGGAGCTGGTGGCAGGTCTCTAAGTCTCAGGAAGTGGCTGGGGTCTTGGGCAGATGGGCGTGGGGGCAGGGCATGGAGATTGCAGGGGCTGACGATAAGGGTCCAGGTGCTAAACGTTAAGGGTCCACGTGCTAAACATTTGTTCCCTATCCTTCAGCACTATTGGACAGCAGTAGAACCTTAAGAGAAATGGCCAAATGAAAGAAAGTTAGATTGCTGTGGGGTGTGACCATGAAGAGCATATGGGACCCTGTCCCTACCACCTCCTACTTCTCTGTTTCCTTCACAAATGGAATGAAGTGAGCAGCTCCTCCACCCATGCCATGAGATGCTGCCTAACCACAGGTTAAAGTAAACTTACTAGCCAACTATGGACAGAAGTCTCTCAAATTATGAGTCATAATCAATCTTTCTTCCTTAAAAATCAATACAACTTTGGTTGGCACAATATCTTTATATATACACTAGGCTATCATTACTCATAATGTAGACCAAATTGGTCTTAGACTCATTAACCTCTTGTCTCAGCTTCCTGAGTTTACATGCATTTACTATCACACTCAACAACTTAAATTGGCTTAAGGTCTGTGTTTCATCACCTACACTGATTTATCACAGGTATTTAGTTGCAATAAAGAAAGGTAACTAATGCATGGGACATATTCCTTTCTTAAATTGGTTATAGGTCACATATAACTATATAAATTCTTTATATTTGTGTATGTGTGTAAATGTATATGCATGTACTCATGTATGTCTAAGTAAATATGTGCAGTGTTTGCATATGTGCATGTGGAGAACAGAAGACAACCTTGTGTGTTATTCTCACATGCCATCCATCTTTCTCTGTTTGAAACAGGGTTTCTTAGTGGCCTGGAACTCACCAAATAGCCTAGGGTGGATGGTCAGTGAGCCCCAGGGATCTGCCTGCACTGTTCCTCCCCAACACTGGGGTTAAAAGTATACAACATCATGACAGTTTTTCTTGTGTGGATCTAGGAGTCAAACTCAGGTCTTCATGCTTGCAAGGCAAACAATAAACTGTGTTACTTCCTGTCTACCTATGCCTGTATGCCTCGCTGTTCTGCCATCTGATTTGCTCTCTCTGTCCAGCTACATCACTTCCTCTTCCTGACCAGCTCTATCACTTCCTGTCTGTCTGTACAGATCTCCAGACCTCCATGATTAACTAGTTTTGGAATTTAAGGCATGTGCCACCACTCTTGGCTCTGTTCCCAGTGTGGCTTTGAGCTCACATAGATCCAGACAGATCCCTGCCTCCCAAGTGATAGGATTAATTGCATGACTTTTGTATTTACTTATAATGTCTGTCTTTTTCCTCTCATCTCCAGGCAAGCTTTATTTATTTGAGCACAAATAAAATATCACCACAAGGTGCAGTGACTGAGACTTGTAGGATTATGAAGGAAAACTGAAAATGAAGCCTACCCCCTCACCACTTGCATGTTGTAACTGGATTCCACTTTAATATCACATCTATTCCTAGAAGAAAGAAACTCCATTAAATGGAACTGAAAATTGTGGTGTCAGCCATGAAATATAGTCTGCAACTTCAGGGGATTTCCTCAACCATTGATTTACTATGGTGAGTTTAAGTAAAGCCATCCTTTCTCTCTAAAAATAAATAATGAAACAACATCTATGCATGGTGCTACACACACTTGAAATCTCCACACCCAGGAGACTGAGAGAGGAAGATTGTGAGTTGAAGACCACCCTGAGCTACGTAGTGGAACCCTGTCTAAAAATTAAAAGTCAGACAAATGTCTTGCCTATTCCCACTTATCTACATTATATGAGGCAAGGCTGTCTTAATTAGGCTTTTATTGCTGTGAAAAAACCATGGTCATGGCAACTCTTATAAAAGAAAAGGTGTAATTGGGGCTGGCTTACAGTTTCAGAGGGTTAGTCTGTTATCATGGAATGGAGCATGGCAGCATGCAGGTAGACATAGTGCTGGAGAGATAGCTGTGAGTTCTACATCTGAATCTGTGGACAGCAAGAAGTAACAATAACATACTGGCCAGGCTTGAGCTTCAGAGACCTCAAAGTCCACCCCCTAGTGACACATTTCCTCCAACAAGGCCAAACCCTCTAATAGTGCCATTCCCTGTGGGCCTATTCAAACCACCAAAAGGGGTTACGCTGGAATGAATGCCTGGAAGTGGTCAAGATGCATGGAATAGAGTGGGTAATTAGCAGAATGCACACTGATTACTCTGTCGAAAACCATGCATAGAACTTCCCTAAAACAACAGATTCCCTGATCCTCAACAATCAGAATCCATTCTGAAAACTGACCCCTTTAGGAAATACTCTTGTGTAAACTTTTAGGCACACCAACCAGGATGTGACAGTGTCTTGTACACCTAAACTACATACACAGTCTGTCATTCCAAGATTATCTGCACACCATGATAGTGTAGTTGTCTTAGTTAGCCTTTTTACTGTTGTGAAAAGACACCATGGCCACAGTAACACTTATAATGAAAACATTTAATGGGGGCAGGGGGGCTCACTTACTCTTTCAGAAGTTCAGTCCATTATCATGGTGAAGATCATGGCAGCATGCAGGCAGATGTGATGCTGGAGTAAAAATAGCTGAGAGTCCTGCAATCTTTCAGGCAACAGGAAGTCAACTGAGCAGTATTCTGAGCATAGAACACCTCAAAGCCCGCCTGCACAATGACATACTTCCTCCATCAAAGACACACCTCCTAAGACTGTCAATCCCTTTAGGGGCCATTTTCTTCCAAGTCACCATAGTAGTGAATACTGTAGGCAACTATAGCATGATGATAATACTGTAGGCAACTACAGCATGATGATATGTCCTGTCCATGTAGAAATAGCATAGTAAAAATCAGGTTAAAGAATTTGTCTGTTTGTTTTTAAGGACAAACTTATGTAAGACCCTAACCATTAATGGGGCTGGCAAGCCTAGAAGCAGTTGTCTTGAATCAGGGAGTGAGTGAGAGTCGGAGTATGTGCAGCCCGTGGCCATTGCTGCACCCTGATTATAGAGGTTAAAACACTGTAGACTTAGGCTGCACCAATTTAATTCCTCCCTCAGTAGTAGTCTAAGGAGCTAAAGAGGTGGCTTGGTATTTAAGAGTGCTCACTGCTTCTACAAAGGACTAGAGTTCAGTTCCCACCACCAAGATCAGGCTTCTCGTAACCACCTATAATTCCAGCTCTGGGGGAGCTATGTCCTCCTTTGGTTGCTACCAGCACCCCTACTCATATGCACACACTGCCCCCCAACACTCATACATGTACACATTTAATAAATCTTTTTTTAAAAAATACTCCATTAAATTGCACTTTACATCTTTTTTTTTTTTTTTTTTTTTTTTTTTTTTTTTTTTTTTTTTTTTTTTTTTTTGGTTTTTGGTTTTTCAAGACAGGGTTTCTCTGTGTAGCTTTGTGCCTTTCCTGGAACTCACTTGGTAACCCAGGCTGGCCTCGAACTCACAGAGATCCGCCTGCCTCTGCCTCCCGAGTGCTGGGATTAAAGGTGTGTGCCACCACCGCCCGGCCGCACTTTACATCTTAATGTTTCTGACTCTAACAGCTAAAAGATAGAACGCTGCACAGTTGTATACAAATATTCCTTCTGCGTATAGTTATTCTCTTAGTGTTTTTGTGTTCTTCAAGTTTTTAAATGACTTACTTTTCTTGTGAAATGTCTTTGATAAATGCTACAAAAAAAAAAAAAAACATGGTTATTAAGCTAGACCTGTATCATACCAGGATCATGAATGAGCATCTTGCTCCTTCTTCCTGGAAAGTTTTTGGTAGCAACAAGAGTCTGGAAGCTTCCATCTCTGAGGACAATGTCTTCTTCCTCTAGAATCCCTCTTCAGGGCCTATCTGAGGCAGCAGAATAGCCTTTAACCTTTTCTCTTACATTTCTTCTGAACAGAAGCACACTCCAAAACAATGCTAAAAGATACAATATAGTAAATACATAAGCAGGGAACATAGTTTATTAACATCATCACCTGCTACAGACTGTGAAATTCTATGTGCCATACTCTTCTATATTTATGTCACTAGCAAGATAGGAGTGATGTCTTCAGCAGAGGTCTCACAACCGGTAGCAATGGATTGTGTTTTGACATCACAATAGTCACTGGGCAATGAAAACTTTAGCTCTTGGAATCTTGTAGGAATACATTGAAACTCATCCTGCAAACAACCAAACCGTGAGCTCTGTGCCTGTGCTATTCTTTTACTCTTGTGTATGAAGAATTCAGCTCATCAGACTTTTTCTACAAGGAATTAAAGGCATGGCCCAGCATACCTGGCTCTTACACCAGGTATCTAGGGACAAACTGAACAAAGGGGAATGCTTTGCCATTTTATTCAGAGGCAACTGTTATCCTAGAGGCCATGCGTGCCCTTCCTCTCATATTGTCTTATTAATGGAATTACAATCTGTATAGACTTTTAAAAATACTTCTATATTTATTTCCCATTCTCTTTTCTTGCTTTCTTCTTTCCTACTTTCTTTGAGATTATTGTTTATTTTTTTCTGTCTCTATTTCTCTTCTACTAGTTGAGGAATATTTTGTCTGTTTCTGGCTTCTCAGTGATGAGCCTTAACTTCTGCATAATAATTTGATTTGAAAACTCTAAATTTGATTCATATTTTTATCTTGTTTTGATCATAATAGTAACTATGCAACTTTAATTCTAATCACTGTTGTCTTATTTGTGTTCATTTCATCTAATTTTTCATTTATAGTGAGCATATCTTGATACATGTATTTTTGATTTTCTGCTTTATTTGACCAAATATATGGTGAGAAGAAATTTAGGGTAATAATGGTTGATTTTGATTCCTAGTCTCAAGATACACAGGGTATCATGTCAATGAGGTTATAGTAGCAGGAAAGCACCACAGAAAGTCAAAATTCATCTACTGCCAGGAATCAGAGAATCTTTAGGAAGTGGGCAGATCAATAAAACTCCAGGACCCACCCCCACAACCCTGACCAGTGACTCGCTTCATAAATAAAGGCTCCACATTCCAAAGATTCTTCAACTTTCCAAAACAGTGTCCTCAAGTGTGAAACACATACACCTGTGAGGTATACTCACACTCAAATCACAAAAGTAATGAAAGTTTTTAAGCCAACTATCTGCTGTGGTGTGTTCCCAGGCTTCTGAATTCTTTGTTCCCATCGTTCACACACACTTCTCCATTCCTTTGTCTCTGAGTTCAGTCTCCTGTAGTTGGAAGGTTTTCTGCAGTCCTGCCCAGTCCCACAGCTGCTCAGACCCAAGTAAACACACAGAGGCTTAGTATTATTTACAAACTGTATGGCCCAGTGGCTCAGACTTCTTGCTAGCTAGTTCTTATATCTTAAATTAGCCCATTTCTATTCATCTTTGTTTTGCCATGTGTTTTGTGGCTTTACCTGTGTTCTGCTGCATGTTGTTCTTTGGGTGGCTGGCTTGTGTCTCCTCCCAGACTCTTGCCTTTCTTTTCCTGTCTATCTGCTTGTATTTCCTGCCTGCCTCTAAGCTGCCTTGCCATAGACCAATACAGCTTTGTTTATTAACCAAACAGAGAAACACATCTTTACAGCATACAGAAAGACATTCCACAGCAGCATCCCATTCTGAAGCATAAGATTTAAGAGTTCTCTCACCAAAAACTTGTGAACACTGATAAGTTTTGAATCCCTGGTTATTGGATATCTGCTCCAGCTAATTTAATAAGTCAGATCAGGCTGAATTGATAAATCCAGGTTTAATGAACAGAGCAAAGCAACTCCTGAGTGACCCTCAGGATGGCAGGGGAGGAATCACATGGCAAATATGGCTACCCAGGTCTTAAACAGTCTGTAGGCATGGTCTTGAGAAATGCCAGGGAGATGCTGACTTTTAGTGGGCTTTCTTGGGAGCTAGATTAGGAGGGGGCAGCTCCAGGAGAGATCCCAAACAAAGTCTTTAGTAGATCTTTATTGATCTGGATGTCTTCCTTTCTGTTTTAATTTATGGTCATCTGTCTCAGGGCTCTTCTAGGTTTGATAGTAACTTCCTTCAGCACATTGTCTTGTGGTGTCTATAGCTGTTGTCTCATATTACTAACCACATTGCTACCTCATGTACTCACAGGAACACATATATGTGAGAAAAATATTTGACCTGGTATTTCCAGGGCAAACTGCCAGAGACCTGTTTGGGCAGGCAGGTTCAGGTCCCAAAGAGGGTGTGTGGAGTTGGGGTGGAGGAGGGACAGTCAGAATAACTGACAGCTGCATTTAAGTGAAAAAGACTACACCATTTGTACTCTATAGTTGCACATAGGACCAAATGGGAGACAAGGGGCAAGTGAACTGGTGTGCCTTGAGATCAGGGGTTGAGTAATCTAACATTGATCTTGACAGTAGGCACCAGTCATAAGTTAAGGGAAGGGCCATAAGTTCCTCTTGCTAGAGATAAGAAGAATGACTGCTTCGTCAAGCAGGGACTTTCCTCAAGCCCCCAAGAGAATGGAGACCCTTATCCAAATGCCTGGCATTGGGAAAAGGAATTCTTCTGGGGAGCAGATGCTAAACTACAAATTCTTACTTAGTCTTACTATATGGGCCTGTTCCCCTCATAATGCTCCCAAAATGGAAAGTCCTGATGTCTTACTCTTTTTCCATTATACCATGCCATTCTAATTTATCTGTATTTATTAATGGCCTCATCTCTGGATCTGAATTATAGGCATTTCATCCTTGGAATCAGGTATGTCTAGTAAATCTCTAACTTTTCTATTCTTGGTATAATTAGGAAGGCACAATAGAGTTACCTGTTCCAGGGTGGTGGGGGTTATTTTACAAAGAATTATTTTGTTTAAAAAGGCTACCATTGTACACATTTTTATCCTTTATCAAAGTCCACACAAAATTTCTTGAAAGGGAAGGCATTAATATTGAGAATCATTGAAAATGAAAGTAAAAAGGTACTGAAAACTTGTGGTCTGCAATGTCAAAATGCTAGAGCTTTGTCAAACAGCAATGGTCGCCATGCAGTCCATACCAGGAAACAATATTAGAGATAATTAGAGTAGTTATACTACAGCAACCATACTTTGCAACATAATTCAAAGCTGTTTGGCAAGTCTATTAATTTCTTACCACAAGCCAGGGACTTCCATAGATTTACCCTATTGATTTCTATAATTCAGGAAATAGTTTTAATTGCTATAGATTTTGCAGACAAAAAAGAAGAAGACTAGGGCAGCAAGTAACATAGTCTTGATCACACAGCTTTAAAAAATGACATCCATACCATGAAAACTAGATCTTCTCATTCCAGGTCTAGTCTAGTTGCCTATAGAGGCAATGATATTTATTTTTAGCTCTGCTTACTTTTATGACTGGAAGAAAAGTTAATATTAGTATATAGAGACTTTAATCATTTAATTAATGGTCACATAATTTATTATAGTATCCCTTGCCAGGTCAAAGGTGAAAATCTGAGTCAAAGCTCACATCAGCAGCCCTGATGTGCCCCTGAGCTAAGGAAGTCACTCTGTTCTAGAAGGCTGAAAGTTCTGGACACAGCTGCTTGCTTTAGCAATCATGCTCATGAATTTTAGATTCAGGGAAGGATCCCTACCACATGTTGAGAAATGAAAAATGGGAAAAGTAAATGACCTTTGAAATACAGAAGAGCTTTTACTCTGAAGAAAAAAATGTAATTCAGTTTTCATGGACATTCCAATTCTTTTACAATTTGAAGAGTCGTCAAGATATGCCAGCAAGTCTAATGGGATATATTTGTAGGAGTAGGTCATTTCTAGGATAGAAAAAAATATATTTATAGCACAAAGGCATGGGACTGCATTTCAGTCAGCACTCTGGATTGAATTCGCTGTGAGAGTAACAACAAGCCACAGAGATCCATGGGCTTCAGTTTTCTCATTTATAAAATGTTAAGCTGGACATCTGTCTTCTATTGTGTGAAATGAACATGTTTCTATTTATTTGATAACTGATCTTTTTATTGATTTTTCCTTAGTGCATGTGATGTATAGACAGGTGCTTGTTTTGTTTCTCTTTTGCTGACTTCTGTTGAATTGATAAAGTTTTCAATATTCTTGGTTATTTGTATGTGTATATGTGTGTATGTGTGCCAACATGCATGCATTCACTGATCACTCAGAAGATGCATATGCAATTCGTTAGAGACTACTGTTAACTTAGATTTACCTTTTTGAGACTTGAGTCCTTTATGAATTTTAGTTCTAGGAAATTATCAAGACATTAGCCTTCTCCAGTTTTCCAGGTAGCAATATATTTTGCAAATCACTCAACCTAAATCCCTGTGGCTTCACCCAAATGCTTGAATAAACAAATTTTCCTTTTCGTTTCTAGGCTGGAGTGTCCCTTGGTAAGGCAACACCATAGTTTGCCTTACTAATTGCCTATGGAAGGACAACTAGGTTGTTGACAGTTTGAGACCCATTATAAATGAAGCCATTAAGAACAGTCATGTGCCAGGTTTTGTGTGAAAAGACGTAATTCTTCTATTTTTGTTTTCGCCACACTCAGGAATTTGATGGCTCAGTAGTAAAGCACTTGCATATATGATTATAAAAGAAACTACTGAACTATCTTCCCAAGTGGTTATGCCATTGCACAACCTGACACACAATATATGAGTGACCTAGTTTTTCTAAATCCTCACCAGCATTTGGGATTGTCACTATTTTAAGTCACAGCTCTTAGTCGTCACTTCCCTGATAGCTCATTATGATGACAAATATTTTTATATGCTTATTTTTGCTGTTTGTGTGACCTCTTCAGTGAAATGTTTACCCTTTCTGCTACAGTTTGAATGTGACATGTTCTTCAGGCCTGGGTGTTAAAGCATTTGGCACAGGACATGATCGTTATTGGGAGATGGTAAAACTAACTGGTGAAATGAACCTCATTGGAAAATTTGAGACCTCTAAGGGTGTACCCTCAAAGAATTTTGTGAGAGCAATGGCCTCCTTTCTTGGTCCCTTTTGCTCTTAATCAAGAAGAGCACAGCTTTGCTCTGCCCTTTGTGTGATGCCTCATTGAAGCCCTAAAACCAATGGGTCAATTGACCCTAACTAAACTCTCCAAAACTGTCAACTAAAATAAGCCTTTATTTCTTCTTTAAGTGAGTTCTCTTAGATAGTCTGCTATAGTAGCAAGGAGCTGACTAAACAGTGTTGATTGCCCATCTTCATTTGGGTTATTTATTTAATTATTGTTGGATCTTGGCATGTCTGTATATTTTCTAGATACTGGTACTCTTTGGATGTACAGTTTTCTCAGTCTGTAGTTGACATATTTGTTCCCTTAACAAGGTCTTTCACAGTAAAAAAAAGTTTGTAAGTTTCATCATATGTCTTCCTCAACCACTTCTCCACCTAATTTTTGGAGACAAAAATCTCTCATTGAACATGGAGCTTACCAGTTCAGCTAGGCCAGTTGGACTCTGCCCGCTCAGAGCTGGAATTACAGGCATGCATCTCCATGCCTGGCTCCATGCATCTCCACACCATAGATTCTGGTGTCTAATCTCAAATCCTCATGCTTGTAAAACAAGTACTTTACCGAAAGTGCTATTTCTCCAACCCTAGTTGTGTGTGTGTGTGTGTGTGTGTGTGTGTGTGTGTGTGTATGCATTTGTTTTTTGTTTGTTTATTTAAAATGTCTAAAAGTGTTCCCTCATACATAGCTATTCTAGTATTACTTCTATTCTTCATAAATCCACCTTCTTCAACAAGTGTTTTTGGTTCTCTTGTTTAGGATCTTGAACGCATATACATCTATTGCTAGACTCATCTTGGTTTATAACCAGAAATAAATCCATATTCTAGTTGTTGGCTTTATGGATGGTGTTTCTAAGCAGGAGGCTTCTACATAGTCTTAAAATTTATCTGATAATGTGTTTTCAAGAGGCTTATGTTTCTTTCTCTTCTCTTCTACATTCTTCACTCTTTCATATTTTGGCATTGTTAGCTCCTCTGTGTTCCTACTCCTGTTCACAGACTGCAGACTTTCCTTTATGAACCAAGTCTCGAGGTGGTTGTCAGAGCTCTTCCCTGAGATGTTAAGGGCTGCACACATTGCGACCGCTCACTGAGGTCCAGCTCCTGTCATGGAGATGAGTGTGTATTCTCTCTGGTACCAGATCCCTTAAATATCCTTAGAGCTAGGACTTGAGGCAAAAGTTACTGAGCAGACAAGGAGCTTCAGTAAGATTGGGTGCATTATTTGTGGCATTTGTCTCTGGCAATTATTATCTTTATAGTTGCTTCTGGATGCCACATCGAAGTATAGCCAATCTGCGTGAAAAGACATAATTCTTTTTCGTGAATCATTTGTGCTTGCTTCTGGTTTTGTTTCATGTTTAATTCATCTTACCATTTGAGCCTATCAATCTTTTATTTTGTCTCTTCTCATATTTTGTAGATGGATATTTAAAGCGGAAGAAATGTACTCACATTAACATTGTATAGCTTAAGCCAAAACTTGTCCTAGAACTAACAACATTTTTCTATTTGACTTTAGGATTCCAATAATTTTAAATGAAATATATATCTACCTATCAAAACTAGAGTTGTATCAAATCTCACAGGTCTATATAAGCTCATTTAATGTATTGCATAATCTACACCTACATATGTACAAATACAATATGCTGATGTAAAAACTGAAGAAAAGCAATGTGGTCTATAAAAATGAACAACTGCAGCAATGTTAACACCTTGTTTTGATATTTACATCAAGTTATAGTTGTTATCAATGGGGAAATTAGATGAAGTGTTTTTAAGACTCAATATACTATGTTTACAATTCCCTATAAGACTGATTATATATATATATATATATATAAAGGTTAGAGGCTGAAGCAGCTGCTGCTCTTCCAGAGGACCTGAGTTAAGCTCCCAGAAACCATGTTAGGCAGTTTACAGAGACATACACATACACATACACACATGCACACACACAGTTAAAATTAAGATGTCTAGATACTTACTTATAAATTTTTTTATTTATGTGTGTATGTGTCAGTTTAAATATATGCCACATGTGTGTCCACAGATGCTGGAGGAATCAGATCCCGCCCCCCAGCTGGATTTACAGGTGTTTGTGTGATGTCCATGTATACTAGGAACCAAACTTACACCTTCTGCAAGAACAATGAAGCGCTTTCCATTGCTGAGCTGTTATCTCTCTGGGCCTTAAAAAAATAAATCTTAAAAAACAAAAGAAGTTTCTATGGGGAAAAAAGTGTCAAGCATGGTACACACCTGTAATGCCAGCAGCCGGCAGGATGCTGCGGTGGCATCAGGATTTCCAGGGCTGCATTGCCAGGTCAGCCTGGGCTACTCAGTCTCAAGAAGAGAGAGGGAAGTAAAGGGAAGAGATGAAAAAGAGGGAAGGAGGAGAAAAGTGATGAAACTTAAAAATACAAAGATTATTATGTAAGAACTAAGTAGTATTTGGAAACAAATAAGTGGCACATGCTGTAAAGTCACATAGATTTTATATGATTCATGGAAAATGTTAACTTATACTTTCTCTCCATTCCTAATGATTCTTTTGCCAACTTTTATGTAAACTGTGTCTTCTGTCTTACAGTTCATATATTCAGTCATTCAGAATAATGGTTCTAGACCTGTGGGTCACAACCCCTTTGGCAAACCTCTGTTTCCAAAAATATTTACAAGTCATAACAGTAGCAAAATTGCAGTTATGAAGTAGCAATGAAAACAATTTATGCTTGGGGGTCATCACAACATAGGAATTGTATTAAAAGGCCACAGCATTAAGAAGGTTGAGAACCACTGACTTAAAAAAAGTTTATAAAGACCCAGTTGTGGGCCAAGCACTACCTATGACCCTGGCAGATCAAAGGTGAGTAAAATAAAGTTCCTGTCAGCAAGAGTCTTCTCATCTACTGAAAGAGAAAGAGGGAATAAAATGGCACCAGCAGCCAATTGGCCTATCTGCCAATCTTTCTAGTTGGTTGTGGTGACGGTTCAACCCTGAGACTGGACAACTCTATGTTGAATTACAGTTTTACCCTGCTGTGTCTAACTTTGGTCAAAGATTTATTGCCTTGGGCTTTGGGTTGGACAAACACTTGAAAACAACCAGAGGCCCCACCCAACACGAGGCCTACATGCAGCATGAACCACTGTGATGTGCAAGTGTGGGGTGGAAAGATGGGTGAGGAAGAAGTACAACAACTTGAACACTACAAAGAGAGGTGCATCAGGAGACTCGAGGGTAGAGAGGAACAACCTGATGTGAGTAGCCTGCAAAGCCACCTAAGGCCATGGTGAACTCCCAGATAGTGCTGCCACGGAGAGCTGTGTCTGGGTCTGTGGACATGCAGCAGTCCAGCAGCAGAGGTCTGAATCAATGTCCATGCCCCATGTTACCACCAAAGGCCATGTAGATGTCCCTGGTCTAGACTGCCGCCTGGAACTACATGGATATCCAAGGGCTGAACAGAGTTGGCCTTGCCCCTCACTGCCTGCAGCACTAGAGAGAGCTGCCCCTGTCCCTGTCCCTGCCCCTGCCCCCTGCCCCTCAACGACTCAGGAGAGTGAGCCCCGCACTTGGCTTGGGCAGCATAGTAGGGCTGGCCCTGGTGGCAGGGACACAGGCCCTGAGGTCACAAGAGTAGAAGAGTTGGCTCTACCTCTGACGGCTATACCACTTGGGAGAGCAGGCCCTGTACCTTGCCTGAGCAGCACAATAGACCTGCCCCTGTTGATGTGGTAGGGGGAGGGCATGAGAGGAGGACAGTAGGCCCTATTGGTGGGGACACAGGTGAGCCTGCCAGAGGGTGTGAGATCAGAAGATTTGGCCCTGTCCCTTGCTGCCTGTGACATTGGGTGAGGTACCCTAGGCAGTGCTGGAGAGCTCACCCTGGTGGAGAGGACGAAGAAAAGCTGGTGGGCAGACCAACTCAGCTAGCACCCAGATCCAGATTCAGAGCTATAAGTTGGCCCACTCCAACATCCACAAAATCTTTGAACTGCTGGGGCACATGAAGGGGACAGTCCTGCAGATCCAAAGCTTCAGGATCCGCACAACACAGGGCAACAACAGGATATCCAAAAGAAGTCCCAGTGAGGATCCAGTACTGATAGTGTAGCAGAAGCCAAAGGCCATGAACCAGACCAATGCCTCATTACAATGAACATTTCCAAGTAGAGATGTATGGACTAAAGGGTACACTATGCGACTCACTGTAACACACTACAGTTTCCATGATGAGTTTTTATTTATTTATTTAATTTTATTTGGGGGGGGCTTCAAGATCAGAAGGCAGGTATGAAGGGACAGGGAGATGAGTGGGATTGGGGTGCATGATGTAAAATCCACAAAGAACCAATAGAAAGCTGAAAAAGAAAAGGAAGGGAGGATGAAAGAAAGAGAAAGGAAGGAAGGAAGAGAGAGAGAAGAAAGAAGGAAGGAAGGAAGAGAGGGAGGGAGGGAGGGAGGGAGGGAGGGAGGGAGGGAGAGAGGAAGGAAGGAAGGAAGGAAGGAAGGAAGGAAGGAAGGAAGGAAGGAAGGAAGGAAGGAAGACCCATAAACAATCATAAGGCTCCAGCTAGCTCTATGGACTTATGCTGCAGAGGAACCGTGTAGGAACCATGATGGCGTATGAGAACGGCAAAACAACTAGGTCTAAAAGGCTAAGTCAGAGGTTGCTAAGGTTGTTTAGTGGATAAAGGTGCTTTTCATCAGTCCTGAAAACCTAATTTCAATCTCAAGGACCCATAAGGTGGAGGGAGAGTGCCAACACTCACAGTTGTCCCCCAACCTCCACATACAAACTGTGGTGCAGTCACAACACACTCCAGCACATGTAAAGTAAACAGATGCCATAAAGAATCAAGTAGGGATGTCTCAGCATGGGACAAGATTTTAGGGGACAAGCAGACTAATTTATTTGGCAAACAAGTGGTAAATTTAAAAAAGAGGATTAGAGGAATTGTTACAGATTGACCGATACTTAAGAAACACACCAATAAGATGTACTATGTAGTCTTCACTTAAAAAAAGCACAACTATTAAAAAAAAACACACTCATGCCTAGAAAGTGTGTTTTCACCTACACGAAATAGCAATGTATGTTCTATGACACAGAAGCGGAAGCTGAAAATGCAGAGGGAGTGCCATGACACTTTTCAAGTTGGAACCCAAAAGAGGATGCTCTGCTTGATACTGATGAGGGCATAGGTGTATCCTAAATGCATTCCATGACATCATCTCCACTTTCTTTCTAGATTACTTCACTGTACGGCTTTCAAATAATTTTTTTTTTGTTTGTTTGTTTTTCGAGACATGGTTTCTCTGTGTAGCTTTGTGCCTTTCCTGGAACTTACTTGGTAGCCCAGGCTGGCCTTGAACTCACAGAGATCTGCCTGGCTCCGCCTCCCGAGTGCTGGGATTAAAGGCATGCGCGACCACCGCCCGGCCTCAAATAAATATTTTTAATTTATTAGAATCCTGTTACATTTAGCCTTACATAGTGCTATTAAAATTTTGAGTATGACTTGAAGAATTTTACTCTAGCACAGCATACTAAAGTCCATCTCAGGCTCATCTCTGGGGCTCTGGTTTGGAAAGATTTACCTCTGGTGTTGTTGAAAGCATCATTTTGCATTCAAAATAAAGAGGGATAGCATATCAGGCAACATTCTGATCTAAAATTCATATTAACACCTGTTCCTTCTGTAATGACCAAACAAATAATCCTCGAGAGAAACAAAAACATATTCATCATACAACCAAAAGATATACACATGTAAGCTAATGATGAATTACTATATAAGAATGATTTCATAATAAAGATGGAGTACTATTCATGGTAGGTTAAGAATTATTAATTTTATTATGTATTTTTAATTTTTGCATTAGTAATATTATTGTTTTGCTAAATAATTATGTCATGATCACAAACTGAAGGATGCACAAATGGCATGATAACTGGCCTTTGCCACAAAAATTAAAATGTGGGAAATAGATAATGGTGATTGACAATAAGTTAATACATTTTGAAGTCAGTTTACTGGTGAACACAAGGACATCAAGGCTAGTCATTCTAAGTTATGTTTATGTTTGTGATTTCTTTTAGTAAAATATTCCTCAATCACCACTTTACATAACAGCTTCAGGTTATTTAGCCTCACTCTTCATTTTAATTTATTCTGAGTTACAGACAGCATGCTGGTTAATTTTTTCAGTCACAGTAGTATGTTTTCCTCTTCTGGATCATATCTTTGAATTCCAATCATGTTCCCACCATGCATAATGAATAAAAATAATTTATTATGACTATTAGCATTTCCCTCATAACTTAGATAAAAATCAGTTGCTTTATTTTTCAAGAGCAATTATTGAGGAAAAGATTCTGCCTCTATTGTTATTACTATTAGTCTGACTGATTTTTTTTTTTGATATGTGCATAGGTGTTTTATCTTCACTAGTGTATGTGGACCAGGTGTGTTCTTGATGACCCTGGAGGCCAGTAATAAGTAGCAGATCCTCTAGAACTGGAGTTATAGACAATTTTGAACTGCTGTGTGGGTGCTGGGAATTGAACCTGGGTCCTCTGGAAGAGCAGTCAGGATTCTTAACTGCTGAGCCATCTATCTCTCCAGCCCCTCTAGTGATTGATTTGTATCGGGTATGAACTTATTAAGTCCACTCTTTTGATACTACTAAGATTTTTGAAATTTTCTAGCAAAAGCATTTCATAATGATTTTAAATTACATGCTTTATGTTTTCAGAGAGTAAGGAAAATATAGGAAGTTTGGATACTGGAAGAGTAGAGAAAAGGAGATTATTCCAGGCAGACGAACAGTGCTGATTTAAATTAAAAATTTCTATGTTAGGAAAGTATTGCAATATTGGATGAAGTGGTGGATTAAGTAGATCCAAGCACTAGAAAGGGCATGAAACTGGAAGCTAATTTAGAACCATGCGACTGAGGACTTTTCCTAGCAAATTTGTCCTAATATGTTTGTTTAAACTTACAGACTAAGAGAACTGAGACAGATTTGCAATAAGAAGATAAAAGACTTATATTTGTTGTGCATAGATCGCACATAGTGGTATAGAGTAGAGAATATATGGGGAGGACCTGACACAGGGAAATGAGGCAAAAATCTTTTTTTCCTCTTCTTTTTTCTTTATTAAGAAATGTTTTATTCTTTTTACCTACCAACCACAGATCCCCCTCTTTTCCCTCCTCCTGTTTCCCCTGCCCCAGCCTTTCCCACCAATCCACCCTCCATTCCCTCCTCCAAAAAGATAAGGCCTCCCATGGGGAGTTAGTAAAGCCTTGTACATTCAGCTGAGGCTGGACCAAGCCCTTCCCTCTGCATCAAGGCTATGCAAGATGTCCTACCATAGGTAATGGGCTCCAAAATGCCAGCTCATGTACCAGAGATAAATCCTGATCCCACTGCCAGGGTTCCTTTAAACAGACCAAACTACACAACTGTCTCACTTATGCAGAAAACCTAGTCTAGTCTCATGGAGGCTCCATAGCTGTTGGTCTAAAGTTCATGAGTTCCCACTAGCTTTGGGTTGTCTCTGTAGGTTTCTCCGTCATAATCTTGATGCCCCTTGATGCCTCTCATAGAATCCCTCTTCCCTCTCTTGAACTGGACTCCTGGTGCTTGGCTGTGGATCTCTGAATCTGCTTCCATTAGTTACTGGATGAAGGCTCTCTTGGTCCAATCAGAGCTGGCAGATTCTATCACAAAAAGTATTTAAAAATTTAAAACAGGAGATAATATATTGCCTAAACTATTACATACACCTTGACATTGTGGATACAAGGAAATGCCTTGCCTGAGAAGCATGATTTGGAGGCTCCATTGAAGTGGGAGGAAGATGAGCAACTTACAGTCTTGTGTCACCTTGGGAGACTGTTATGAAGGTGCATTCCCAGGTGATTTCATATGTATAGTAAGCTAGAGCTTCCTAACAAGCCAGACTGGCTGGAGCTGCCTGCTGATCCTAGGCTACAAACCTGCATATCGTATGACGATTCTGAATATTATAAGCAACTGTGACATAATGTTAATTATTTGTACATCTAAACATTACTAGCTATGGAAAAGATCCAGTAAAATACTATATGATATGAATTTTTCAGCTCCATTGTAACCTTAAGGGACCACAACCTCTGTATGGTTTATTCTTGACTAAAACACTATCATGAATACCTAACAGTAGTTGACAGTGACATCAGGAATTGTGTTTGAGAATACAGACTCTAGAGTAGGATTAAGGAAGACAGAGATGAGTATGAGGTATGTTCTACTTAAAATGTCTAGTGGACAGTGTACCCCGCTAGCAACTTAGAAGTGTAGGTTAGTTAAACCTATTGCCTACAGCCTGAGATCCTGTGTTCTGCAGAGGGATGTGACTATAACCCAATATCAAATCATAAACTTAGTTACATACAGTATGTGACATAGTTGCAAGGGTTTTTTCTTCTCTGTGTGTGTGTGTGTGTGTGTGTGTGTGTGTGTGTGTGTGTGTGTGTTTTGTAATTTGATTATACAGTCTTCAAAGTGTTAACTTTAAACTTTTCACATAATGATGTTGGGTCATAATGTCCAAAAGGTTGGACATACTGGAGAGAGCAAGAAGACAAATTCCCTGGTAAATCTCTAGTGAATCCACTCAGTAATGTATGAATTCAAAAGTCACTGAGTAATGAGTAGTCAGCAGAGACCAAGGAAGAACCATACAAAAGCCTAAAGAGACAGGTGAGAATTCAGGGTGTGCTTGTTGACGTTAGAATGGCATAGTACACAGCTCTGACACACATGAACAATAAGCCCTGAACTAGTGAGCTCAAACACAAATGTACGGTCAGCTGAGCATTTGAAGCAATCTGAGCTTACAAAGCCGTTTTGTTGTTGTTGTTTGTTTGTTTGTCTTCATGGCACTTGTTTCCTGCTTGTTATATTCTTCTAGACCTATTACAGGCATAATTATAAACAAGACTACTTTAATTAATGCTGGTTGTATTTTACCTTGAGAGACTTACAAAATTCAAAGCCTAAATTATCTTTGCAGAGATGAACTTTGAGCTTTTGATTTCTACAAAATAAAAACAGAGTTAGGAATGATACTAACTATTCTCTACTAGAATATCTTTCACTTCTTTATTGATAATAAATATCTCTTTTTATCTTACCCCTGGCAAAGTCATCTTCAAATATTTCACTGTCAAACAGGTAATAATCTGTATCCAAGCTTTACATTCACCATCCATTATAAGAGAGATGGGAAACAGGGAACTTCAGTTTCTCTCTCACTATATCAAGTCTGAAGTCTTATCTCCACACCAAAGTTTAGCTTTAATACTCAAACCAGAAACGCCTTTCCCATCATTAGGGAAAAGATCTGTCATGAAAGTTCTCACTCTTGAAGAGGAAAAAGGACATGGACTGTTCACAGATGTTTCAAATCAGTGAAATAGCTACTTTAATAAGCAATAAGGACTTTTTGAACAAGAAACAGAATTTGGGAAATAACATTCTTAGTTGTCATTTTAAGTGGCTATAAAGCCCTGTATCACATACTAAAAGGTACATACATGTGCCATGAGCTATATCTTTAATCTAGATAGTCAAATATTAGTTGAGATTATAAAACATAATATATGAAATTGCTATGAATGTCCTTTCTGAGCTCCAGTACCCATCTCAATTTGGAGAGCCAGGTAAATTGGAGATTCTTAATAAGTCCACCATTCCAAGTCCTTGTGAGTTTTAGAAAATGACAGCATGTTATCAAAAAAGGAGTCTTGGGAAACAAGTAAGTTTCCTATTTTCCACACACTGGAAAAGGAAGCCACACAATCTGTAATTTTTGAGTCTATGTTCCTGTGGCCTTGCTTTGAAAAGCCATTATCTAGAGGTTGATAACCACAGCTACACTGGTTCTCCTTCAAGATGCCACTGTGGAAATTCAGTTTCTCATTACTCATTTATGACCCTGTGTGGAGTGTGTATTGGGTTGAGCAAGGTGGCCAAATCCTTCTGTTATCAAAATGAAGCATATTGTCAAAAGGAAAAGGCACCAGCTGATCTATAGTGGTTGTTTTATTGCTGATTTTATCTTCTTGATGGTAGGGCATAGTACCTTTTCTCTCACTGGGATGGGAGAGAGACTGTTTGAAGAATTCTAAGTAAAGGCATCAATAGGAAATTACATTATTAAATATACAAAAAAATAGTAACTAGGTGAAAAATCCTTTAATATATTAGCAGTTTCTCAATAGAAACATTAATGGGATGCAAATTATATGCTAAGCAAATTTACTTTAGCATCTGACTTCTATGCAAATATCATGTACACACTAATTTTGTGTTGTTGGTATGATGAAAGAACTATGGCAGAATGCCTACATGCCTCAATTAATGCCCATGGACATAAGTAGGGTCAATCTAAGTAAGGCTTATGTTTGAACCACGATTCCCATCTGCCTCATTTTCCCACTGATGTTGGAGTGGCTGGTGTTAAATTTTGCTGGATTTTGTATTAATCATGCAGCTTGGAAGTCCCAGAGACTATCCCTAGGAGCCTTATCTTTGCTGAAGATATTTCTCATTAAAAAAAAAAACATTCAAATTCATGAAAAAAAACTTAGATAAGTTTTGGTATTGTAATGCTAAATATAATAAGCCTTTTATATCATTGGGTTGTGCATATATGGATTCAACTGGGGTGAGATCAAAAATATTTGGGAAAATGTATCTGAGCTAAACATTTACAGACCTTTTCTTATTTCCTAAATAATGCATTGCAACATCTGTTCACATAATAACTATGTAACATGAGCAGCTCTAAGTGATCTGGAAGTGACTTAAAGTGTACTGGAAGAAGTGTTTAGTATATATGCAAATACTAAAAGACTTTATAGAAGACATGTGACCCTGTCCAGGTTTTTATTTCTTTTGGGGTCCTGGAAGCATCTCCTGTAGAAACTGAGGAGCAAATACCCTAAAACTAGATAAATTATATATGATATTGAACAGAATAAATACAGGGATATGTTTTAGAGATGTAACAGAGTTGAAGCCTAATAGCAATTTTTATCGTAATAAAGTGAGTCATTACTTAAGTTTGTTTTAAAACCCAGGACCATGCATAGGCCCTCTGACCTCAGAAAGAGCAAGAGCTTTAGAAAGGTAAAGCTTTCAGACTGAGTAATGAAGCCATTCATGATCTGTCACTGTTTAGCTTGCCACCTTCCACTGTGCATTCAGCTGAAGGCATCTCTTCCAGCTCCAGACTCACTGTAGGTTTGAGTATTTAGGGCACTCACTTTCTAATAGATAAGTAACTTCAACTTCTAATTCAAATAAAAGTCTCCACTCTTTCACTTATTTAGAGCCTCTTTTTATCCCTGACCTATTTCCTACTCTGAACTCTGCCATTCTCCACCCACATACAATCATGGTAACTTGTGCCCTGACAGTCTCACTACCCCAGCATCCTCAATTCCAAACATCATTCACAGTTTCATTGGCATCATGTCACTCTCACTAAATAGTAACTACAACCAGGACCAACACAACACTAAGGGATCAGAATGGAGTTGAGAAATCACACGAAGAGATCTTGACCTAGAATCCCCAGCTAAGCAAGGAAATAATGCTTGTCATATACATAAATACACACACACACACACACACACACACACACACACACACACACACATTAATGTGTGTCTTTTCCTGTAAAGGCAACAGGTGGTTGGGGAGAATCTATAATATGTTATGTTTATCCAACTGAACTACTGTTGGAGAACTGACAGTATTTTTGTTTCTTCTTCAATCTCTGTACTCTGCCTCGAGAAGACACTATGTGTTCTAATGAGATGGAATTCACTCTGCCAAATGAAGCAATAGTTTAATTAGTTTTCACCATTCATGCATATGGTATGCATTGGTGTTACCTTTATGCACAGCTAAGTTTAAATTAGTTAAACAAAATGACTGAAGCATAGGTCCCTGAACTTGATTGACAGTTAGAATGACCCAGGTTCCTGAGTCCCTCTCCCCGAAGCTATTAGATGACTAGATGTGAAATGAGTTTCAGAGGGCTATGCATGAAGAAGGTCTCCAAGGTGACCCTCATGAATATCCAGGTATTGTCATTATTGTTGAATGCTAACAGGGTCATTCCCCCTGACTTATGGCCAGGATGCTAGTCAGCTTCAGGCAACTATTTTGGTCACAAGAAAGTCTAGATTAAGAGAAAGAAAGACACAGCAGCAGAGAGCTTTAAAAATGTCAAGCACACAGTTTACATGCACATGGATAGCATCTTTGAAGGCAAGTTGCAAGAGGTGCCTCACAGTATTCAGACCTTCCTCCCAGTCATTACCCTGCTGCCTCCTGTAAACCTCTGTCTGCTCATCTTTAACAATCATGTCAGAAATAGTGACTGTACTTCAATGGCCTATTTCTTTTTTTCCTTTTATTTTATTTTACAATACCATTCATTTCTACATATCAGCCATGGATTCCCTTGTTCTCCCTCCTCCTGCCCCCTCTCCTTCCCCCCAGCTCACCCCCCATTTCCACCTCCTCAAGGGCAAAGCCTCCCCTGAGGACTGAGATCAACCTGGTAGACTCAGTCCAGGCAGGTCCAGTCCCCTCCTCCCAGACTGAGCCAAGTGTCCCTGCATAAGCCCCAGGTTTCAAACAGCCAATTCATGCAATGAGCTCAGGACCTGGTACCACTGCCTAGATGCCTCCCAAACAGATCAAGCCAATCAACTGTCTCACCCATTTAGAGGGCCTGATCCAGTTGGGGGCCCCTCAGCCTTTGGTTCAGGGCCCCTCAGCCTTTGGTTCATAGTTCATGTGTTTCCATTTGTTTGGCTATTTGTCCCTGTGCTTTATCCAACCTTGGTTTCAACAATTCTTGCTCATATAAACCCTCCTCTTTCTCACTAATTAGACTCCCAGAGCTCCACCCAGGGCCTAGCCATGGATCTCTGCATTCAGGCCTATTTCTTAAGAGAACAGTAGACCATTGAATAAGTCCTGGAAGGCATAAAAAAGAAAATAGGTATTGCAGTAATTGTTTATGTCTAACAACTAAGGATGCATGTGCATGTAGACTCTAAAACTCTAGTCCATGCATGTAAACAAACATGTATTTATCTAAACGTCCTTGAGTAAAGCTAAATGTTCATCACAATTGCAGACAAAGCCCTGCTCTAAAATGCAGCCTGCATCTCTGACTTCTCTATTCTATTTAATTCAGGATGATTGAGTTCTCTTAGGTAGTACATACTAAAATTCCCTTAGAGCGAGAATCCCTTTTCTCTAACTTTGTTAAATAAGATTCTCCATGCCAAAAAAAATCTATCCATTGTGTAGTAACAAGGTTGATTTTAAATGGATAAACCTACAGAAATTGAGTTCCACTCCCTAAGTACTCCATAATTACCAAATAACAGGTGCTGATCGCTCCAAGACAAAAACCTGATCTCATTAGTACCTGGTGTTTGGGTAGGTAGAAGACAATTATATGTGAAGGGTAATATGCGTTTAGAAATGCTAATTAATTATACATTATTTATTAGAATTACAATGCTCCCCTTGTACTGTAGCTAGGAATACAGAGGTAGCCTGGGAGAACTTAAGTAGCTGAGACAGGCTGAATTATAATGAACTACAGTCATTTGTTTTGAAGCCAGATTCCTTTGCTGGTTTGGAAACAGCTTTATTTCACTCTCCTCGATGTCTTTCCCCTTTATTAGAGTGAGCTACTGAGGTCTCAAAGTATGGAAGGGAGATTACATCTAGCAGATTTGAGTGAAGCTATTACATGGGTCCTAGTGTTTGAATTTCTCTTTGACAAAGGGAAATAATAGATCAATAATGGTAAATTGCAAATAAATAATTTGGCAGCCCAGGCTAAGGGTCTGTGACTTTTAAAGAGGGAATTCTGACAAATTCAATTCCTTTACACAAATGTTGTAGAACTGTACTTATGTTAAAATCATTAGTCATTATTTGTTTCTATTCTTTGTTGACATTAGCAACAAAAAGCTACTAACACATATTATCATTACATATGAGGACATCCAGTTCCCAGGAGCCTACTCATCTGCCTTACTCTGCAGCACTTAGACCTAGAAAACAGCAAAGGTTAAACAGGAGCAGCATTGCAGATCCTGGTTGGCTCTTCTATTCAGTTTTATTGTATGATTTCTAAGGTAGTCATCAAGTCTTTCAAATACTTGTTCAGCAAAGGCTACAATGTGAGGGACATATCTGCTTGACTTTAAACCCCTATGTAGTTTATTTGCTAAAATCCATTGGTTGACATCTTGACAACCAGAATACATTTAGGGAGCCATTTTATAGGGAAGGCCGAGCTACTCAATGAAGAATCTGATGGGGAAACTCCCAGAACTAGCTTGCCCACCATGTGAGTGAGCCATGTTGGTATTGGATATCCAGTCAATAGACACCATTGTCTCCACAATAGTCTCCATTGCCACATGAAGTCAGAGACTAGACAACACACTACACTCGGCCAAATCAAAAATTCATGAGCAAAGTAGGTTCCTGTGACTTTTTCTAGCTATTAATTTAGAAGAGGCTTATTGTATGGTAGATAGATAGATACTATAGACAGACAGGAAATCCCCATAAGATTGATGATAAAAAGGAAGGGGCATGTTACAACATCACAGATACTATAGAGCTAAATAGCTCCTCATGGAAAAGTAGGCCTCAGAGTCAGGGGCTCAGTCAGCCTTAAAGCAGAGTTGCTCAGAATATTAGTCTCTACCACCTGCGTCAGAATGGCTGACGTGCTATGAAAATTGAAAATTTAAAATCTCACCTCATGCCAAACCTTAGTCAGAAACATTTGAACTGAAGATCCAGATGCTCAGTTTCAACAAGCTGACTACATAATTCTTGTTTATCCTAATTCCTGACTCTCACCATTTCAGCCACTCTAAAAAGATCACTGAAAGTATTTGGACCAAGGGATGGCATCATCTGTCACGAGCAATAAGGGTAAAGAAAATTATAGAAGAAAAAATGCTACAAGCAAAGAAGATGGAAAGATTCAGAACACTTGTTCTACAAGACAAAATCAACCCTAGCAGAGAGAAACTCCACATGGACAGTAAAAATTACAGGATGGTTGGACAAGGTGGTGCCTGCCTGTAATCCCAGTACTCATGAGGTTGGGCAGGAGACTCAGGAGTCCAGGGCCATTCTTGGCTGCATAGTAAGTTCAAGGCTAGCCTAGCCAACACAAGATTCTATCTCAAAAAGATTTTTAAAAAGAGAGATAGTGAGATCAGATACATTTCAAAAATGGTTGGGAAATATATTTATTAAATAGCCACATAGCAATGGGACATTTGCATATTATTTTTTAACAAATTGAGACTAATTTGACAACAAGACAAAAAGGTTAACAAGGCATTTTTTATTTATAATTTTCAGGAATTTCATATCTGAATTGAGGACATAATTTCTATCCTTACTCCACCCCCTTTCAACTCTTCCCTTGTCCTCCAATACCATCTCTCAAATCCATGATTTAATTATTATTGGGTTCTCTCTCATTCTTTCTCTCTCTATCTCTGTCTCTGTCTCTCTGTCTCTTTCTCTGTCTCTCTGTCTCTGTCTCTCTCTCTCTCTCTCTCTCTCTCTCTCGTGTGTATGTGTGTGTGTGTGTGTGTGTGTGTGTGTGTTATATAAGCTACTGAGTCCATTTGGTGTTGTGCTTATATGCTTAGGGCTGACTAATTGGGATTAGATAATATATCAGGAGACTAGTGGTCCCTAAAGAAAACAGCTTCTCCTTCTTTCAACATCTATTGATGGTTCTTCATCTACGGGTAGTGCATTATGAGTTCTCCTCTGTCCATATTGGCAAGTCAATGTGTGCTGTGATTGTTCAGGTGTTGTTTGGTGACATAAGTATAAATTTCATACATATAGAAGACACTATAACCTCAGGTGTCCAGATCCTCTGGCTCTTTCAATCTTTTTGCCCTCTCTTCCTCAATTTTCCCTGAAATTTAGGTGTAGCAGTTGTATTGTTGATATGTTAATCATAGTCACTTATTCTCTGTATTTTAACCAGTTGTGAATTTCTATAATAGACTCCATCTCTAGTAAAAGAAGCTTCTTTGACAACAGGTATGAACTACATGTACCTATAAGTGTAAAAGTAAGCATTTAGAAAAGAGTTAAAAACCATGCTGGTTAACAAAATGGCAGCAGTAGGTTCTCCTCTAGGATCTATGACCTCTCTCCAGACATAGATATTTGGCTAGATTTATAGTCTCAGACATGAATTTCCTCCTATTAAGGTTGCCTTATATCCAACTTGACAGTTGTTGGCTATCTCCAAGTTAAAATTGCCACTACTGAACCACTGAGATTAGTGTTCCCTGTTAGTCATTGTTATGATTGATTGATAGGCTTTATAATGGAGTAGCACCATATTATACAGAAGATATTCCATAAATTCAATCAGAAAACTTCTAGAAAGGATCAATCCATTCAGCAAAGTAACAGGATATAAAATCAACTTAAATAATCAGTAATTTTTTTCTAGACTGATAACAAGCATGCTGAAAAGATCATAGAAATAGTCCTATCTACAAAAATCTTTAAAAAGCATCTAGGACTAAACATAACAAAGGAGATAAAAATAACTCTATAATAAAATTTTAATCTCTGAGTAAATAGTTTGAGGAAAACTCTTAAAGATGGAAAGACTTCCCATGATTGTGGATTGATAGAATTAGTATTATAAAAATGACTATTCTACCAAAAGCTATTTATAGATTCAATGCAATCCCAACCCAAATCCTCATGACACTCTTCACAGAAATAGAAAAAAAAAACCATCAAAATCCACCATCTAATTTCCCCTCCCCCCATGTCTCTTTTCCCATCTCTGCTTTGATCACAAGGTCTTTGTGAAGATGAAGCCATCTCCATATTGTATATAACCCTAGTGTGAAGTAGTATCAAGATTTCTAAAACTCAGGACTAAAAGTCAACACAGGAACTTAGGCAGCACTTAGAATGTCCACAGAGTTAACACAAGCATCTGTAGAAACACCTCAACCTTTTAATAAACTCTAACCTAATTTGCTTAAAGAATGGAAATGTGATGGATATATTCATCAATAAAATAAGTGTCACTTATGGTAATTCACTTATAGTAGAAATGAAACACCTAATCTTCCCTCTGATTGTCATTTTTTCAAGATTCTACTATTTGTTTTCTAAGAAAGCATTAGCAAGGCCTCTCCAGTGTTTGGACCTTGTAAATGACATTGTAGATAATAAACTAATATTTATTTTTAATGAATGTTATCTTCTTTCTGTCTTCACAAACTTGAAACTTATTTAAAATGCTTGAAGTCAATTGATTCTATGTCTCTACATGAGCTTAGGAAAGTAACACTGTTCTATTTAAGATTAAAACATTACTTCATGATCTATTTAAATCAGTGATTAATGATTTAATAGTGGTCACAATTGATTTTACAGGGGGATATTCAGCTATGTTGAAACAAAAGGAGATAGTCATACAATTCTTGTCAGTCAAATTAATGAATCTTTTTGTTGATGCTTAAGAATTCCAGTAAAAATTCAATCTTATCCTTAATAGAATTTATTCAGCATATGAACATAACATATATGGACTTATGTCACAGCACCAGAATGTGCTGCTTTTCAGAAAGGGACATTTTTGTTTGAACTATGTAGCTTTCTTCTTTTTCCATGGGTTCATACAAGTTTTCAAAACACAGAATGCTTTGAGATTAGCATAGAATAAAAGACTGTTAACTAATTTACTTTGTCTCTCATGAATTTACAAAGACAATTTGTCTTAACTGAACACAGTGCAATACATTCCCTTACTTAAGGAAATGTTGTCATGGGATAGAATATGGAATGCCTGGGGATTGGTTTCTAGAAGGGCTCAGACTTGGTGGAAATTTGTTTAGCTGTTCATTCTGTGTTTATCAGTCTCTGTCATGTTCAGGGTACATCCTCATCCAATGAAAATGATCAAGATGAGGACAATTATGCTGAACTCCTAAAATCTGTTCAGAAAAACACATGGTGGAACTAGTTAAGAAAAAATGTATGCATACCAAGAAATATTATTCAAAGTGTCAAATGAGATAGAGAGCTGTGACATTACAGACTTGTGAATTTAGTAGACCCTTAGTAATAGAAGATGCAACCAAGTAAAACTGTGTACATAGATAACTTGAGAGTTATCCATTTGTTGTCTTATATTATCCGTAAATGTTGTTTTGTCTCCAAAAATCTGTGTAGACTTCAGCTAGAGAAATTTCAATCTATGACAAAGGTAGAAGCATTGTCTGGCAAGGAGTGACTGACCACACAGGTGGATATAGTCTGCATTTAGAAGATGCAATTATTGGGATCTGAGCTAGAAACAGCATTACATATGTGTTTTAATGTGCATGGGTAACCAGAGCTCATAAACAAAGGTGAACTCCTTAACATTTGAAAAGCCAGTTTCCAACTATCCAAGAAAACTGTGGACATGTTGAAAGTCCTTCAGCATGAACCAGAAAATATTTTTTGTCATGGGAATTGCCAGGATTGCTTGGAATTTTAATAGTGGGAAATGACTTTTATTAACTTTGATAACTTTGCACAAATAGGGTATTAATTGTAAAAGACACTAGAATCTTCTCCAGAAAATAAGGATTATTTGACTCCACATCTGAGCATCACACAGTGTGGACCTATGTGGTATAATTTCATCCCTTGCTAAACAGCCACTACCATGTCCCTACCACATCCAGACCTTGTGGTGAGGCTGTTCTGTGTCATATCACTCCATTCTAGTTCTTCTCCTTCCAGTAGCTTAGCAAGCATGTCCTCATCTGTCATCAATTTCACTTTCTGTGTTCATACATAATCTCAGTGTTGTTTTATTGGCCAGTTTAAATACATAAAGTCAGATAGACTATGTGATTTCAATGCACATAATTTTTAAAATATAGTTTTATGACAACACAGAGTGAAATATAGGGAGGAAGACCACTGGTACATTTGTCAAATGAATTTCAATATCCCCAAATGTCTTTTATAAATCATAGAAAAATAATATATTCACATTTTAAATAGTGGTGCTTTATCCTTTTAAAATTATAAATAAAAAATACTTTATAGACTTCATTTTCATGATCTGATATTGGCTATCTGTATAAAATTAGAAGATGGCTCCAAACTAGAAGAGCAGACTTCATAAAATACATTCACTACAATGAATATATACCAGTAGAGAATTGTTTAAGTTAATAACTTAAGCCATCTACAGGAAGAATGCAACTCTGGTAAAGGAATGATGGCAAGGTCCACATTACATCATTTAGAATATTTGAAACTGGGCCATCACCTCAGCTATTATGAACAGTTGTGTATCACCACAGTAGTCAGTAACAGTAACACCAGGTATGCTTGCTGTATAGTTTTTTCATTTTTCCCAGTGATTTTGAGATTAAAGAGGTCAGCCACATGCCTCCCATATATACAACTGCAGGCTGCCACAGTGCTTACACCCCACTCCAGGAAAGCAAGTTCTCACCCTAAAACCTGTTACTTTACTGCCTTACCTAAGACAAAGGCTTTGAGGATGTATCTGTGGCTAAGGACTTTGAGGTGTTGTGGATTACCTGGAGGACTCCAGTGTAACCATTAGTTTAAAACTAAAGGAAAGAGGCAAAAGAGTAAGTTATAGATGAGACCTAAGAATCTAACACTTTCTTGGCTCTTAGTGGAAGGTGAGAAAGTCAGAGAAAGGGACCCATCCTATCAAACCTCCTGCATATGAGATGCACTGCAGTATTGTGGAATGCAGGGCCCAGAACTTGACAAGACCACTAACATCTTCTCTCCCCAAGCAGCCTGCATCACCTTCCAGCACTATGAGAGCTAGACAGCATAGAAGTTTCCCAGTTGGTTTGAAGTTGATTTCTCTGTCTTGCAACCAAAGTGTATGGTGTCCTTAGGTAACTATGTTGTGATGATTTGCTACAGTGATATCAAACAGACTACTTTTTTCATGCATTTGGTTTTCCTGTCTATAACACAGAGGTTTTGACATTGCTGTGCACAATCCTGCTGAGTCTATTCCTCACTATAGCATGGATCACTCCTCTCCTTTGCTGATGTATATACCAATCTATAACCTCTCTTGGTGGCCAAAAAGAAATGCCACCAAAGAAGTGGGAAAGCTATAAAAGTAGCTTATCAGTCATACCCAGAACACACAGACCTATTGTTATAGAATGATTTGAGTCTCTTTACAGCTTTACAGATAAAAGAGTGTCTGCATGCCAAATTAATATCACAGTAACAGTAACAGCCAGGACATGAGCTGAACATCAAGGGCAACAAACACATGGAGCATTGGTCTGTCTGAGATAAAAGGGCCTCTTTGGCCCCCAAGATTTTCTTGCATCACAATTTATTTGTATTTCTACCTCGAGCTGTTTTACTGAGTAGAAAATGAGAGCATCTGCAGAAAAAAAGCAACTCCGCATTAATCATCTGTGCCCATGCCTGCTTGAAACAAATTCGCTGTCTCTGAAGATGATGAGGATTATATATTCCTGTCAGAACATGTCAAATCAACTGCTATCATTGGTAGTTTAACCTTTAGGTTAGCACTTACAACAAAATGCAAAGTCAAGTTAAAAGAATATTTTTTAATCAAAGAATATAGGGAAGGCCTTCTTGATGAACACAAACTTCTTGTCTTGACTTTACTGCAATCTCAAGATGTTTTTTAATTCCCTCTAATTTATAGGTGTATCACAGTAATAACACCGTATCTATGCTATTTTAGTAGTAATAAATGCAAATACGGATGAATTAAAATTGAATGTGATTTTTCTGAAGTCCAATAAAATGGAATCTTGAAGCAAAAGACAAAAATGTAGATTTTGAGGTCGAAAGTGCTAGTTTCATTTTGGTGGCTGTCCCCTTTGGCTGCCACACTTGCTGACTTGTAGATGATGATAACTACCAGAACTATGACAGGGAGGAAGCCCTAGGCTTTGAGAATGGAAGAGTCTCAGCATACCCAGCACTTTCTGGGTCATATTCCCCAGAGAGTAAACACTACTGAGAAGGCCATCCAGTGTCTCTGCTCTCAAGAGTCACCTGCCTTCATGCTCCACATCTTAAGAGAAGTTGTGACAAGTTTTACAGACTGGGTGTATTGTATAAAATCATAACTCATCATCAAACCTTGTTCTAGACCTATATCCTATTTGGATATCAATAGAATTTAAAGAGAACTTTGCCATGTTTTGGACCTTTTAATGTTAATATAAAGGCAGATGTCCAAGTTGAGGTTGCTTTAATGGGGCCACATGTGTTCAGTTTCTTGGCCTGACATTAGCCATATATGTTTTACATATCTTCTTCATACATACTTATGGACTTGATAATTAGCTGATAAAGCAAACAATATTGTATCTGGCAGAATTTACCTCTTGCCCTATATGAATATAATTACCCTCTCTCACACATTTTCATTGCTTTCCCAAATAAGAAATTTGATCAAACTTATTTAACACCTTTGCCATTACCTACTCTTGGGATTTGAATGTAAGTGCTGTACAGTAGAAGTAATGACCAGAAGAGAAGTAGATCCCAGTTAATGTGAGATAAACCAGACAAAAATGAAGTGTTGGTCACTCAGAGTAAGGCCAGCAGACATGCAGACTGCTGATGAGGCAAATCTCTTGGCAGGCAGGACTGGAAGCAGAAGCAAACTGGCATTGTCAAGCACACATTGGACAATGTGTTAGGAAAGAAAAAGACAAGATAGATTTGGCTCAGATCAATCCTCTGAAGTCCCCAAATCTCCCATATGTTACTGGAGTAAATACAGTTTTTCTCAATATATCACTCCCATTGATTTCTGTATTCTTTAGCATTATTTAGTAAAATGTACCTGTTTTGTAATTCTTAGCTCCACATTAGAACCTTCAATCACTTGAGAAGAGAGAAGATACATTCAGAAAGTCAAATTTCACACTTTGACAGTTACCCCGAAGGCAAAACAGTCCTCCTCAGAACTTGAGCTTTTAAAAGTCCATACATGATCGTGCAGCTACCAGAAAAGACTGAAGATCAAAAGCACATTCATGACATGTGAAGGGCAGGGAAGCAAGGCACATGCTTTCCATCCAGAAGATGATGAATGTGTGACAGGGAAGCATGAAGTGGAAGAGATTTGAGGAATGGATATTCTCAGAAATCAGTGAGTAGATGGCAAGGATGAGGTTATCAGAACAGAAGTGTTACCAGTGGTTGGGCTTTTCTATTTTATCAATGACAAGATGGTTTGTGTTTTTAGAGCCAGCACCACACTGTGTTTTTATACCCGTGGCAAGCTTTGCTATGCTTCAGCGTGAGCAGTGATGAAAGACAAATGCATATAGAATGTATACCTTCCTTGCTGCCTTTGCACTGCTGGATGGAGCTTCAGTTCTGTCTGTTTGTTTTGAGTTTCTATGTGCTGGTTATAACCCAGCCCAGCTCAGTTTCTCTTTAAATGATGTTTTTCCTTTCCAGTTGCCTTGTTCTGTGACTTTGCTTCAAGTAAAAAGATAGCCCCACTTACCCAAGATCAAATAAGTATACAAGAGCTTCAATTGCTTTACTAATAAAGAGCCTTAGGCTCCTTGTCCCTGCTCCATACATAAATCCTATTGAGAGCGTTCCTCAGTCCTTACCATGCCCAGGAAAGAATGATCTGCATTCTCCTGTGGGCAGACCCAGAGCTACAGCTTCAGTGTCTGTGTCCTGTGTGTGCTGAGAAACATTGCTTGTGACACTGCTGCCTTGGGTAGCAGGAGGAGGACACAGACTGGTAACTAAAAAGGCAAGGGAGAAGGGAATTTTAACAGCTTCGCTCCCTTAGTGCTCTGTCTCAAAGAATCGTTCTTGTACTTGACATTTGTTGCCATTTTGCTTTTTTACTTTGAATTGTGGAGCCAGACTGTGTCTCTGTGTTGAAAGGAGGAGGCAAGGTGACCTCGGAAATGTCAGAATTATTACCAATGGCAACCTTCAAGCATGGATAGATGGAAAAGTTGGGGACGAAGTGTACTTTATTATTCTGTTTCAGTGTTGACTACCAAGTAGGGACCAGGAACAATAATGATGAGCTATTTGAGAATGATAAGGGGGCAGAGACAGGTGAGAGCTCACTCAATAAAATGAAAGCCACACAAACCACACAAGCCACACAAGCATGGGGACCTGGATTTAGAAAAAGCAGGATGTGGTGGCACGTGCTTGTAACTCTAATACTGGAAAGGTAGGACAGGCAGATTCCATGAACTTGCTGGCCAGCCAGTCTAGCTAAATCAGTGAGCTCCAGGTTCAGTGAAAGATCCTGTCTCAATACTGTTGAAAGATACCAAAGAGCCACGAGCTGGTGGTGTACTCTTTCAATCAATCCCAGCACTTGGGAGGCAAAGGCAGGCAAATTTCTGAGTTCAAAGCCAGCCTGATCTACACAGTGAGTTCTAGGACGGCCAGAGCTGCACAGAGAAACCAAAATAATAGAGACTGAGAGAGAGAGAGAGAGAGAGAGAGAGAGAGAGAGAGAGAGAGAGAGAGAGAGAGAGAGAGAAGAAAGAAAAACAAGCACCAAGGAAGACCTTTGCTCTACACACACACACACACACACACACACACACACACACACACACACACACGTATACCTATAAGTACATGTACAGACATGGACACATACAAATACTACACATGAAAGCATCATAGAGGCAAAACGTGCTATGACAGAAGTTGTTTCTTTTCAACAAGGCCTGCAGTATGCTAGGAGCAGATACCATAGGAATGAGGACACTGTCTGTGCAGACCTAATGGAATTTCATTCCCACCCTTCCTTGTGACCTCAGACAGGATCACAGTCTGAGCTTTACCTTTCTCTCCTGTAAAAGGATATTATGCCATGCACCTCTTGGGTCTGCTGAGAAGATTAATGATATTGTGTACACAGAGTACCAGGACCTGCGGGTGGCAGCATGAGTTCTCTCCCTTGCTTCTATTTTAATAGGACAAATTATTTATAATAATGGGTCATGGAAAACTAGTCCCAAGAGACTGACTCTACCAAAAAGATGTGAAGAGAGATTGATTCACTGAAGAGAGCTTGTTCCTATTTCTTCCTGTTAATCTTGGTAATTCTCAAACCCTGGTGATATTTGAATAGTCAGCAGTACTTGCCCACATTTTTTCCCTATATATTTAAGGTCAGTAGTCTGGGATATATACCATCAGATGAATTCCTCTCTTCTGATATGCCGTGGCCTGAGCCCTAATGTCTGAATTCGGTTGCAAGTAGTGACAGTTGCAATAGATGTATAAGATGTCTCTTTTGTCTTGCACATAGCTTGCAGTCAAAAGCCAGCCATGTCTAACTCATACACCAGGTACATGAGACTAAATACTTCCACTTACATCAGTTTTCCTTTGTGGGGCACTGGAATTTGGTGGACCTGGACCAGCTAAAACTAAAGCTAAAGATAGTTAAGGCAAATCACCTTGCCATGCAGACAAACTTGTCTATTGGTTGATCACAACTTCCCACACATCTGTGCATGTAATAATTTTCAGGGCTCTAGACTCATAAGGAATATATGCTTGATGTGATAGAGTCCTCCATGAGGACTGGAGAGGGCAACTGTGGAATGTGGGCGTGGGTTGTAAACTTCGTTCTGTTGGAATCTATCAGGTTAAATGAGATACTGACAATATGGGGCTGGAGAAATGGTCCAGTGGTTAAGAGCACTGGCTGCTCTTCCAGAAGACCTAGGTTCAATGCCCACACCCACATGGTAGTTCCAAACTGTCTATAATTCCACTTCCAGAAGATCTGTTGCTCTCTTCTGGACTATGAGGGCACTGCATATTAGTGGTACATTCAGGCAAACACTCATATATATAAAATGAAAATAAAATCTCAAAAAAAAATTTCAAAAGACACCATTATTTTATGGGTGACCTTGTCCATACACAAAAAGTTTGGTATCAAGGTCAGGTAACAGCTTGACCTGGATGACACTACCATGAACCCAATGCCCAAAACAACTACAGCCTCTAGTCAATGTCAAAACAGTTTTCAGACCCACTAATGATTATGAATGCCACAAAGACAATCACTCCTGGATGCTATGTAGTACCTCACAGCTGTAGGATTCTTGAAGTTTGAGGTTTTGTTCTTATCCTGGTTATTTTTATGTCAACTTTACATGAGATATTAGAGTCACTGGAAGGAAAGAACCTGTGGTGGTTTCAAAGAAAATGGACCCCAAAGGGAGTGACACTATTAGGAGGTGTGGCTCTGTTGGAGTAGGTATGGCCTTATAGGACGAAATGTGTCACTATGGGGGAGGGCTTTTAGGTTTCCTATGCTCAAGCTATGCCCAGTGATACAGTTTACTTCCTGTTGCCTGCATATCAAGTTGTAGATCCCTCAGCTCCTTCTCTAGCACCATGTCTGCCTGCATGCTTCCATGTCCTGCCATGATGATAATTATTAAACCTCTGAGATGGTAAGCAAGCCAATTATAAGAGTTGCTATGGTCATACTGTCTCTTTACTGCAATAGAAACCCTCAGACAGAGCATCAGTTGAGAAAATACCCACATAATATTGGAATATAGGCAAGCCTGTGATCATTTTTTTAGTTAGTAATTGCTGGGGGAGGGCCCAGCCCATTGTGGGTGATGCTATCCCTGGGCAAGTAGTTCTGGCCTCATAAGGAAGCAGGCTGATAAAGACATATGGAGCAAGCCAGTAAGTGCTGTAGAATAATCCTCTTGTATACTGTAAAGATTTGTCGCTCATATAAGTTTAATAAAGCACTGACTAGACAGTAACTGGGCAGGAAGTTAGGCAGGAAAGCCAAACTGAAACTGCAGGGAAGGAGGGCAGAGTCAAGGAGTCACCAGCCAGATGCTGAGGAAGCAAGATGAGAATGTCATTTTGAAAAAAGCACCAAGCCATGTGGCTAAACATAGGTGAGAATTATGGGTTAATTTAAGTGTAAGAGCTAGTTAATAATAAGGCTGAGCATTTATAAGTAATTTTAAGCCTCAGAGTCAATTATTTAAGAAGCAGGTATTTGGGAATACACAGGCAGGAGAGAAACTTCTGCCTACAAATAAGCAATACCTCTCCATGGCCTTTGCATCAGCTCCGGTCTCCAGGTCCTTTCCCTGTTTGAATCCCTGCCCTGACTTCCTTCAATGATGAACTACAATGTGGATGTGTAAGCAAAATAAAGCTTTTCCTCCCCAACTTGCTTTTGGTCATGGTGCTTCATCACAACAATAGAAACCCTGACTAAGATAGTCTTACATCTCTGGAAATCACCAGCAGGCAAGATCAGGGCCATTTTAGCATCACTCCAAGAGCCAGTCTCAAGAAGGCACACAGTCAGGGGTGGAGGTAGGGGTGGGGGTGGGGGAACCAAGCAAAGCAAAATGTGTTTTTACAAACAGAAAGCATAGAATTAAAATCTATTGGGGCTTTTAAGCCAAAACTGTCCCTGCTGCTATCCCTGTGCCTGAACAATCAATCTGCTAGATGCATGTTTTCATGATTAGACAGTGCTAGCCTCCCATGGAGAATTTAATGAAAGAAATATGCAGAAGGATCCATTCTGTCCTCCTTCAGGAAGAGAAGTAATCAAACTTGTATGTGCAACTAGCACCAGATGTTACACAAGGTCATTATCCAGAATCAGTACCTTCACATTTACCCCAGACTTGCAGCATTAGGACAGGTGAGCCACAGTTTAAACAACAGGGACTCTTGAGGACACACACTGGTCAGAATCATGAAAAAAGAAAGCCTCCATTTTGAATGTATTGTGGCCATTTTGAATATTACAGCCCTCTCAGACTTATCTGATTATAATTCTGTTGGACTATTACATAATTGGTGATTGAGTGACAATTAAATCTTTTTTCTCATAATTCATTTAAAACTGTATAGCACCAGCCACAATACCAGCTTGACACTCATGTCAAAAAATATGCATTTCATGTTACCTTGGTAAGTTCTTAGGAATTTGAAGTCTGGGTCATTTCAATAGTACAATCATGTATTAGAAGCACATATCACTCTAAATCTCTCCTATCTCTCTAATCCAATAATTTACATACAAATATTAAATAAATAATTATGCATTATGTATTTATATACCATATTTTTATATATACATTTTTACTTTTTGTGAGATATAATCTCAGTAGTCCACGGTGCCCTGGATCTCCCAGTATAGGTAGGAAAACCTTGAACTTCTGATGCTTCTGCTTCTACTCCCCAAGTGCAAGGATTGTAAGTATGAACTCCATTTGGTTTATGTGGTACTGGAGATCAATATTAAACCCAGGTCTTCATGCATGCTATACAAACACTCCAGCACTTTTCTATTTTCTTCTTCTTTTTAAGTCGCTTTCTAAATTCTTATTACATCACTTTTCTGCTTCCATTTCCTCTGACTTAGCCACTCCTACCTATGCCCCAAATTAAAAATTGATAGCCTCTTCTTTCTTGATTATTATTGGTGTGTGCATGTGTGCACGCACAAATACATGAATACAACCTGCTTAGTACATTTGTGCTGTTTGTGGGTATGCAGTCTCAGGGTTAATCACTTTAATATTGGATAACCAAAAAGTGGACTCATCCCTGGAAGAGGCTAATTCTCCTTCTCCCAGCAATCACTAGATGCCTGTAGATCTTGGTTTATAGGTGGGACCCCATGAAAATATTCCCATTCCATGTTAGAATATCTGTTGATATTACAATTGCTCTGGTCTTATAGATACAGCCATTTCTAGGAGAGATGTTTCACAGCAGACATCTTGGTATTCTGGCTCTTACCAAGCATGCTGCCCCCTCTCCTATGGCATTCCTTGGGCCACAGATGCTGGAGATGTGATGTAGATGTATCCAGCGAGGCTGGGCTCCTCACAAATGTTTAATCTCTATATTGTATCCAGTTTTGTTCCCTATTATTGCTTTCATTTGCTATAGAGAGAAGTTTCTCTGATTAGGGGTGGTATCCAGACTTACCCGTGGGTATAAGGATTCAATTTAGAAGACAGAAAGGAGTTACAGTGTTCTAGCAAGGTGGCAGTACTAGATTCTTGTCTAAGGTCCATGACTGTACTAATCCTGGAAAGTTGTCTGGGTTTCTAGTTCCAGGTATGATGTCCCTTTTCTTGAGTGGGCCCTAAGTCCAATTAGACAGCCATTAGTTACCACTTATCCCTCACAGATACATCTCCATGCTGGTCATTGCTGTGGTTCATAGATGTGGCAGCTGGGTAGGACTATTAATTGCATCCTTCTCTTGGAAGCTTGTATATTATTTTCTGAAACCGTAGAAGCTAGACTATGAAAAAAGAGGCTTCCTGTGTCAATACAGCTTGAATCATGAGTCCAGTGTCCAAAGTGTGGATTGTTTTCAGAAATAGGGACTGAAATTCAACCTATGATATAATTGGTGTTTTACTCTTTACTCTTTATGGGGCCTGAGTACCCAGCCTTAGCTTGGCTTACTTCTAGCCAACTTTTCTTAATTTAAATTATCCCACCTGTGTTTTGCCTCTGGGTGTAGATGTAACCAATCGTCTTATTAAAATAAGAAACACAGAGCCAATGTAAAAGAGAAAGCTGAGAGGTCAGAGCTCAGAGCTAAAATCTTACCTCCTGCAGTGCTCCTAGCTTCCCCGAGAGAGAGCTTCTTCCTGTTTGTCTGTCTTTAAATAGTCTTTCTGTTCTGCCTTCTCATTGGTTGTAAACCCAACCACATGACTGCCTTGTCACTGCCTGTAAGTACCGCCCTCCAGGTCTTAAAGGCATATGTCTCCAATACTGGTTGTATCCCTGAACACACAGAAATCTACCTAGCTCTTCTAACCACCATGCTCTTGCTATGGCTCTAATAGCTCTGACCCCAGGACAATTTTATTTATTAACATACAATAAAAATCATATTTCAGTACAAATAAAATATCACCATATCTGGGCTTTTATCTTTCTCTATTTCTGTATATCTTTTTTCACCTATTCAGAGGACCTGATCTAGTTGGGGGCCCCTCAGCCTTTGGTTCATAGTTCATGCGTTTCCATTCGTTTGGCTATTTGTCCCTGTGCTTTATCCAACCTTGGTTTCAACAATTCTCGCTCATATAAACCCTCCTCTTTCTCGCTAATTAGACTCCCAGTGCTCCACCCGGGGCCTAGTCATGGATGTCTGCATCCAGATTCCTCAGTCCTTGGATGGGGTTTGTGGCACAACTATTAGGGTGTTTGGCCATCCCATCACCAGAGTAGGTCAGTCCCGGCTGTCTCTCGGCCATTGCCAGCAGTCATTTGTGGCGGTATCTTTGTGGATTTCTGTGGGCCTCTTTAGCACTTTGTTTCTTCCTTTTCTCTTGTGGTCTTCATTTACCATGGTCTCCTATTCCTTGTTCTCCCTCTCTGTTCTTGATCCAGCTGGGATCTCCCGCTCTCTTTCCCTCGACCCTTGCCCTTCATTGCTCCCACTCATGTCCAGGCTGTTCACATAGATCTCATCCATTTCTCCATCATTGGGTGATTCCCGTGTCTTTCTTGGGCTCCTGTTTTCCAGGTAGCCTCACTGGTGATGTGAGTAGCAGTCCAGTCATCCTTGTTCCACATCTAGTATCCTCCTATGAGTGAGTACATACCATATTTGTCTTTCTGCGTCTGGGTTACCTCACTCAGGATGATTTTTCTAGATCCATCCATTTGCCTGCAAACCTCATGATGTCATTATTCTTTGTATATTCTTGATATTCATCCACTGTCAGGTGTATAGTTGACAAAGATTCTCTCCCATTATGTGAGATTATTCTTCATTTTATTGTTTCTTTTAGCTCTACAGAAGCTCTTTTATCTCATGAGGTCCCAGTTGTCAATTGCTGTCCTTAATTCCTTCACCAATGCTGTCCTTTTCTACACCTATATCTTTTAGGAAACTGCCTATATTTTCTTCTAACATTTTTAGTGTTTCAGACTCCAAATTGAGGTCTTTGATACACTTGTACCTAATTTTTCTACAGGATGCTATATAAGTTTCTAATTTTATCCTTCTGTATATGGTCATTCAGTTTTACCAGAACCATTTGTTGAAGATGCTGCTTTTTGTCCAGTGTGTGTTTTTGCCTATTTGTTAAATGTCAGATTTAGTTACAAGTACTCACTTTTGGGTCTTCTATTTTATTGGTCTACATATGTGTTTTGTGAAAGCACCATATTATTTTTATTACTAAAGCTCTGTAATATATCTTGATGTCTGGAATGGCAATGCCTCCAGTATTTTTTTTTCTCTCAAGATTGATTTGGCTATCTGGGGTCTTTTCTAGTTCTATATGAATTTTAGGGTTTTTTGGTCTTTTATAAAGAATTTGAAAGTATTTTTATTGGTATGGCATTGAATCTGTACATTGCTAGGACTTCTATCATGAAAGCATGTTGGATTTTTGTCAAAGGCTATTTATGCACCTACTGAGATGATCATGTGATTTTTGTCTTTAAGTCCCTCTATATAATTCATTGTATTTATTGAATCATTATATATGTTTAAACAACTCCTCATTTGCATGATAAAGCCAACTTGATCATGGTGGATAGTTTTCTTGATATGCACTTGTGTTCAGTTTGCTAGTATGTTGTTGAGAATTTTGCATTTATGGTCTGTTTTTTAAGAATTTAAGGATTAGTTGTAGTTCTCTGAAATTCTGGTAGAATTCTACTGTGAATCCATTTAGTTCCAGAATGCTTTTTATTACTGTTTCAATCTCCTTCATTATGGGTTTGTTGCAGTAAGTCATTGGCTTCTTCTGGGTTTAACTTGGGTAGTTTGAATGAATCAAGAAGCTTATCCATTTCTTTTATATTTTCAACTTAATGGAGAACAGGTTTTTACACTGTTCCCTTATAATAACCTGAATTTCTTTGGTGTCTGTTAAAATCTTTCCCTGTTCATGACTGACTCAGTTAATGTGGGTTTCTCTTTCTTTCTTTTGGTTACTTGGGAGAAGGGCCTCTTGATCTTATTTTCTCCAATAACCAATCTTATATTTGTTGATTCTTTGTATTGTTTTATTTGAATCTGTTATATTAATTTCTGCTTTGATTTTTATTATTCTTGCTTTCTACTTGGTTTGGATTTGGTTTGCTCTGTTTTTTTTTCTTCAAATTCTTGAGTTGTGTCATTAAGTCATTCATTTATGTTCTGATTTTTTAATGTAGGCACTTAGGGCTATCAACTTCCTTCTTTGGACAGCTTTTCATGTGCCCCAGAGATTTTGTTCTGTTTTGTTTTCATTTTCATTTAGGTCCAAGAATATTTTTATTCTTTCTTAATTTCCTTTTTGACTCATTTATCATTTATTAATCAGTTGTTTATTCTAAACAACTGTAAACTAAAAAAGTTGTTTTTTACACTTTTAGAGTTTTATATGATGTCAGTTTTAAGTTTCATTGCAAAATGGTAAGATAGGATGCATAGGATTACTTCAGTTTTTCTGTATTTTTTAGGGTTTGCTTTGTTTCTTAGCATGCAGCCTATTTTAGAGAAGTGTCAATGTGATGCTTAATAGAATGCAAAATCTTTGGTGTTTTGGAATATCCTATAGATATCAGTTAGGTCCATTTGATGGAAAATGCTATTTAATTCTGAGGTTTCTCTGTTTGCTTTTTGACCAGATGACCTATGTGTTGGAGAAAGTGAGGTGCTGAAATAACCTACTATTATTGGGTTAGTGTTAATCTGTCTTTAATTCCATCAGTATGCTTTTTATGAAATTAGGTACCTTGGAGTTGGTTGTATATACACCTAAATTTATCTCTTCATTGATATAAATTGCCCTTCCTTTGTCTCTTTTGATTAATTTTAGTTTGAAGTCTATTTTGTTAAATACTAGGATGACAAAACCTGCTTGCTTCTTGATCCCATTTGCTGGTAATACTTTGTATCCTTTGTCTTTAAGGTGATGCCTATCTTTAATGTTGCAATGAGTTTCCTGTAGACAACAGATAGATGGAATTTGTTTTCTTATCCGGTTCAGCTAGCCTGTGTCTTTTAATTAAAGAGTTAAAACCACTAATATTTAGAGTTTTTATTGAAAAGTGTGTAAATTGCAAACATTTTCTTGTTTTCTGTTGGATAATGGTCTTAGCTGTGGCTTATTTTCATTAAGTTATAGATTCATTTTCTTTCTAGAATCCCTTGGCTGTAAAAATTCCTTTCTTTAGTGCTGCTTATTGGTGGGGTTTTTTTTGTATTTTTTCTTGGTCAATAGAAATCTTTTTTCTAATAATTAAATTTTTTCATTTATTTTACATACCGGCCACAGTTTTCCCTCCTTTTTTTTTTTTAATGTGAGTTTCTTTAGGCTGTATAGAACATGGAAAGCTTTTTGTCCCCTCACAACTATGGCACACACTGGCTGGGTACATTATCTAGGTTGACAGTTGTTCTTTTCAGAATTTAGAGTGCATTGCTCCAGGCTCTTCTGGTTTTCAGAGTTTGCATGAGAAATCCCATGTTATTCTGGTGGATTTTCCTTTAGATGTTGTGTTGGCTAGTTTTTTTTTTTTTTTTTTTTTTTTGTTTTTCGAGACAGGGTTTCTCTGTGTAGCTTTGCGCCTTTCCTGGAACTCACTTGGTAGCCCAGGCTAGCCTTGAACTCACAGAGATCCGCCTGGCTCTGCCTCCCGAGTGCTGGGATTAAAGGCGTGCGCCACCAACGCCCGGCTGTGTTGGCTAGTTTTATGTCAACTTCACACAGGCTAGAGTCATTTGAGAGGAAGGAACCATAATTAAGAAAATGCCTCCATAGGATCGAGCTGAAGGCAGTCCTGTGAGACATTTTTGATTGATGAGGGAAGGCCCAGCCCATTATAGGTGATGCCATTTTGGTTTGTTGGTATTGGGTTCCGTAAGAAAGCAGGCTGATCATGCCATTATTTGCCAAGCCAGTAGGTAGCAATCCTCCATAGCCACTACATCAACTCCTGCCTTGAGGTTCCCACCAGTTTAAGTTCCTGCTTGGACTATAACTCAGGATATATAAGTCAGATAAGCCCTTTTCTCCCCAAGATGCTTTTGGTCATGGTATTTCAACACAGCAACAGTAACTCTAAGACATATGTAACTTTGTTTGTTTTCTTGCAGTTTCAATGTTTTTTTCTTTGTTCTGTCTATTTAGTATTTTAAGTACGATATGCTGTGGAGCATTTCTTTTTTGGTCTTGTCTGGTTGGACATCTGTGTGCTTCTTGTATCTGTATGGGCATGTGTTTCCTTAGTTTGGAGAAATTTTCTTCTATGCTCTTGTTAATGATCTGGTCTTTTCCATTGACCTGGGATTCTTCTCCTTCTCCTCATAGAATTAAAAAGAAAGAAAGAAAAGAAAAGAAAGAAGGGAGGAAGGAAAGAAGGAAGGAAGGAAGGAAGGAAGGAAGGAAGGAAGGAAGGAAGGAAGGAAGGACATGACTGCCCCTAGGTATAGTGAAGGAGAAGGTTTATTGTAGACAAAAAGGAAAGCATAATTAGAGGCAGAGATATCTGGGAGATTCCAGAGTGAACATGACCAGACTGAGCTGGGCCATATGAGGAGATGGGGAAGGAAGAGGGGAGAGCCAGAGAGGAGCCACCCACCAAGAGGGGTGGCCTGAGCCGATAGACTGGCGCAGAGAATGGCAGAGACAAAATGACTGACTTATGTAGGGGCCAGAGGAGCTCAGTGGAAGGAAGCCCAGCCTAATACCTGGGTTGGAGAGTTCAGGGAAGGGGTGGGGTATGCCAACCAGGGGGCCCTAAAACAGGTGGAGACTGAGTGGTACAGGGAGAACCTGGCAACCAGTGTCCCCTTTCTTATGATAATGGGCACCTCATTTAGCTATTTGCCGGGGTTGGGGTTGGGGTTTGAGACCTGATACAACTTGATGCCTGTAATTCAAAGGTTTGTTCCTTTGATGGTGTCCTATATTTCCTGGATGACACTGCCCTTTGTTTTTTAATTTTTTTTCAAAATTTTTCTTATTTCATCTAGATCCTTTATCTTCAAGTTTTGGTATTCTATCTTCTGTTTAATTTATGCTAATTGCAAAATCCCCCCCCCCGAGTTTTCTGAATGGGATACTGAGTTTTTCAATTCTGTCTTCACTTCAGCTTGTGTTCTCTTGAATCTTTCTATCTTGTTATCGAGTTTGGTTTTTCAAATGCTGCATTATCTTCGTCATTTCCTTCAACCATGTATTTGTATTTTCTTGGACATCACTCAAACATTTATTTTTAAAATCTTCTTGGAGTTTAAGGAAGTGTTTGTATCTTCTTAAATTCTTTAATGAAGTTTATGATTGTTATTTTAAATTCTGTGCCTTGGTGTTAATCTAGGCAGTTCTCATTAAGGAATACTTCTATAGGACAACTGGGGTTGATGGGAGATATGCTGTCTTGGCCATTCATGTTGGTTTTGATTTTGCAGTTTGACTTGGACATATGGGCTTCATTCTTTGCTTGTGTGTCTGATGTAATAATCTGACTTTCCTTAGACTGGGCCAGCAGAGGAGATGTGTGGTCTGAGGTAGGCCAGGCTGAGCTTCTGGGTGAAGTATTTAACTGAACCAGGAAAAGATGGCTCTAAAACTGTAGGACTGGAGCTAGACCTGTGGGAGCAGAGATGACAGCAGGGAAAAATGAGAGAGAAGAAAGGAGCATCTCACCAGTCAAAGGTGGCTCTTAAAGAATGCAGGTTCAAGGCTCCTGATCTGGTGCTAGGCCTCAGGGTGTGGCAATGGCTACAGACTTGGGTGGGGGTGGGAGGAAATAGGGGAATGGGAAAGAGAGAAAGCTGCTTACCTATTAGAGGTATCTCAGCACCAGTAAAGGTTCTTGGGCTGTACTGGCTAGTTTTGTGTCAACTTGACACAAGCTAAAATCATAAGAGAAGAAGAAGCCTCAATTGAGAAAATGCCTCTATAAGATCCTGTAGCCTGATATGTCCAAGTCAAACTGCAAAATCAAAACCAACATGAATGGCCAAGACAGCATATCTCCCATAAACCCCAGTTGTCCTATAGAAGTATTCCTTAATGAGAACTGCCTAGATTAACACCAGGGCACAGAATTTAAAATAACAATCATAAACTTCACTAAAGAATTTAAGAAGATACAAACACTTCCTTAAACTCCAAGAAGATTTTAAAAATAAATGTTTGAGTGATGTCCAAGAAAATACAAATACATGGTTGAAGGAAATGACGAAGATAATGCAGGATTTGAAAAACCAAACTCGATAACAAGATAGAAAGATTCAAGAGAACACAAGCTGAAGTGAAGACAGAATTGAAAAACTCAGTATCCCATTTTCTTTCTTTTTTATTATCTAAATGATTTTTAATTTTTTTAAAATCCCAACTGCAGTTTCCCTTCCCTCCTCTCCTCCCAGCCGCCCCCTCCCCTCTATATGACTCCCATCCACTCATCTTCCATATTTAGTCAGAAATGAGAAGCCCTCCCATGGATATAAACCAAACTAAAAAATCAAGTTTCAGTTAGACTAGGCACCTACCCCCTAAACCCCCACATTAGGGCTGGACAAAGCAGCCCATTATGAAGAATGGGATTCTAAAAGCCAGCAACAGAGTCAGAGACAGTCTCTGCTCCCACTGTTAAGAGTCCCACAAGAAGACCAAGCTATAGGACTGTAACATATATGGAGAGTGCCTAGGTCAGTCCTATGCAGGCTCCTTGGTTGTCAGTTCAGTCTCTGTGAGCCCCTATGAGCCCAAGTTAGTTGATTCTGTAGGTTTTCTTGTGGTGTCCTTGACCCCTGAGGCTCCTACAATCCTTCCTCCCCTCTTCTGTAGGATTCTCCAGGCTCCACCTAGTTTTTGGCTATGGGTCTGTTTGATCACGTGTTGGATGAAGCCTCTCTGATGACAATTGGGCTAGGTACTAATCTATGAGTAGAGCAGAATATCATCAGACATCATTACATTGATATTTTTTTTCTCCAGTCATATTTGATTCTTTCCCTGGTCTCTGGGCCATCCAGCCTCTGGGTCCTGATGCTCCAGGCAGCATTAGAGGTGGTATGGGTCTTTTGGGATCTTAAACTGAATCACTAGAAATCACCAATAGTAAGACCCACTCTGGTCATATCAACATCACTTCCAACAGCCAACCTCAGGCAGGCACACCATACCAGGATATAAAATAAAATAAAATAAAATATATTGTTCCAGATAGAAATCATAAGACTAAAATCTATTTATGCTTTGAAAAAGTTTTCTTTTTCAATTTTAACTTTTTATTGATTCTTTGTGGATTTCACATCATGCATCTCAATCCCACTCATCTCCCATCTTTTCCCATCTGCCCTCTACCTTGCAACTTATCACCAGGATAAAACAAGATAAAATTTAAAAGAAAGGAAAAATCTTGTTGTGGAAGCTATAGTGTGACACATTAAATCACACAGTCCTTTAGTCCACATGTTGTTACTTGCAGGTGTTCATTGCATTGAGGTATTGGTCTGGTTTGAGGACTCTGGGTTTTGTTGCATCATCAATATGGTGGGCATCCTCTTAGATATCTTGTTGTTGTCCTGTGTCATGGAGATCCTGTAACTTTGGGTCTGCAAGACCAACCCCTTCACATGCTCCAGAAGATTATATATGGGGTGGATGATGGGATGGGCCAACTCACAGCTCTGGTTTTGGGTGGTTGCTGGGTTGGTCAGCCTTCCAGGCAACTCTCCTTCATCCCCCAAACCAGGGTAAACTCTCCAATATTGCACCAGGTAGCTCACCCTGTGTAGTAAGCTGTAAGGGGCAGGGCCAATTCTGCTCTCATGCCCTCTGAATTGGCTTGCCCACACCGACACCGCAAGTGCCTGCTCTACTGTATTTCCTAGTCGAAGTGTAGGGGCCACTCTGCCTAGTGCTGCAGCCGGTAAGAGGCAGGGACAGCTCTCTCACCTACCACAGGCAACAAGAGGCAGAGGGAGGGCTTCTCGACCTTGCCCATGCCACCATATCGTACATGGGTGGGAGTTTCAATCTCTCACACTCATGTTCTTGGCCCAGCTTCCCCACACCTCCATCATCGGGATCAGCTCTACTCTGCTGCCCACATTCCCCAGTTCTGCATCTGGTGATGGGCAGGGCCAGCTCTCTTATCCACCACAGGTGGCAAGGTGCAAGGGGAGGAAGGCATCTTTTCCTCTCCCTCACCTTCACGTGGCAGACAGGGGCTGCAAGGCCAGCTCTTCCACTCTCACGACCTCAGGGCAGGCTCACCTGTGCCCCTACCATCAGGGTTGGCACTACTGTGGTGCTCAGGTGAGGGGGCAGGGCCTGCTCTCCTGAGTGCTGTGAGCAGTGAGGGGTGAGGGGCAGGGGAACATCTCTCCCCCACCCATGCTGCACGACAGATGAAAATTGGGGTTAGCTCTCCCACACTTATGCCCTCAGGGTTGGCTCTCCTGTACCATCACAGGTGGGGTCAGCTTTGTGTTGCCCGGATGATGTTCAGGACCTGCTTTCCCAATTGCTGCAGCCAGTGAGCTGATAGACCAGCTCACCAGTTCTCCTGACGTCAGCTTTCCCACCTGCCATAGGTGGTGAGGGCTGGGGAAGGGAAGGACATCTCGCCCTTGTTCTCACCACCACATGGCAGAGTGAGGGGCAAGGTCAGATCTCCCATGCTTACATCCTCAGGGCCAGCTCACCTGCATCCCTGTCAACAAGATCAGCTCCACTGTGCTGCCTAGGTATGATGCAAGCCTGCTCTTCCTAGTGCTACAGTTGGTGAGGGGCTAGGTCAACTCTCCCACCTGCCACAGGTCGAGAGGGGCAAGAAGGGGGAGGCCATCTTTCCCTTGCTCTCACCACCAGGTGGCAGATGGGGGCAGGGGCGGAGAAACAGCCCTCCCACTCTTATGCCTTCAGGGCCAGCTCATCCATGCTCCCTCCAACAGCGCCAGCTCTGTCTTGCTGTTCAGCTGAAATGCAGGACCAGCTTGCCCTCTAAAGTGCTGCATCTGGTGAGGGGTAGGACCAGTTCTTCCTAGCGTTGCGGCCAGTGAGGGGCAGATCCAACTCTGCACAGCCCTGTCCTCTCAGCCTTCAGTGGTAACAGGAGCCAAGGACATCAACACAGACACCATGGCTGCAGCTTGGCCACAGGTGCAGACATGGCCCTTGGCCACAGCTCTGACCTGAACAGCACCATGGCCTTGGGTGGCAAGTGGGCCACCCACCTCAGCCTGTTCCTCACTGCCTTCACCTCTTCAGATCTGCTTCTTTCCACAGCACATGAACCATTCTATCTCTCTCTGTCTTCCATACCCCACCATATATTTGCTCACCTATTATAATAGAGCCCATCAGGTGCCAGGTGGGCCTGTGTTTTCTCTTCCAGGCTCAAGACAGCGAGCCCCAAACCAGCATGTAGATCTTGTCTACCATTCAATCTTACTGATGCTGTGCAAGTTCCTGTCTTTCCTTCTGGGCCACAGTATGCAGCTTTGGACAAAAGTCATTTATCCAGATATCTGGACTGGAAGGTGACTCTGCTGAGAGAGCTGAATGATGCCCCACAGCCCAGAGCCAGAGGCTCCGGGTACGCTTATGGGTGAATTCTTTTAGGGACCTGGGGTAGCACTGTGCTGGTCCTTCAGAGCCCACCAGGCCTAGAAATGCCAAGTTGTTTGTGGGTGAATTCTTCCCACCCCCAGTCTGGGGACCTATGGTAGAGCTGTGCTGGTCCTCTGGAGCCTGACAAGCCTAGATACACCAAGTGGTTCATCAAAAAAGTTTAATTGAATTTAAATTGAACTCTTCAATAAAATTGGTGTGCAACCTTATCAAGAGTTAAGTGCTATATTTATGAATTTAATATTAATTCTGTCTGAACAACCCAATCTTGTACTTGCTCTGATTGTTGACAGAAGCACAGAGCAAGCTTGCCTTGGACCCAGGGAAAGCAGTGATATGGGTATTTCTAAAATTGCCTCTCTGGAGTCTAGTAACTTGGGAAAACAAGCTATTTTCCATCCCACCATCATCATCATGAACTCACAAAAACACTTGCAGTCCTCTCTGGTGGGAGCCAAGCCTTCCATTAGCCACAGCACAGAGCAGCAGAACCTCAACAATGTGCGAGGGTCAGCCAAGAATGGATGTATTTCCTGGTCCTCTTTATGCTTCTGCTGCCAGGGTTAATGCCTCCTCAAGCCACAGAGCCAGAAAGCCTGTTCCAAACACTTTGCATTTTTATTTCTAAAGGCCCATAGCTGCTCAATTGCCTGATAATGAATACACAGTGTGTCCATGTCTTATCTCTGATCAAAGAGCCACAGTAAAGCTCACCTTGAAACAGGAAAAGGCTAATAGAATACATCTACTCCTACAAGAAGAGAGTAGAAAGTGTCATTATCATTGAGCCTCCTCTCCAATCCTACCTATCCATAATCAGCACCTTGCATTTGCATTGCTTTGCAAGTACACTGGTTTCTTCAGGAAACAGCAGAAGGCATACTCACTGTGTGGCTACTAAGGAATGAGAAATGCCACTGAGAAAGATGATGTACCGGTATTCTTTACCAAAATCCCACAATGTAACCATAAAGACATTTTCTTCTACTCTGTAAAGGATAAACTTAATGTCCCATAAATTTTGCTCTAATGGAAAATATATAGTCCTAAAAACTACACAGTGACAATTACTGGGACTGTAAGACAAAAAGTGGATCAGGAAAATAACACTCAAAATTTTCATCAGTGATGTGTGAAAGACAAGAAACTATTAAAATTGTTTACCATTCTAAAGGTAGTTAGACCTGGGAGAATGGAGCCCGGAAATGAGGCAGACTGAAGTCTCATGCAATAGCCAACTTTATTCAGAGCATCGGACAATTTATACTCTGAGGTTGAGAGGAGTAAAGTTGTAAAATCACAAGAACAAGCCACACATGGCAAAAACATGTTTTTTTTTTCCACTGAGGCATAAAGATAGCCAGCTGTAATGAATAATTTGAGGTTAACTCACTCCTAACCACTACACCTGGGAAGGGCACAAAACATGTTCCAAGAACAGTTTTGTGTTTTAGAAGAAACTGAGGTAACAGGACTCTTGTCTTGTTTTCTTACAAACATTCAGAATTCTCCTCACATGACTCCCTTCTTAGACCGTGTTCCAACAAAAATGATATTACATTTTTCAAATTGCTGATAGCTAATAAATGCATATGTATATAACACACATTTTATTTTATCTTTAAAAAGATCTATCAAGATATTACAAGATGGCCCACTTGAAAGGTTGACTTTTATGAGCTCTGCACAGTTGTCTGAAATTTGATGGAAAAATGGAATTTTTGGTGTATAGAAATGAGACTTTTAACACACACAATTGGCACCAACCTGAAGGGATTTCAGGTCCCTTTACCTTACCACTAACTCAATCCCACTTTTAATTAATTAATTTTAATAAATTTTAGTAAATTAAATAATTTTAATTAACTAATTAATCCCATTAATTGCTTGTTTCTCCAATCTAAGTGGCACCAGCCTAGATCAACCCACCATAAGATCACAGAATAGGCCATAATCCTGGTCATACCCCACAGGCTGTTCATGGATATCTATCAGAGTAGGATTTCTCAGACTTTTTCTATTGTCCACCCAAGAAATTTTTACATGGTCTCTGGTATCTAAATATATATAACAGGTATAAAAAGCAAACATTGACTGATAGCAAATAGAGAAATTTAGATTTTTAGATCAATTGGAACACATGTAAAGTTAGCACTGGCCTAAACAGAGGGCCAGTTCTCCTTCTAATGAAATGGCTGTGCTTTGTTTTATATAAAAATAGATCTTGTCTGAATATTAGAGACTGTAGAATATATTTCAGAATTGGCCAATATTTTTATTTCATAATCATTGATTATGAGACTACTACTTCACACAAAGGCAAAGTATAAAGTGACAGGAGTAAATTCATGGCCATTTCAGAAATGTTGGGGAATTCTGTTCTGATTCCAAGCAAAAAAATTAATGATCTTTTCTTTAAACTCAAGTCACCAACTCAAGCAATAATTTTTATAAACAAATGTTCTAGAACTATAAAATTTAAAAACATACTGATTTGATGCTTCCATGCTTCAAATGAAAAATGAAAGTAAGAAAATATTTGAATTACTTGTTATCCATAATTGAACAATTATGTTTCTGTAAGAACAGAAAATTTGGTATGTTCAGTATTATGTACAATTTGCAACATACAATGGCCTGGAATCAGAGATTCAGTTTTTCCAGCACTGTTTATTGAAATTACATGTCATGATGATGTGCACATCCCAGAGAAGGCATGCAGTGTATTCAGACAGAAGGCTGCAGTGATGTCATGTGATGGACCACAGGTAAATGCTGTCAGAGGCACCTCAGATTTATTATGTATTATGAATTAATTGTTGGACATTGTGTATCCAGGAACTTGGTACTGTTGCCAATTTTTGACACAGACATATTCAGTCACTCGATCATATGTCCCATACTTTAAGAAGCTACGTGTTAAACCAGATTCAGAACAACCTGATACAATTTTCAAATATTTGTCATTTTCAAAGTATTTTGAGAATTCGCTGTATCTTCTAAACAAATTCAATTCAGTCAGTGCCTTATTTTAAAAAATAACATATTCATTCCTTCTAGGCAGTACAATCCTAATGCTATTTTGCAATTTTTATTATATTAGCATATTCATTATGAAAAAAACATAGTGCAGTTGTAACTTGGAGTTTGGCATTTAGTTAATGTTAGATTGTTAGATATTATGTGTGATTTTGTGGTTTTCATCGTAGATGTGCTTGAATTAGCAGCTTCATTTTTACATTGTAAAGTAACTTCAATTGAATGAATATATAAAGAAGAAAAACTTGCCTCAATATGTGTGAAGGAGCAGCATGGAAACTTTTCTCATTGATTCTCTGGGGTCACCTGTGAAATGAAGTGATGCTTTCAATACTCAGGGGTACAGTTGTGGCTGCAATATTTTCTTTATCTTAAAGGTTTATTTATTTTTATTTAATGTGCATGAGTACTTTGCCTACATAGCATATGTGCACCACGACTATAGAGTTGCCATGGAAACCAGAAGAGGGCACCTTGGAACTGGACTTGTAAGCCGTTGCAAACCACCATGTGGGCTTTGGGAACTGAACTCCAGTCCTCTGCAAGAGCAGAAAGTGCTCTTAGCACCCACTGAGCCATCCCTCTAGCCCCTTACCCCCACCCCTTCTTTGTCAATGTATAACTATATTTGTCCTAGCAACATTTTCACGCTTAGCATATGAAATAGGAGGAAGAATATGGCTGATTCACCAGCAGGGTATATGTGTGCATTTTATAGATATTAATATAACAATAACTACTATTTCTTAAGCTTAATTACCTATGTATCTATCATCTCATTTAATGCTCAAACTTATGAGCTGTCAACTACCACTCTTTTCACTATGGAGCAGGGAACAGGACAGCAGTGTTGAGCAAGCTGCCCAGAACCCCACTTCTGCCCACTTGTCCACCCCACACTGTGGACCTTCACTTGCCATTCCCATACTCAGGCTGATCCTTCATGCCTCATATCATGGGTGTGCTTAATGCAGTGCCATTTCTATGTCTCGGACATTCCTCTCTCTTCCCATATGAGAAAAAAAAAATCTGTTTTCAATAAGAGAAAAAAATGCTGACCTTTAAATTGCTTCTTTAGTCAAAGACAAATTTAAAGCTCTTAACAACCATTTACATGTCAAAGATTAGATATTATGTTAACCTGATTTTAGTCACATTATCCCTGTCCAAGTGACCATAATAGTAGATGAAATAATCCTTTTTTGGCTTTTTGATACAGGGTTTCTCTATATAGCTAATCCTCTTTTCAATAAATCTTTCTTTGATCTGTTTTAGCTTTAACTACTAATGCATTCTGATTTGCACCTACTTTCATCTACAGAGAATCATAATTTCCTGTGTACATGTGACATTTCTATAATCTCTTCCCTTGGTTCCATGTAATATTCTCATGTTAATCTATCTATTTTTTTGTCTATCTATCATCTCTCCTTCCATGTTTGTTTTGTTTTGTTTTTTTACAAGTTGCTATTTTCTTTATGGAATTGTTCTGTTTGTACACTGTCACATCCTGGGAAGTTTCTTGTTTCCAATTATAATAATCATAGCTTGGTTTTGGCATATAGATGGAAAGGCAGATCATGCTATTGCCTTAAAGAAGGGCAGCTGTCTGGTCTTACAACTAGATTATGGATAGAAAATTAATCTTTTGTCAATAAACATCAATAGCTCAAATTCATATGTGTGCGCAAAGAGAGGAGAATCTAGACACTTCAGTCCTCCATAGCATGTGTCCTGGAAGTTAAGGAAGTGGTAAAAACAATTAATTTCAGAACCTTTGTGTTAATATTCAGAAGTGAGAATATCTTCATACATAAAAACACTATCTTGGTGATATTTGCATTCATTTTATCTGTGAGATATATGTACATGTTGAAGAATACATACAAAAAGAGATATAACACCCAGCTGTGTAGGAATACATGACATTAAAACCTGTCAACAAATCAGCAACTAAATCACTCAACTGACAGGAAGCCTTGTTCTCAGTCCCCATGTCATTCTGCAAGGAATATAGGGATCTGATTAGAATACACTAAGGGACCAGTGTGCCTGGGCTCTGAAAGCTATCTTTAAAGGAAAAGGAAGTATCACTCTTAGAAAAGGAAGCAGATGTTCTCACTGGAATAAAAAGCCAAATTATGAACATTTGAGCCTTCCACCAACTCTAAATAGCCCTCTCTGGTGCAACATAAGAACTCTAAACTGTAATGAAAGCAAAAATAATTTTATCACCCCGGCCATATGGTAGTTTTTTCTTCATATGTTTCCTTTCCCTCCCTTTGGGGTTTTTTCTTTTCTCTCTCTCTCTCTCTCTCTCTCTCTCTCTCTCTCTCTCTCTCTCTCTCTCTCTGTCTCCCTCCCTCCCTCCCTCCCTCTGTGTCCCTCCCTCTATCTCCTTTGTTTCTCTCTTTCTCTGTCACTCTCTCTGTCTCTCTCTATCTCTTCCTCCTTCTATCTCCCTGTCTCTGTCTCTCTCTGTCTCTCTGTCTCTCTCTGTGTCTTTCTGTCTCTCTGTCTCAGTATTTGTTTCTGTTATCACTAGGACTTGAATTGCAAAGGGAAATGGGCAGAGAGGCAGTGAGTAACTCAAGCAGAAACAATTCACAGCTGAAGTAGCCTGAAGTTTCAGATAACACTGAGTTTTTGCTTGGATTAACCACAGCCCTGATTTGGCTTCACACACACAGTGACAACAGTGCTCTGCTGTATCTTTGATTCATGCCTTGAGCTAGGTCCAACCTGTTTCTTGGGACCTGCTGTGACAGCGCCTGCATTATCATACACATGAGTGCTTATTAAATACCTCTGCTCAATTTACATATTTTAAACAG